>NW_006921601.1:8017973-8027393 GCF_000298275.1 Orycteropus afer afer | reverse complement strand
CGACTCGATGGCAAATAACAACAACAACAACAACATAGGCCATGAGTTCCAGATTGAAAAGGCCACTGGGTACCCAGAAAACTGGATAAAAATACCAAACCCAAGCACATTAATGTGAAATTTCAAAACACAGGAACAGAGAGAAGAGGCTACAAGTTGCCAGAGAGAAAAAATTAAATAAGTTACATATACAATATTAGAAGTTAGAAAGGTTTTAGATTTCTCAAAAATAATCCTAGAGGCTAAAAGGTACTGGAATAATGTCTTCAAAATTCTGAAGGATAATTACATCTAATCGAGGTGTCTTAGCCAAAGTATCAATAAGGGTGAAGGTCGAAAGGGACATTTTCGGGTGTCATGGTCTCAAAAAATTTATCCCATAGCTCCTTTCTCAGGAAGCTACTGACATATGCTCTAACCAAATTTTACAGTATAAAACATAAAAGAGGAGGAATGGAATACAGAAAACAAGAGAACTGACACAAGAAAGAGGCCAAGGAATCCCTAAATTGATGATAAAGGAAGCTAACAGGTTAATAGCTGTGCATCAACCATGGAGGGCAACCATACAGCAACAGGTCAGAAGGCTGTGGGAAAAAATGCTTCAAGAAGATTAAATTCACTTGGGAAATATATAAAAGTGTAAAGAAGAATGTAAAGATCATTCACAATCCTGGAAATCCAGAAATAACAACTCTTAACACTTTGATTGAGATATGTGTGTGTGTGTATATATATATTATTTAAAGGGAAATAAAGATGAAGTTAATAGAGTATCTGATGTGAACAAACATAATAAAAAGAAATGTAGACAACTGTTTGAGAGTCTGGGGTTGAATAAGTGATAGTACATGAAAAATGCAACACACACAAGGCAGTCCAATGCCTTAGGCGTTGCACAACCGGAGTTCCTTAGTTACTAACTCCAGGGAAAACAAAAAGTTGTTCAGGAAAGAAAAAGTGACTAAAGTATATTAAAATGGCTCAGACCTGAATAACAAACATGGTCAAAGTGTTGTAAACACTGACTATTGATCTAAACAAAATTGAAATTACATTAGGAGGACGAGAATGGTGCCATAATTTCCATAGTTGGAAGTCAACAGGTGATGACAAAAGAAAAAAAAAATCAAGAAGTAGCAATACAACCATGTTGGAGATAAAGCAGAAAGTGCCAAAGTACATCTAGAAAAGGTAGAAAGTTTCCTGGGTTAAAGGGGAGATGAGGGAGGTGTTTTTGTCTTAACAAGCCTTGCAAAACTGGTTGTGTCTTTAGACTACGTGTGTGCATGGTTCTAACAAAAATTAAGAATTCAGAAAAAAAAAAAAATTCTCTGGCTTCAGAACAGGAACCGAAGCCAAGAACAAGATGACTTTCTCTGAACGCAGGAGGCCCTTTCTTCCTTTGACATGAGGACTATGGCAATGAAATGAATCTCTGTACTCATATTGCTGTACCTTTGCACCACCTTAGAGTTTAGGCATTCATTTATTCAACAAATATTGATCAAGGGTCCCCTATATGAAGGCAATTTCACATCTATCATCTCTGATGGGCTGGCTTTCAGTAATTAGACAGAGGCAATTTGGACATGTGGCTCCCTTTCTTGTCAAGTTTACACATGGGCCGCTGACTTCTCTGGAAGGGAAAAGGTGAATACTGGCTCTATCATGCTGAGGGGCAGAAGAAACAGAGGCAGGTCTCCCCTCTGAGCTGCAGTAAAGACTCCTGTGGTATGCCTATAAAATCAAACATCTCACCACTCAAGGAATAATTTCCTTCCAAACTACTCTCCCACATTCAAAACTCATCTTTCCCATTAATGGAAAGGAATAGGGGGATATGTGTCTGTTCTTGGTTTTGTGGCATATTTGTGACCTAAAGAAAAGCATGGAGTTAACGTTTCTGTCCCTCCGTAATGAAAAGGGAGGAATCTACAAAGCACACAGAGTCTGCTCATATGAACTATGTTCTCCCCCAGAATGTAGCTCACTGTAGGTCACCAGAAACTGTGGGCAGCTCTCCTGTCCCCTTTACAGGGGGCCTGTACCACCTCCTCTACTTGGGAAGTAGCTCTGCTTCCTTGGTGATGTCATCTTCCATGTGAGAAGTGTGTGAGCTATACTCCAAAGGCAAAACTGAGGCCACTCAGGATCAAGTTACAAGAAGACAAGGTCATTGACTCCCCATGTTAAAAAGAAAGGGTCATCAGGTACCCTCTTTGCTGAGCAGTCAGCTACTCTACTGTGACAGGAGTAGAAGAGAAAGATGGAGAGAGGTAAGTTCAAAGTGGAGACAATTAGGTCACTTCCTCCAAAATCTATTTAATATCAGCTTTCACTATCAATCACTCTTTTCACTATGGACTCCCTGAATCACAGCCAAGACAGAGTGGGGGACTAGTCAACACCAGGAATGTTTGTTGCACTTGCCCATTGTAAAACCTACATTTCAGAGCCAAAAGTTAAGCTAATATTCTACTCCAGTGTCACTCTCCCCATGTCAGTGGTAAAAAGCAAATAACTTTGGGCATGAGAACCAAGTAATAAGAAGGACGATTTAATGTTTCCTTAGAGAAGCAAATATTTGCACTTATTAATATCCTGAAACCTATGTTTCTATGAATAGTCCTTTCTCCTTTTATCCCACGCCTTTTGTCTAACACAGTGATATATTGCCACCCTTTCAAAATTCTGACACAGATGACATTGAAGCAAATTATGTACCACAACCAGATTTCTCAGTTCAAATAAAGATAGTGGATATGTACGTTTTTCCATCTAAGTAACATTCCACTGTTTGAATAGCTGTTATCATGCCCTGAGTCCCATATGAATAGGTGAACAGATAGAAAGATCCATAAACAGCTTGGCTTGCATAGAATGAGAATTTTCTCCAGACAAAGAGAAAATGGAATGAATCATTGTTATCTGGATGGTAGCAATCATCAGAGACCAGTGCAAGCACACTGTCTTCTGTGTTCAGAACACAAGTGTATTGTCTAGCACCAGCTACATCATCTCAGGAGAAACTTGCCCACTCCCCATCCTTGCATTTGCCCAAGCAATTTTTTTTTTCATTCAGTGTTTGTTTAGTCTGTATAGTAGTTTTTAAAATATGCCCAGTTTTTTTTTTTTTGTTGTTGTTGTTTAAAAATACTCCTCCATTCAAGAGGTATAGGTTAATTCTCCTTCCTTATACTTAGTGATTCACTTTCAACAAATAGAATTTGGTAAAAGTGGTGGTCATAATGTTGTTGTTGTTGTTATGTACCATCGAGTCAAACCCGACTCATAGTGACCCCTCCTTGGGTTTCCGAGGCAGTATCACTACGGAAGTAGATTGCCCCATCTTCCTTCCGAGGAGTGGTTGGTAGGTTTGAACTGCCAGCCTTCTGGTTAGCAGTCAAGTGCCTTAGGCACTACGCTACCAGAGCTCACGGTGGTCATAATAGAAAACAACAAATGCTGGTGAGGGTATGAGGAGACTGGAATCCTCATATATTGCTGGTGGGACCGTACAATAATACAACCACTGTGGAAAATGCTATGGTGCTTCGTTAAAAAGCTGTAAATGGAAATACTATACAATCCAGCAATCCCACTAATAGGTATATAACCTAGAGAAATAAGAGCTGTGACACAAACATATATGGCCACCCGTGATAGTAAAAAGATGAAAACAACCTAAATGCCCATCAACAGGGGAATGGATCAACAAACTATAGTGCATACACACAGTGGAATACTACACAACATTAAAGAACAATGATGAATCTGAAAAATATGGATATCATAATATGGATGAATTTAGAGGCCATTATGCTAAGTGAAGTTAGTCAATCACAAAAGGATAAATATTCTATGAGACCACTGTTGTAAAAATCAAGAAAAGTGTTTCACAAATAAAAGAAATATCCTTTGATGGTTACCAAGAATGAGTGAAAAAGGTAAACCACTAACTAGAGGGTTGTTGTTGTTATGTGCTGTCGAGTCAGACCTGACTCATAGCAACCCCTCCTTGGGTTTCCAGGGCAGTATCACTACGGAAGTAGATTGCCCAACCTTCCTTCTGAGGAGGGGCTAGTGGGTTTGAACCTCCAGCCTTCTGGTTAGCAGTCAGATGCCTTAGGCACTATGCTACCAGAGCTCCCAACTAGAGGGCAGACATACATTAATTTGGGTGAAGAAAAAAAAAAAAAGAAAGTGTAGTCATAAAAGGCAGTGTAGCTTCTTCCTTTCTCTCTCCCTCTCCCTCTTCCTCTCTTTCTCTCTCTCTCTCTGTCTCTCATCATCTACTCTGAGAAAAAAAAAAATTCCTTTTCATGAAGAAACTCAAGCAGTCCTATGGAGAGGTCCACGTGGTGAGGAGCTGAGAATTCCTGACAACAGCCATGTGGGTAAGCCATCTCAAAAATGGATCCCCAACCCCAGTCAAGCCTTCTGATGGCTATAGCCCCGGCCTACAGTTTAATTGCAACCTCATGAGAAATCCTGAGCCAGAAACATCCAGCTAAGCTCCTCCTGAATTCCTGTCCCACCAAAACTGTATGATATAATAAATATTTGTGGTTTTAGGCTGTCAAATTTTGGTGTAATTTACTATGCAGCAATAGATAACTAATATACACTATGACTTCTCTTGACTCTCATCACCATCTTTATGGAAATAATTTGTTTTTTCTCCCAAATACCCAAAGGCCAAGATGACTATAGCCTCCACAGCAAGCTTCCAGAACTTTTGCAAATTAAGTGTGCGGGGGTCAGAAGCCTGACCAGGCTTTCAACAAACCAGTCAGATCTCTGGGAATTGTACACTCTACTGGAGGGAGTGGGGAGAAGAGAAACTGAAGAAAAATGTTGAGGGGGTGCTTCAGGCCACTAATTATTTACTCCCTCCTTCCTCTGTGCAATCTCCAAGCACTGTCTCACCTCACAGAATTAAACATTACTGGCAACCTCTAATCATCAGCAGCTGTGAGCATGCTCTTGGCCCTCTGCCTGTCTGTACACTGGTTGCCCGCCCCCCCCCACACTCCCCAGAAACCTGCAGCTGGCCCCACTGGTGCTCACTCCTGCAGACCCAGGTCCATGCCAGGCCCTGAGCCAATCCTGGCCAAGACAAGGATTATCAAAGGTCCTCAATGCTTTCAAAGCAAGTTGGGGGTGAAAACCTCTAAAATGGAGCCATTGCAAATGGAATGGTTACAAGGTTTCAGTCTGGGAGCTAGACAGAAATGGATTTGATTCCAAAATCCACTGTTGACTAGCTGATTGACCTCAGGGAAATTAAATAACCTCTCTAATCCTTTCTTCTTCCTGTGTAAAACAGGAATATAATAATACCTGCCTTAAATGGGATTACATTAAATCACATAACCACTTAATATACCACAACGCGCTGTTACTGCTAATAGTAGGAGTGAAAGGGTTAATATCACAGAGCTTAACAGAATCCCTTCTTAGCCCTGTGCAGTTATTTTGTTCCATCTCATTATAAATTCAGGAGATTCCTCATACCTGGTGCCACCTGTGACTTGTTTCTGGGCTCTTTCTGCTACTGTACCCATTGTCCCCTGGCTTCTGGCTTCTCCTCTCCTTCCCAGCCCTCTCCTAGGACCCAGCCATGCTCTACTCTTGCTGTTACCTGCCTACACCACCCTTGAACATTCCTTGTCTCACCCTGGTCAGCCTCTGTTGGTCTGTGTGATGGAGAGGAGCCTGCCACCCTGCTATGACATGTTTTATCTATGGTTGAAAGGTTCCCTATCTGTATTTGTCTTTGGGGAGTGGGGGAAAGAGAACCTCATCATCTCCTTTCATGCAAGTAACTGCCTATTTTAGGGAAAACCAGCTGAGGTAATTTATATGTCCTGTTTAATTACTTCACTACCAGACACCCAACTAAGTTGCCCTAGCAACACCTAGCAACCTGCCATTGTCACCAGCTGCTCCTGTAAGAGAATCCTTCTACCCATTTTATAAACAGTCTTTATTTGGTAGCCTTGAGGCAGAAAAGAGTAAGTTAACTAAGACTCTAAATGATATGTAAACTTGTTTCACACCATCTCCTTTTCTTGGGTTTGCCCCCCACTTTTTGTGGATTCCTAGTAACATTCTTCCAGGATAAGAACTCCCAGTCAGAGGTGGGTGGAGGCAGTATGTGGCAGTATGTAGAGTTTGATAGACATGATTAAAAATCCTCATTCTAGCTGTGTGACATTGACATTAGGAATTAATGTCATTAATGTAATGACATTACTTAATCTCACTGTACCTCAGTCTTTTCATCTGTAAAATGGGGGTGAAAATATTCCCCTCATAGGGTTGACATGAGAATGAACCAAGATAATGTGCAGCCCCTGGCACGTACTACACATTCAGTAAATGCTGACTGCTACGATTACAGTCTTGGAAGATAAAACAACAGTCATCTTTCCAAATGGTACTGAAATGTAGCCAGCCAGTCTGGTCATCCATGCAATTGTGAAATATGGAGAGTCTGTCCCTGGGGTCATACATACCACACCCCTTACCTTCCTCCTTGGTGCCCTGAGGTACTCAATCCCCACACCCACTGTGTGTCCTATCCCCACTCTCACCACAATGTAAACTTTATGAGGGCAAGAATTTTTGTGTTGTTTTTTTTTTTTTTTCACTACTATATTCCAGCAAAGGAGTGCTGGCAATGCAGTGGTTAAGCACTTGACTCATAATCAAAACGTTGGTGGTTCGAACCTACCAGCTGCTCTGTGAGAGAAAGATGAGACAGTCTGCTTCTGTAAAGATTCACAGCATTGGAAACCATATGGGGCAGTTCTACTCTGTTCTGTAAGGTCACAATGAGGCAGACTCAACCCAATAGATTTTTTTTCATAATGAAATATCATAAAGCTCCTAAAAGCCATCTTTTCAAAGAATATTTAATGAACTGAGCAATGAACAAATATCATGAAAATAAAGTAAAACAAATAGGGTATTAAACTGTATATAATATAATCTTTAAAAAAAATACAGAAAGAAAGACACATATGAAAACAGAAAGAAAAACCTACAAAAATATTAACAGTGTTGCCTCTGGATGATGGGACTATAGCTTTTATTTTCTTCTTTGTGTTGTTTTCTGCATTTTTAAATTATTTACAATGAGTTTGTGTTCTTTACAACCTTGAAATGCTATTACAAATAAGTAAGTATTTAAAATTTTATGTCTTTTGCATTCCACTTTGTTGCCATGGTAGCAATTATTTACACATATTCCTCTCATTAGTGTCTAGAAACTTTCATTAACTTTTATATCTCTCACTGGTTTTAGTGCTCACTGCCGCTTCTTTCCAATTCCCCGTTCTTAAGTTAATGTTTTGAGCTATATTTTTAGACATTTTTAAAATTCTTTTTATAGAAAGATTGCTTGGAGAGTAGCTTTTCTTAGCCTTGGGAGATCAGAGAATACCACTGTTAACTGTCATATATTGATGACAACGTAGCTGGGTTAAAAAGGAAGATCTCTATCACATCAATTTTCTCTTAAATATCTGTAGGCATCCTACCATTGTCTTCTGGAATTTAGTTTCAGAGAAGAGATCTAAAATTAGTCAGATTTCAATTCCTCTGCCAGTATCCTGGGAGCTCTGGTAGCATAGTGGCTAAGACACTTGCCTGCTAACCAGACGGCTGGCGGTTCAAACCCACCAGCCACTCCTCGGAAGGAAGGTTGGGCAATCCTACTTCCGTAGTGATACTGCCTCGGAAACCCAAGGAGGGGTCGCTATGAGTCGGATTTGACTCGACGGCACATAACAACAACAGCCTTATTTTATTATTAAAATCCTTAGTATTTTAGCTGATTTGTTTGTAAGACTCCAACTTCCTTGAAATTAATTACACTATAACTGTTATTGATCCTGGAACCCAAGCATCAGTAGCAGGTCAAAAGCCAAAGCCCAGCTCACAAGAGTAAGCTTTCACAAAAATTTTTAGAAATTAAACCCCTCTCTACATTGTACAATAATCCACATTCCATTCCAAATTCAAACCCATCTTCTCTCACCAAAACAACTTCCTGTCTTTCCCTCCTATGCTATCCCTCCACTTACATTCCCCACCGCTCCCAGAACAAACAACTTTCAAAAACTGGAATGTGTCCTTTCACACTTTTCTACACTATCACACAATCATGTTTTGGGATTTGAGCATTATTTGTACAGACACACAAATGTGATTTTACTGTATATACTTATCTACATCATGCTTTTCTCACTTAACAGTACAACAGGAAATCCTCTAAGTCAAATGGTATAGACACAACTCATTGTTTTCTAATGGTTGCATAATAATTCAAATTATGAATATGTCACAATTTATTTAACCATCTCAGTGTTGATGAGTGTTTAGGTATCTCCCATTATTCTTATTTCATTATTTTATTGTTGTTGTCTTTTTGTTGCTGTAATAAAAATGCTGCAGTAAACACACTTGTATACATATTTTTATTTCTTGGTTGTTTAATTTCTATCTGATGTTGTTGTTCTTGTTATGTGTTAGATCCTCAAAAATGATAAAGACAGCTGACCCCGAGACCTAGAGAGCAACCAGTCTAGATTATAGTAGGAGGACAGAGAGCTCTGGGAGGGTTACATCCAGGGAAAGAAATGGAACTGCTCCATTCACCTGGTGTGCTTGCCTGACCTTACTGAGAAGAGTTTTACTGCTCTGTGGAAGAGTTTGGGGAAAATTGAGGATGACTTCATAAAAAAAATCCCTAGCAACTAAGAAAATAAAACAGTCATTAACTCCAAGAAAAGCAAAATGCCGTAAAAGAAAGGAAATGTAATCATAGGTTACTTCTTGGCTCAGCTGTGATATAATTAAAAAGACATAATAAGGTGAATATCGAATATTGACCTAACTCACAGTTATGACATAACTATATTACGTGAATGATGAAGGAGGACATTTTGAGGGAGAGAAGAGAAATGGTGTAAAAAACTAAAGGGCATCTTTATCTTCCATAGTGGAAAGTCAATAAGGAATGTCTAAATTTGAAAGTTTAAAAAAATATTAGTATAAGAATGTTATTTAGAAAGATAAAGATTAAATACCAGTAGAAACAGCCAAAGAGTTGAAGGCAAGTGTCTCCAGAGAGCAGAAATCAGTTAGAGGAAGCGGGTGGCACAAGGAACTACTGCTTTTCATTATAATTTTTATAGCAAAGCTTCGAAGTGGTTTATCCTGATTCTACCCCCTGCTGAGAATTTGCATTTCCACCCCAGATATATAGAATCTAAATCTACATTTTAAAAAGATCCCAAATAACACTACAATTGTGTCTATATATATATATATATTTGTTGTTGTTATGTGCCGTCGAGTCAGACCCGACTCATAGCAACCCCTCCTTGGGTTTCCAAGGCAGTGTTA
>NW_006921601.1:7999447-8014008 GCF_000298275.1 Orycteropus afer afer | reverse complement strand
AAAAAAAAAAAAGAAAGAAAATAAAAAGTAACAGGCAGTGGAAATTCAGAACATGCCCCACTTCAAACAGGTGAGGCAGTTTTGGTTCATTCAAGGCTGCTCTTTAATCCCCAAGTCAGTCTCTGTCTAGTTTGAGTGCTGGGATTTTGGAATTGGTTTCAGCTGATTAGATTTTGCTCCAACTCCATGAACCCGTCAAAGAACTGGATCATCTAAAGACAGTTCATTTCTAATTTCAGTGTTTTTTTTTTTTTCATTAGTAATGTGTTTTTGTATACTTTTCATCATAATCGATCCATTCTTAGTCCTTGAGACAGGAAATAATTCATATATTTAGCTCCAGGATCAGTTTTCATATCTATTATCACCTTTTTCACCTCAAAATATTTCCATTAAATGTTGGAAATGTTTTCCAAATTTGACCTCAGCTCCAAAGGTGGAGTTTTCCTCCAAGCTCTCAGCACTTTTTCAGTTTCCCAAAACTGGCTCAGTATTTTTTAGAACTAAGAGTAAAAATGAGAGAAAGCTCAGGGTTTTTCCTGAACATGAAATGAAGAAAACCAGGATCACAGAAAGCAACAATTGGTGGTAATTGTGCTCTAGCACAAGAGAATTTCTATGTTGTACCTAGATTCAACATTGGACTAGATAGTTACATTTATTTAAACATTAATTCTGGATTGTTATCATTTTGTGTATATTTGGTAGCAGTGACTAGTCTAACATTTAGATTATTTTAATAAAAGATTTAAATGGGAAAAGTATAAGTGATTAATCAGTGGCTTTCATTGTTCTCCCTCTCTATTAATACCTGGGTCCCACTGCCAGAGATTGTGATTTAATTGATCTGGGATGCACCACAGACATGGGGATTTCTTAAAGCTTCCTAGATAATTCTAATATGCAGCAGAATTTGGGTATCACTGGACTGGATTAAAAGGAGCACTGGTGGAAACAATCAGTCCTCATGACTGGTACACCATCCGATCTGCAACCTATACAACTATGAGACCAAAAGAACTAGATGGTGCCCTGCTACCACTGTCATTCACTTGGAAGGGATGTAGGAGATCCTGGATAGAGAGGGAGAACAATGTGGAACAAAACTCAAAATCATTTGGAGGGAAAAAAGAAAAAAAAGATGGTGGGGACCAGGTTTGCTGGTCCAATAGAGCCTGGTGGAACCACTGAGACTATGGCCCCTAGCTGCCCTTCAGGTCTGGAATTGAACCCACACCTGTGGTTTCCAGCCAAACAAAGTACAGGCATGTGAGTTAAACATTTACCTCAAGTAGACACACACCCTGGAGAGAACAATCATGGGAGAAGGAAGGGCTGCTTATGCACAGGGAGACAGCTCAGGGCTCAGGAGAGTATGGATGGATGGACACTGGGAAGTGGTAACTATGGGGAGGAAGTGGAAGGCGAGCTGTTGCATTGTGGTAAACTGTGGTCAATGACATGAGACAAAGTGTATGTGAACTGCTGTATAGAAGGTGAATTTGCTCTGTAAATCTTCACCCAAATCACAATAAGAAAAAAAAAAAATGAACTGTGCAAAATGAAAACAGAGCTTAAAGATTTGAAAAAAAAGGCGCATTGGTGGGTGGCATAGTGGATAAGACACTAGACTGCTAACCAGAAGGTCAGTGGTTCAAACCCACCAACTGCTCCATGGAAGGAAGACAGGGCGATCTACTTCTGTAAAGATTTACAGCCTTGGCAACCCAATGGGAGTCGCTGAGTTGGAAATGACTCAATGGGTGTGAGTTTGAGGAGGACTGGATTATGACCTTGATGTTCTTCCTCAATTAAAACACTTGAGAAACAACAATGACCAAAAAAATAGAGTAGCTACTGAGGCTGCTTATGTACAACCAAACACCTCATGGAATTTTGTTCCTTGGTTTGGAGGTTTAGAGTCATGGTTTCATGGGACATCACTGTTAATCGGCCTAACAGTGCTTCTGTTCTAACTCCTAGTTTGTTGAGTAGTGCCTGAGGGCTTAAAAGTTTGCAAGCAGCCATCCAAAGTACAATAATTGATATATGGAAGGAAATTTTCTTTATTGGTTACCAGGGGTGGGAAGGGAGGGGAAGGAAAAAGGGGGGAGAAAAAAAGGATTATGATGAGGATTAGTAGAGTAATGCATAAAACTGTATTTAGCCTGATGACTGGCACCCAATGCTCAATAAACGTTAACTGTTGTCACTGTGGAGGAAAAAAAATTAAATTAAAAATAAATAAATAAAAATCCAACAAATGAAAATGGAAAAACTAAAAAAAAAAAAACACAATAATTGGCCTCTATTTGCCTGGAGAAGAAGGAGAGTCAGCAATAAAAGGAGAATATAGAATTGTGGCTACTTGCCTCCATGAACAACTGCCTCCTTTGCCATGAGACCAAAAGGATTGGATGGTGTCTGGCTACCTTCACTGAACATTTTGAGCAAAGATTCCATAGAAGAATACTGATAAAAAGGGGGGAAATACAGAACAGAATTTCAAATATATATAGACTCTAGACTTTCTGAAGCCATGGAGGGTAGATGAACCCTTGAAACTATTGCCCTGAGATAATCTTTAAACCTTAAACCAAAAATATCCCCTAAGTTTTCTTAAAACCAAACAACAAACTAGCTTAAGTAGTAAAGAAAAAAAATCTGCCTTGAGCATTATCCTCTTTTAAGAACTATCTATATGGGATCAGGGAGCTCTGGTGGCATATTGCCTAAGGCATTTGACTGCTAACCAGAAGGCTGGTGGTTCAAACCCACCAGCTACTCCTGGGAAGGAAGGTTGAGAGGTCTACTTCTGTAGTGATACCGCCTCAGACACCCAAGGAGGGGTCGCTATGAGTTGTATCTGACTCGATGGCAGTGTGTTTGGTTTGGTTTTTTTATGTGGGATCATATTGAATGACAACAACTTGAAAGGTTAGATAGCAACCTAGGACAGTGAATTTATGTCAATGAGATGGGGAAAACTCAGAAAAGGAGGAGGGTGAGAACAGTTGCACAAATCAAAGAATGTAGTCATTGTCACTAAATTGTACATGTAGAAATTGTTTAATTGTTTTATGTTTTGCTGTGTATATTCTCAACATAATAAATAAATTAATAGAATTTAAAGGGGATAAAACATGTAAAGCAACCATAATCCGAGCACTAAATTCACCTAATGGAAAATCCCATAGGATATATGAATTCCTCAAGGAAATAAACAATGGCCCTTGCAAAATTAAGCCTTAAAGTGCTAGCAATTGTCACACAACCACTCCTAAACCTCCAATTCATTTTGAAGTGTGTTTCCAAGATGGTGCACCAGGGGTAGCATGAGTGGCTGGTAGCTTTCCTTCATTATGGCTTTCCTCTGCATAAGCAATGCTTGTTTCTTGTCAAAAATTTATTTGGACTACAACATTGTCCATTTTAGAGCCACCCCCATTGCCCTACACTTTCTAATCAAAGATTGGATAGTTCAATCATGCTTAATTCTGAGTCCCTTTGTTCTGGTCCCTGGCACATCAGATGACCAAAGGTTTTATGGAACCCATTTCCTTGATGGAATTGAAGGATACTTTGTGAGCATATGTGAAATAACCCTTCAACAACTGCAATGGTGTCACCACCTCTTGAATAAGCATGTTTTTGGAGAGGATGAAACACGTCCCAGAGCTGAGACCCAAGATGGAGATCGCAGCCAGTAGCAGGTACCTATTAGTGAAGCAGATGAGGTGCCAAACCAAAATCCATAGTTAGACTGGGCCAGGGAGAGCATTTCTCACTGCAGACAATGAGTAGCCACAGTGAGCTGGTCTGGAGCCAGGCTGAAGAGGAGCCAGGCTGACAGGGGGCCAGACTGATCTGAATCACAGAACAGGATTAGCTCTGGACTCCCTGGGCAGGCGGGCTGGGCTCAGGGAAAGGAGCCAGAGAATGGAGAATGCCATGTTCTTCTTCCAGATGTTCAGTGCCCTCCGGGGCCATCATGTCTCAGAGACAAGGGCCTCAAGGAGCCCTTTAGAAATACCCTAGCCCTAAACCAAAGCCAACCACTTCAGTGACATCTGCAGTTTCTGGTGTTGCAAGTACCTGGATGATAGATCCTTAGCTGCTCTGTACCTACTTTTGAATGTTGTGGTCAGACTGGCACAAGCTCATCTGAGACCTGAGTGACAGGGAATATACTAAGGATGGCCCCCTGAGGCTGAGCCTGGCAGAAGTAGGAAACCATCAGCGGGTAAAGACTGCAATCAGAATTTAAGTGAAAACAGAAAGACACATCTTTTCTACAAATCTGAAACAGATATTAAGCAGAATCACAAAGCTATGGGCTATTAGACCTTAGTTCATCAAATGTTTACTAAGCACTCACTTTATATTAGGCACTGAGGATACAGAAATTAATCAGATCCAGTGCCTGCCTCCAGAGGCTCTCAGAGAGAAAAGGATGCATATATAGATCATTTTCATACAAAAGGATATACGCAACCACACAGGTATGAATAATTGATGGAGAGATTGACCCAGCATGAAGAAGGGAGAAGGAAAGAAATCAACAAAGTTTCATGGAATAGCCCTTGAGCCTAACAATGAAGAAAGAGTAAAAGTTGAAATATTAGCTGTGTTATTTTTAAAAATGAGAATAAGGTCACCCTTTTAGACCTTTTTAGAGCATAACTGATAATTAAGGAACAAAACTTATCCCACCGCAGGTCAACAATTATTTGAGCAAAGAAACAGGATGGTAGGAGGTTGAGAGAAAAGGTAGTAACATCAGAAACCAGACAGGAATGACTAGTTCATCACTAGTGAGGACAGGATGACATCCAGCATGGAGGGGAATTTTTACCAAATGGGGCTAAGATGTGTCTAAGGAACTACAGCAAAATAACAGTAGTCAGGACTGGGGAGTAGGGATATTCAACAGTGTTAAGAGCAAAAGAATGTAGACTGCAAAAGAGTTTACTTGAGTCTCCAGGACCCTACAAGGAAAGAGAAGAGATTGGGGAAGAAACCTGGAGACTCAGTCATTTCACTGTACGCATGTTGTGGGAAGAAGGAACATGCTAATAGCAAACAAGTGTTATTCCTAGTGTGGTGGTTATGAATCTAAGACCACAACTCAAGTATACAAGAAATATGACTTCACTTCTCAATAATTCCATTTCTTTTTAATCCCCATTCCATGGAGGTTTCCTTCTCCAGAGTTGTAAAGGGCCCAGGCACTGGAATGGAGGTGGAAATCTGGTCTTCTGCTCCTATCTTCCTACACTGATATAAGCTGATGTTCTTTTGTTGTCTCTCACTCCCAGTTATAAACCTCATTCAGGTTCGACTTGTCCAGCTACTTCCATACAACTCTTTGTGCCTGGGAATTAATTCTGCTCCTTCCACAGAAAACTGTGGCACTGTTTAACAGCCTATGATACCTAAGACACGCTGGCCAAGGGAAACTCTGTGAGACTGTCTTAGGCCCTGAGTCCAAGACACACTACAACAACTTCTCTCTCGTGCTTTGGAGTTACATGAATACAATGGTCCCAATGAGAAGGACCATTTTATTAGATTCATTCCCGGGCCTTAGTGATTAAAACTAGAAAGATGCATTAGTTAGGATGACTTCAGATGTAAGAGTATTAGTTAGCTATTCCTGTATAACAAATTACCCTAAACTTAGTGGCTTAAAACAACAAACATTTATTATCACACAGTTTCTGAAACTCAGGAAGTTAGGAGTGGCTTAGCTTGGTGGTTTTAGCTCAGGGTTTCTCATGACATAGCAGCAAAATGTCAGCGGTGGCTGTAGTCAACTGGAGGCTTGACTGGGGTTGCTGGATCCACTTTCAATAGAGCTCACTCACATGACTGCTATAGGAAATCTCAACACCTCACCATTGGACCTCTTCATAGGGCTGCTTAGATGTCCCCAAAGCATGGCAGCTGAATTCCCCTGGAGTGAATAATGCAATAGAAAAAGGCTTTTTATGTCCTAATCTTAAAAGTCACACACTGTCACTTCTATCATAGTCTACTCATTAGAAACAAATCACTAAGGAAAATCCACACTTAAGGATAGAGAAATTATGACCCACCTTTTTGAAAGGAGTATTTTAAAAAATGTGAATATACTTTTAAACCATCACAATAAGTAACAGGAAAGAACAATCCAAATTGGCTTGAAAAATGATAACTAGATATCTACTCTGAAACACATGGGGTTGCCATGAGTTGAAACTGACTCGCCAGCAACTGGTTTGGTTTTTGTTCTATGGACTATTTGTCTCCCCAAAGAGAAGCTTGGCCCAGCTCCATCTCCACTTGTGGTCTCATTGAGTCTTGAGTAGGTCAGGAGGGGAGGCTAAGTGAGAGTGGGGACTTTCAGTGTACTCTGCAACTTTAGGGAGTTGAGTCCTGGCTATTACTTACTACTTGGTTTCCTGGAACAAGTAGATAACTCACTTAACTAGAATCCAAAGATAGGAAAGATTTCAAGTGTTGATTGAGACAGTAGCTCATTGAAGTCATGAAGGACCTAATATATTTCTGACTCTTAGTTGTGCCATCAAAACTATCATTCTAAAACAGGCTTCCATCATGGTTACAGAATGACTGCCAGTAGCATTGAGGGCTATGTGCTTCCCTGTTCATATCCAAAGAAAAATTAAATACCTTCAATCACAAAGTAAAAGTCCCCTGTGATCAGGGGGAAATCATGTGCTGATTGGTTTAGGCTTGGTCTACCTGAGCCACTCACTGCAACTAGGGGGTGAGACTGGTTTACGAATGAACTTGGGATTATCAGTCCCTCCAAAATCACAGAGTTTATTCAAGGGACAGAGATGTTGTGGATCATTGGGAAATGCAATGTTCACCACAGAAGGGCTAAGCAAAATGTAGCAGACTAGTAAGCAAAGCGCTTGTTCCAGGAAACCTAGTAGTAATAGCCAGGACTCAACTCCCCAAAGTTGCAGAGTACACTGAAAGTCCCCACTCTCACTCAGCCTCCCCTCCTGACCTACTCAAGACTCAATCAGACCACAATTGAAGATGGAGCTGGGCCAAGCTTCTCTCTGGGGAGGTAAATAGTCCTTAAAACAAAAAACCAAACCAGTTGCTGGCGAGTCAATTCCGACTCATGGCGACCCCATATGTTTCAGAGTAGAATTGTTTTCAAGGCTGTAACCTTTTGGAACCAGATCATCAGGCTTTTCTTCTGAGGCAGGTTGGTTCAAACCACCAACTTTTTGACCAGTAGTCAAGTATTTAGTGCTTTGCACCACCCAGGACTCCTTAAATGTGAATATATCAATCATCTTGAGTTCCATCACTTGAATCAATCAAGAACAGGAGCTGAGGCTCAAGGAGTTAGTTAAATTGGGAGGGAGACAGGGTAAAGGAAAGAAAAAAAAGAGGAAAAGAGTACATTCACTCACACAGGTCTCTCACTGTCACCAACCATCTACCCTTAGACCATACACACAGCCTCCCTCTCTAATAGCATCATGTCTGTGATAGGATTTCCCAGTTCATAAGGACCCTAAACCTCAGAGTACCAGGCATACACAGAGTAGAGGTCACCATGTTAGGCCCCTTTCATTATTTTCTTCTCCCTTGCTTGTGGCAGTAGTTGATGACCAATTGCAGTTCTTTTCCTGAAAGTATAACCATGTATTTCCCCATCTGGTCACCCTCAATGGACTTTGAGGAAAAAACAAGAGGAAAATCCTGTCTGCTTGTTCTTCAAGAATATAACACACTGGCTTACCCATGGCTGCAAGATTGGTGGTTTCCCTCACCCTGCCTAATAGCTTACTGAACCAGGGAGTTGCACTGAAGTGGCAGGTAGGCCCTGATAGGTAGACCTAGCCTCATTTTCCTCTCAGGCTTTGGTTTCCTCATCTGTAAAGTTGAAAGAGACTTCTAGACTCTGACAGTGACTGCAAAATAGGCACATCCAGCCCAAAGCAGTTCCACATCTGGATTCCCAATTAATATATGGCCATTTAGCAGGTATCCCTTAAGACCTACAGGAAAAATCATTAAAGCTATTAAACATCTTCCCAGGGACAGTGTATGTTTTAACATGCAGATTCCAAATTGAGATTATAAAGAAATTATGACTCTTCCTCTCCCTGGAGCCTACACTTTGTACTCATATAGGGTGTCCGGACATCCACTCAGAGCTCCCCTTGCACACATATTAGAACCCATGGAGGGTGAGAAGGCAGGGCAAAATGTTTGCATTACAGAAGAGTTGGGTTAATTCACTCTGTAGAATCATTCAGCACCCAATATGCTCTTGGCATCAGTTTGTCAACTGCCCTAAAGGTAAGCAGCTTCCCCTACAGAAGGAAAGGGAAAAATAAGTGGCCAAGAAGGATAGAAACAGGAGCAACACACAGCTACAGAGGCCTACAAGGGATGGCCAACAAAGACCACATCCAAAGGCAATGGAGTCCCTCTGGGCAACCCTACCAAATCCAGCAATCAGCAATGAGCCCATTCAGCAGGCCTCCACCAAAGGCTGGGAGGGGAGAGAATAGTTCCAAACCCACTGAGGAAGGAGGTTCTTGAGGACTAGGCAGGAAATCAGGATGCAGCCATGCAGGATGATCATGCCAGGGCAGGACTCCCAGCAAAGGAACTGATGTGGTAAATGCTAATTGAATAAAAGAAAGAGAGAAGAAAGAAAGGAAAATCAGGTGGAAGAAGAAGAGGAGGAATAAGAGAAGGAGGCAGGGAGAGAGAGAAGAAATAATCCAGTGATGAAAAACAAGCCATACGGCATGGGGAGAAGATTCTCTGACTTGGTGTCTCTGGAGACTCAGGGCTCCTTCAAGCAAAATGCCAGGTGCCTGCATAGCAATTCCAGACCAATCCACTGATGCCCCTTTCAGGTGGGCTCAGAATCCAGGCAGGGTTGGAGGGCAAGGACAGACACTGCAGTGTGTTCACATCAACTCATTCCTTTGATTCCCTTAGAGAGGGCAGTCTTCCAAGCAGTCACCACCACACCCTTGCAACCATAGTTAAGAGAACAAGATCTGAATTCAGATGCCTGGCCTTAACTTCTGACCCTGCTTTAGAACACTGGGCAAACTATGTGTCTTAGTTTCTTAGTGCTGCTATAACAAGTGGGTGGCTTTAATGAACAGAAATGTATTTTCTCAGTTTAGGAAGCTGAGAGTCTAAATTCAGGGTGCCAGCTCTAGGGGAAGGCTTTTTCTCTGGGTCAGCTCTGGGAGAAACTCTGTCTCTTTTCAGCTTGTGTTCCTCAGTTCCTTAGTGAATTTCAGGTAGCATGATCTTTCTTTCCCCATTTGTGCTTCTTGTCTCTGTGCCTAATCTTCTCTTTATGTATCTCAAAATTGATTGATTTATGACACTTCCTACAATGATATAGCCTCATTAACATAACATGGAAAATCCTATTCCCAGTGGGATTACATCCACAGATAAAAGGGTTAGGATTTACAACACATAGTTTGGGGGGACACAATTCAATCCATAACACTATGTAGTCAAGCTAAGCCACTATTTCTTCTCTGTATAATGGGGAAAATAATAGTACCTGCCACCCAGGATTGTAATGAGGAAAATGAGCATGTAATGATGAGTATAATGAGTGTGTAAGTAGTATAAGTAGTTACCATAGTGCCTGACACACAGTAAGCACTGTGTGTGTGTGTGTGTGTGTGTGTGTGTTCCCTTGCTCTTACATAAAAATGAGTAAGACTGTTGGTAAAATTAATATTATCTGCAGGATAGAGTCCAGGGCCAGTGTTAAAGTCTCTCATGCAGCTTAAGGCTCTTGGAGCCCCCAAAAGTACTGCTTCCATGTCTAACCAAATAAAGCACAATTGCTGTCAAGTCAATACTGATTCACAGTGACCCTGTGTGCTTCACAGCAGAACTGCTCCATAGGGTTTCCATGGCTGTGACCTTTCAGAAGCAAATCACTAGGCTTTTCTTCTGAAGCACCTCTTAGTGGGTTTGAACCACCAACTTCTTTGTTAGTAGCCCAGTGATTCCTTAACCAATTATGCCTCCCAGGGACTCCTGCTTCCATTTCTAGAAACCAGAAATTCCAGAAACAGGAAGCCTCTTCTTCCAGGTCAAAGGAGGCTGCCTGTCCTAGTAACAGTCCTGGAAAAACACCAAGCTGGAGAAAGATGCCCTCTCACTGCCTCCCTCTCGTCCCTGACTAATTAGATAGTACTTCTTGGCTGCTGTCCCAGGAGACTGATTACTGCCCCTCTTCTCCCTGGGAGATGAGTGTGAGCTGGCCTGTCAGGGAGACTTCTGCTTGCACCCTTTCTCCTTCCTTACTGAAAACAGCAGGAAGATGCTGAAGGAGGTGGATCACCCTCGCAGGGCTCAAACGACTCCAGGAACCAAGAACGTGCTGTTCAGAGGTCTAGCTTGGCCTCACTGTGGCTTGGAAGAAGCAGCATCTTTTAACACAAAGCTTCCTGACTGCCTTGTTAAACCTAGAGCCTCTCAACCAATTCCCACTGGGCAATTTTTCTGGGTTAGTATGGGGCCAGAAAACAGAGCAATAGGCAAAAGTTACAGCCCTGGGTGCCTCTTAAACAAAGCTGCCTATATCTCTTGCTTTTGCCATTAATTCATCCCAGCTTTGCTCAGAGACTGCAATATTTTCCCCCAGGTTTCCCAGATGTTGGCCTAGATCCGTGATTATGAACTTTAACTGCACCAGAATCACCTGGGGAGCTCTGGCAAAACAAGATACCTGGGCTCCACTCCAGACCAATCGAAGCAGAATCTCTAAGGGTTGGAAGTCAGGGAATCTGTGTTTTTTAAAAGCTGCAAGGTAACTTAGATGCACAGTGAGGGTCACAAACCACTAGACATTTATCCATATGCCTTTGAAGGAAGGAAGCCCTACTTAGAAAATTATCCCTCCTTTACACCCTATGTGTGTGTGTACATACACACACTTCACACACAACTGTAGGGAGCATAAGAGTGGTACAACCAAATGTTTGAGCCCATTGTTGTAGCCACTGTGTTAATCTATCTGTTTGGGGGTTGTTTTGGTCACCTAGTACCGCTCTGACAGTAATATACTACAAATGGGAATAGCTTTAACAAACAGGAATTTATTCTCAGTTTGGGAGGATAGAAGACTAAGTTCAAAGTGCCAGTCTCTAGGAGCTGGGTGAAAGACCCCCAACCTTGAGTCTCAGCTCTGCCTCCTGCTCCCGGCCCACTGAAGCTAGAGGCTTTTCTTCACTCAGGCACCGACTGGCTGCTGAGGCTGACAAACCCAAGGTCAACAAATAACAAGACATAGTTCCAGTATTTCCAGGCAATACGGCAGGTCACTAATTCAGGTCCAGAAAAAGTTCCAAGATTGGCAGAGCATGGCAGGCTACTGAATGAAGGCTCAGCTACATGCAGGGTCCAAGCATGCCATAAGCTGGAGCCCTTCCTCAAAGTTGCTTCTTAGATACTGGAAGCAGCCCACAGCCCTAAAGGAGCTACTCAGCTGCTCCAGCAGATTCCACCATGGAGTTAATGACCAATCTCACCATGGGAAATAACTACATCCAGCTGTCCAGCCACTCAACCAGGCCCAGCCAAGTTGATATGTCAGTTTGGTCTTCCTCTTTTTTGGTGACACTCAACCAAGCATAATGTCCTTCTCCAGGGACTTGTCCTTCCTGATGGCATGTTCAAAGTATGTGAGACAAAGTCTCACCTTCCTTACTTCTAATAAGCATTCTGACTGTACTTCTTCCAAGACAGACTTGTTTATTCTTCTAGCAGTCCATGGCATATTCAATATTCTTTGCCAACACTGTAAGTCAAAGGCATCTGTTCTTCTTTGGTCTTCCTTATTTATTTTCCAGCTGTCACATCCATATGTAGTGATTAAAAATATCACGTCTTGAGTCAGGTGCACCTTAGTCCTCCAAGCGACGTCTTTGCTTTTTAACACTTGAAAGAGGTCTTTTGCAGCAGATTTGCCAAATGTAAATATATCAATTGATTTCTTGACTGCTGCTTCCATGGGTGTTGATTGTGGATCCAAGAAAAATGAAATCCTTGACAAATTCAATCTTTTCTCTGTTTATCATGATGTTGCCTATTGGTCCAGTTGTGAGGATTTTTGTTTTCTTTAGGTTGAAGTGTAATCCATATTGAAGATTATAGCCTTTGATCCTCATCAGTAAGTGCTTCAAATCCTCTTCATTTTCAGCAAGAAGGTGTGTCATCTGCATATTGCAGCCTGTTAATTAGTCTCCCTTCCATCATGATACAGCTGGGAAAGACAAGGAACAGATTTTCCCAGACAGCCTCCAGAACAAACATAGCCTTGTTCTCTATAAGAACATGTGGTAATTAAGGTTGTGTGTCAACTTGGCTGGACCTGGTTGAGTGGCTGGGCAGCTAGATGTAATTATTCCCCATGATGAGATTGGTAATGAACTCCATTGTGGAAGCAATGGAGTTGCTGAGTAGCTGCTTTAGGGATGTGGTCTGCTTCCTGTATATAAGCAACAGCTTTGGGAATGGTCTCTAGCTTATGGCACTCTTGAACCCTACATGTAGCTTTATCCTTGTTCAGCAGCCTACCATGCTCTGCTGATCTTGAGATTTTCAATGGCTGTTATACCCATGTCAGTAGTAGCAGTTGAGCCACTTCCTTTTCTTCTAAAGCCTTCTTCCCAGGCATTATGGGGTGGTATAGAGAGAAGAGTAAAGGGCCAAAATGAGTATAAAACCATTTTCCTTTGGGACACCTCTGCTCCTCAGCCATCAATATTTTCAAACAAATCACCATCCAGAGTAAAAAGTCCCAAAATCCTAAAATAGGTGAACAGCTAATAAACAGTGAATATCTAAAAGCAGTGTGATTTCTACCATTTTTAAGACTGCATGCACTTGCAGAAAGGCTGAATCTTTTTTTGAGAGAAATGTTAGTCATGGAAGTTTAGCATTTTAGGGCTGCAAACCTTAATTGAGTGCCTACTGCTTGGTTTTATTTATACATTTGGATGTTCTACCATATTTCAAAAAGATTTAATGCAGCTAACCCTGCAAATGTCTTTCTGAGCAGGGTGGTGTGGTGAATCCAAAGGTGGAGGTTGCATACACCAAGGGAAGAGCCCTGGCCTGGGAGACAGAGACTCAGAACTCCAAATTTACTCCTCACTTATCAACCATCTCTACTATCTGATATTTCACATTTATGACAATAGTAAAATATCTACTGACTATTTTGAACATTAGCAACATGCATCTGGCAGTAATGAACATCAAGGTGCAAGAGAAATGCTGGTTGTGATGGTTAAGGTTATGTGTCAGCTTGGCTGGTTCATGATTCTCACTGGTTTGGCAGTTATGTAATAATGTGATGTGGCAGTTATGTAATGATGTAATTTGGCAGTTGCATGATGATACAAATTGGCTATTATGTAATGATGTGGTCATCCTCTATTTTCTTATAAAGCTGATTTTCACATAATGACATGGTCTTTGGAATCTAATTGTGTCAATAAGTGAAGAATGGGTATAGTCCCTATCTCTGCTGTTAACTCTGGTGTGATATAGTTCACCCAGTTCCCCCTGTGCCGCTATTATGGGAGGTAGATAGAGGAAAGCATCAAACCTTGGGCTGCAAGCAACAAAAATGATTCCAACTAAGTTAAGCTTAAGGACATTTATTAGAAGGCTATTGAGGGTTCAAAGAGTTAAGAGAGGTTAGAACAACAGGTTTAGACCTAGCAAGAAACAAGCCAGCTAAGCAGTTTGAAGTAGGGAGCCTGGGGAACACATTGATAGCCTGACTAGCCTAATCATCAGGAGGCTGCTGTTACCTCTTAAGGATCTCTCACCAATCGACTCAGCCTTATGACATTTACTCCAGACTGAGCAAGTAAAATTTTGCTGAAAATAATTCAAAAATGGTTGCAGCAGTACATGGGCAGGGAACTGCCAGAAATTCAAGCCAGAAGAGGATGTGAAACAAGGTATTTCATTGCTGATGTCAGATGGATCTTTGCTGAAAGCAGACAATACCAGAAAGATGTTTACCTGTGTGTTTATTGCTTATACAAAGGCCTTCAACACAGTGGATCATAACACATGATGGTTAACATTGCAAAGAATGGGAATTCCAGAACACTTCATTGCGTTTATGGGGAACCTGTACATAGACCTAGAAGTAGTTGTTCAAACAAGGGGATATTGCATGGTTTAGAATCAGGAAAGGTGTATGTCAGGGTTGTACCCTTTCACGATACTTATTCAGTCTGTATGCTGAGCAAATAATCTGAGAACATTACCTATCTGAAGAAGAACACAGCATCAGGATTAGAAGAAGACTTAATAACAACATGCGACGTGCAGACAACACAACTTTGCTTGCTGAAAGTGAAGAGGACTTGAGGCACTTACTGACGAAGATCAAAGACTGCAGCCTTCAGTATGGATTGCTTGTTGTTGTTATTGTTCTTAAGTGCCGTTGAGTCGTTTCCGACTCATAGCAACCCCATGCACAGCAGAACGAAACACTGCCTGATCCC
>NW_006921601.1:7962091-7996170 GCF_000298275.1 Orycteropus afer afer | reverse complement strand
GAAAGTGTTCAGTGCAGATCAGTGAGTAAGCACCAGCCCGCCCGTGCTTACCTTGCTCCCAGAGACCCGGTCCCTCTCGGGAGGGTAACAAGGGAGCCGTCTGAGCACTAGTGACTGGGTTGCAAGTCACCATAAAGAAAACAAAAATCTTCACAACTGTAATAGAGCTTAAATTCTGAAGCAATTGGTTTGTGGAAGGCTGCAGTCCACAGTGGGAGCCCTCTATTTTGACTCTTGAAAACGTTCAGATGCCATTTGAGTTCTTTCTGACCTTTAAACCAACATTGTGGCTATGCAAAGACAAGTCCCAGAACAAATCTAGGGAGGGGCATTTTACCCTCAGGAAGAGTGTGGTTGAAAGTAGATTATGTTCACATAAAGAACTAGGGAACTTGCCTGAGTGTGTCCTTTTCTATTTTAAATTAAAGTTAGGGTCCTGCTCTTGTCTTGTAGCACCTATGGCTAAGACTCAGGCCGAGCACTTAAGAGTCATAACTGGACCACCAGTAGCCAGGTGATCAAGCCCCCGGAAACAATCCTGTAACCCTTTTTCATCTTCTGTTATGTGCTTATTCCTATTGTGGTCCTTTCCCATTTCTGCAGTTCTGCCTGCAACAGTGATGAATAGATATGACACCTAATCTTGATTTTTTTAATAATTTCCTTCGTTTTCAATCATATACAATTAGCCCCATGACTGTGACTCAATGGACTCCATTCAGCTTTCTGTATATTCTAGTGGCTTCCCTCATCCTGGATGATTGTCTTTGTTTTGTTATTGTCCTGCACACACACACACAAAAAAAAATCAAATTCACCACCATCAAGTCAGATCTGACTCATAGCGACCCATCCTTGGGTTTCCGAGGCAGTATCACCAAAGAAGCAGATTGCCCAACCTTCTTTCCGAGGGGTGGTGCAAATGGTTAACATGCCAGGCTGCTAACTGAAAGACTGGCAGTTTAAGTTTACCCTGAGATGCCTTGGAAGAAAGACATGGCAATCTACTTTGGAGGAAAGAAAAAAAAAAAAAAATCTGAAAACCCTATGACGCACAATTCTACTCTCACACACGGCGTCTCTTATGAATCGGAATCAACTCATCTGCAACTGGGCCCTCCTGCTCTTCCGGCCTGCTACTCTGTGCTACGCCCAGTAGCCCAATTACCCAGTATGACGTTTACAAGTCAGAGCTTGAGGGCCAAACTGGCAAAAAAAACTAGGGGAAAACAGGCCTCTTTAGAGAACTTTTTTTACCTGATATGTGGCATAAATAACATGCTTGCTGTGCAAACACAGCTTCAAAACAAATCCCTAACCCCTCCTTCCAACCATACTGCTGCCCTTTACCCACTCCTACAAAAAAAAATTCAGACCTTCCTTTTCTTACCCCCACTCTAGCCTCCCTCCTCCCTGCCCTCCTTTAAATGATTCAACCTCTTCAACTCCCTTCTCTACAAATCTAAAACCTTCCTAGTCCCTCCCTTCAAACCACCCTAAAGTCCCCTCCAGAATAAACTTTCAAGTTCAGGACTATCTATTGGAACCCTTGCAAGCAAACAAATAATCTGGCCTAAGAAACATCTCTCTGTTCACTTTGAGCCACAGTGCCTTGTTGCCCCAGCACTTGAAGCTGGCCTGAGGGCTTGGCCTCAACCAGCCATAGCCCCTCAGCCAGGACCAGACTGCTGGTAGTTTGGCATCTCTGTTTTAGACTGAGCTGGAGAGACACCGTGTGGCCATACCCAATATGACGCATAAAGTCCTGGGCTTCAGTTCTTTTAGAGGTGGCTGTTACTGTAAAGTCTCTGAAACAACAACGGGAAGGGTATTTTTGAGGTTAAAAAAAGAAGCAAAGTTCACCCTCAACAGAACTAACAAGATTGTTTTTATTTCTGTGCCTTCCCTTAGACATTTTCTGACAACATCAATTTGGGACAAGCACAGTGTCCACTCCACTAATTATCACTTTCTTGTGAAAGAAAATCTGATCATCAGTATTTTCCATATTCATTCAAGGTGCTTGCAATTATTCTCTTCAATATAGCCAATAGCAGACCCTCAAAAAATGTTAATGCAATGAATGGATGTTAACTTGTGGGTAGGAGATCTATCTGTGGATTAACAAAGGCAAGAGTTCAAAACCCAGCTCTAGCTAAGTGATTGATCTTTGTTTGTTTGTTTGTTTGTTTGTTTGTTTTTTATTAGGATTTGGGTGAAGATTTACAGAGTAAATTCACTTTTCATACAGCGGTTCACATATACTTTGTCTCATGTCATTGACCAAAATTTACAATGCAGCAGCTCCCCTCCCACTTCCTCCCCATAGTTACCTCCTCCCAGTGTCCATCCCTTCATACTCTTCGAGAGGCCCATTGTCTGCCAACCCTGTATATGATCTTGGATACACTCTCCATAAGTGATTGATCTTGGACATGTGTCTTAACCCTCTGTATGTCCATTTCCTCATCTGTAAAATGGGGGAGGGGTTATTGCCTACCTTGAGGGGTCGTTGTAAGAATTAAATTAGATAATTGGATTGATTAAAATGTGTAGAAGCACTTACCACAATGCCTGGCCTCATTTTTTATCATTTTTAAATGTATCCCCATTGGAACCATCACAAGTATCATTCAGGGATGCCTGAACTGTGAATATCTATGAACTAACTAAAGGCTAGGAAACACAAAGTAAGGCAGCCGAGACAGGTGAATTTTTCAAGACTGAGATCTTGGAACAGGCAAACAGGAGTCCAGACTAGGTCCTTCTGTCCCTTCATCTTAGAATCAGTGCCAAGCTATGTCCCTGGTCTGGGCTTCTTCCCAGCTTCCTCACCAACAAAGAAGGAAAGAGAACACCTACCAGCCAGCACCTACATCGGAAACACGCTATGCCCAGAAAAGTGAGAACAAGCGTAGGATTCTCTCCAGGACACGTTATTCCACTAAGTACTCAAGATGAATTCAAGGGCAACTTGACTTCTATCTGTCTGAGTTCTGCTGTGTACTCTGCCCAGAAAATTCTCTCTGCAAGAAAATATATATTCTAATAGCAACCAATTCACTGCCAAGTGAGTCCCTATGAACAAAAGGAAACAAGGAAGAAAAATTCAGGGACTACTAGAAGAATATTTAAGGGGATTTTCTCTCACTGGCATCTTTCAGACAGTTATTTGGTAAACAGACTGTCTCAGGCCAGAGGATAAAAGATAAATTAGACCCTGCTTCTGCCCTCAAGGACTTACCTGTTTGTAGGGATTTGGGGGAATAGGGAGAGAACAGACACATAAACAACACCCATACTAGAGTTTCATAAATGCTAGAATCCAGGGACGTTCAAGATGCAATGGGAACAGAGCAGTAAACATTAATTCTGCCCTGGACAGTCAGGGAATGCTCCACAGAGATGTCTATGGGGTGAGGTGATTCAGGAGGATCAGATTACAGGTGGTGGAACTAAAGCAGGCTACCTCCATTAGAAAGCCTTTTATTAACTACAGGAACTAAAACCAAGCCCTGGGATAGAGTGGGTGGAAGGGATTCAGCAGAACTGCCTGGAGGTGGGGGTGGGAGTGGAGGTGATTAAAATACAGATTCCCAGGCCTTGCCCAGAGATCCAGAACTACTAGGGCTGAGGAAGGGTGTGGGAATCTGAATATTTAGCAAGTAGGCCCTCCTCCCAGGGAGATGTTGCTGCAAATAATCCACAAACCTTCCACTCCCATGAGCCCCACAATCATTCTAGTTACCCCTCCTTACTGCCTCTGTGTCAGGACTCCCTGTGGCCTCTGCCTGGAAGCCTCCTCCTAGATGTTTTCACTTGGCAAGTTCCATCTCCTCTTTTGAGACTGCACTGGAGCTTAAACTCGAATATTTGGTTTGTGAAAGGCTGAGGTCTACTGCAGAGTCTTTTGAATTCTTTATGTTATTTCCCCAATGCTTGCCGGCCATTAAACCAACAATGGGCTATATGTTTAGACAAATCCAGGGCAAACCCAGGGAGGGGCAGTTTGTCCTCAAGAAGAATGTGGTTGAAAGTAAATTAATTAGTGTGCAGGGAGGTCCTCACACAAAGAACTAGGGAACCTGCCTGGGTATTTACCAAAATGGCCAATCAGACACATGTTATCTAATTTATGTTAAAGTTGGTGTCCTGGTTCTATGACTCAGAGTCACATGATCATGAGTTATACCCCAACCACCACTTAGCCAGGTATTCAAAACCCCAGAACTAATCCTATAAACTTTTTTAACCTGCAATTATGTATGAATTCCAATCATGGTCTTTTCCTGACTTCTGTAGTCCCACCTGCAATAGTTTTGGGTTTACATGCCCCCAATCATGGTCTTGTCATGATGTCCTTTGTCCTCTATAGTAGATAATGGAAACCATGACTGTGATTCAGAGGACCCCAAGGGCTTCTGCAATGGGTACTTGCTTATGGTTTTTCCCTCCTCTAGATGTCCTGTTTAAGACTTACTCAAAGGGTCTCTATAGAACATTTTTGAATCTGGGGTCTTTTTTTCCTCTAGCACAAGACTCAGCAGCTCACACAATGACAGGTACACCCTTTCAAGAGTATGCATTTTATGCCAGACACCAAATTATTACTTTATGTAATTTAATCCTCAAAACAACTCTACAGATGAATAGAGTCTTTCTCCATAATGATGAGGAAACTTTTATAGATGAGGAAACTAAGCCACAAAGCAGTTAAGTAACTGGGTCATGGTCATACTACTGGGATGTGGTAGAACCTGGATTTGAATCCTGACATCTTGACTCAGTGGTTCAGGTTCTTAATCAGGATCCTTGTCTTTTCTGAAAAGTCCTTTCCTGATAGATCCCCTCTTCTCCTCCCCCACCAGAGTCTGGGGCCCATCAGCAGTGTTTTCTCTCTGTGCTGATGATCCCATGGGATGGTAATTGTCTGTTTTCTGTCTGTCTTGCCTACTATCTTGCTCACAACGTGGGGACTGGGGCTATTTGTCTCGGTAACTGTGGGGCCTAAGGCAGTGTCCCAAACATCGTAGTCACTTGGTAAATATTTGCTGAATAAATAAGAGAACAAACACCACTTCCTTCCAACTGTGACCCTCAACCAGTGCCCCAGCATCTACCCTCCTTCTGACCCTACCCAATGTCTCCCCCTCTCCTTGAGTGGGGTCTGGACCACTTTCCTCCAGGCTCTATCACCTTGAGGAGGTGTTCAGCAGCCGCTGAAGGCAACTCTGCCCTGCACCCTGTGGCCTAAGGTGGTGTTGACCTAAATGAGAGGACCACAAAGGAATATGCTTTCCATGAGCATCAAGTCTTTTTATTGTGATAGCAGAGAGGGAGCTCTTTTCTCAGCTGCCAGACTCACTTTCTCAAAGTCTCCTCTTTCTTGAGGCTTCTTGCCAAGCCTCCCTTCCCAGCAGCTCTCCCTCCCTTTTCCCCTCCTTTCTTTATCCCTCTTTCCTTCTTGGTCCCCTCACTCCATTCTTTCTACCTCCTTCCCTCCACCTACTTTCTCCCTTCCCACTTTCTCTCTTGATTTTCCTCCTCCCTTCTTCTCTCCCTCCCCTTAGTCTTTCTCAGTTCAAACTTCTCCCTCCCCGTCTTCTCTCCTCCCCACCGCACACCCTCTCTCCCTGCCCAGTCCTTCCTTCTTTATAACCCTTGTCTTTTCCCCATTTCCTACAGTGCCCTGCCTCTCTCCTCTCCCCCAATACAGCATTATGTAGTTCCTGGCCTCTCCCACACTCCCCAAAGGAGGTCAGTTAGCTGTCCTGGCTCTCTCCTCTCTGCGTCAGAGCCTCCAGTCAGAGCCTCCAGCCTGCGGAGCCTTTGCCCCTTCCCTCCAGCCTTTGGGACTTGCATCCCCAGATCCCACTCTCCTCTGAGTCCTCATTACTGCCTCCTCACCTCACACTACCGTGCCCCACCTCACTCTCCGGGCCTGCCTCCAAGCTCTGCTGGGGCCAGTTCTCCCAAAACTGCCCCACACTTTTGCCTCTTCTAGCTCCCTGCAGTCATCAAAAATTTTTAAAAAAAAAACCTGCCTGCAGCACTCCCTGAACTGGGTCCTGCCAATCCAGGCCCAGGTGCCCTCACTCTCCGCATTAACTGCCCTCAGACAAATTGCAGAAATCCTGGAGCCTGAGCTGAAGGGGCCCCAGTCAAAATTGGAAAAGGTTCAAGTGAGAGGCGGGAGGGCCTCCACATGCGCCTGCATCAACTTTGCCAGCGTTACACTGACAAACAGCACAGTTCCAGGTGCATTATTAAACACGGACATGTTTTACCAGCAGCACTGGGCCTCTGATTAAATGCTAGCCTCGTCCATTCTATCTTGGAGATTTGGGGCCTAATTGGTACTGGAGCGGAGCAGGGGGGAGGGGGTGCTGGGAGGCTTTCCTGACCCCTCCTGGCCAGTTCCCTTTGCTCTGGGAAGAGCCAGCGGAGGGCATCCCGACCCTCAACTGCCAGGTCCCAGCTCTGCTCCATGCTGGCCCAGACCACTGAGGGTTCACTCTAGGGGCCTGCAGGCAACCTGTCGGGGCTATCACGAGAATGAAGAGATCTGTAGGGAATTAATTATTTTTCCAGCCCTGGTCGGCTTTCTGCAAGCCGTGGAGCTGCCTGCGGGAGCCGTTGTTCCCGGGGCAGAAGCTGTCAGGTAAATTACAAACAGGCTGGTAAGTAATGGTGGAGCCCAGAAGCGGCTTAGCCTATAGAGGCCTAAGAAGGCGAGGCAGTCGCAGGAAAGAAAATCTTTAGAGCCGGTACCTGAAGCCTTCAAGCAGAGCCATCTGAGAATTGTACTGTTCATTTCCTCAATAAACACTTACCTGAGAACCCCATGTGTGTCAGGCATTGGGTACTAAAGATAAGTAAGGTCCTACCCTAGAGGAGTTGGTAGAAGAAAAATAAGTAAGCAGCAAATACAATCCATTGTGACAAAGACAATTAGAGAAATGTGTAATTATGAAAGGAACCACTTAGTGAATACATTTTATATGCCATAAACTGCTCTAAGCATTTTACCTATGTTATTTCCATCCTCATATACTGAAAGGGTATTATTATCCCCATTTTACAGATGAGAAAACTGAGGCTAAGTAGTTTAAATAACTTAATTGTACAGTCACACAGCTAATAAGTAGTAGAGCTAGAACTCTAGAGTTGCCTAATTGACTCCAAAACTAACTTTACTGCTTCCTAGTGATATAAGTTAAAGGAGATGCTAAACTCTTCTGGGGGCTGGGGTATAAAGTGGGCAGAGTAGATGCAAAGAATCCAGAGGTTTTTGAAGTATGAATATGAGTTCCTCAAGCAGCCAATGAACACAAAAGTAGTTCAGGCCAAGAGAATGATGAATGCAACTTGTTCTAAATTTTTCCTTTATTTCAGACTTTTTTTAAAGTTCATTAATTTTTGGTCATTAAATTTTTTCATTAGCTAAATTCATATTCAATTCAGAAATTCCCTGATGATCCCAACATGATTGGGCTCATTAAAAATGTCAATGTAGTATTTAACAGTAATATTAAAGTCAACTTTAAAGAGGGAAAAAAAAATCACACATAATTTTACCATCCTAACACAGCTTTTTAAATTGCTCCCAGTTCTTGTTGGTAAATGCATCAGCACTCAACAGGAACTTAACAGGGACAGGATTTGCCCCATTAGTGTGACCAAGTGGATGTTAAGAATGTGTGACGGGATTTACACATGTTCTCTAAGTGACTGTTTTTTCATCAGTAAAAGTTCTCAGTCTGAATCACTATTTTTATATAAGAGATACAGTCTAATATCTCTTTAGAAGTCATTCATTTCCTGATTTACAAAAAAGGCACACCCAGGATATGCAAACCTGCTTAGGGGAAATCTTCACATAGGAAACCATGTCCTCAACTGGTGGCCAAAGTGCAAGTCTCCTTCCCAAACTTCCTTGCTTGCCAAACCCTCCACTTGTGTCAAATAAACATGCCTATTCAGTATTCTCAGAAGTATCAAGACACTCCCATCTCCAGGGCTTTGCCCTTATCTTTCCCCTGTCTCCAATGCTTGTCCTTTTTCTCTGCTTTCCTGAAAAAGGACTACTGAAGAAGAATTGGAGCATTTGAATTGTGGTGTTGGCAAAGAATATCGAATATACCATGGACTGCCAGAAAGACAGTAAATCAGTCTTAGAGGAAGCACAGCCAGAATGCTTCTTAGAAGCAAGGATGGTGAGACTTTGTCTCATGTGCTTTGGACGTGTCATCAGGAGGGACCGATCACTGGAGAAAGACATCATGCTTGGTAAAGTAGAGGGTCAGTGAAAAAGAAGAAGACCCTCAAGGAGATGGACTGACACAGTGGCTACAACAATGAGTTCTAACATAGCAATGACAGGATGGCACAGGACCAGGCAACCATTCTGTCATATATAAGGTTGCTATGAGTTGCAGCCCACTCAATGGCACCTAGCAGCAGCTACTTTCCTCAGATTTTTCAACCTTCATTCTTTAAGATCCAAATGAAGTCTCAGTTTGTCGACAAAGTTTTTGTCAGACTTCTCAGGGGCTTTTGTGCTTCTGAGTCCCGTTAGTTCTTACTATCAATATCACTCATTGCTTTATGCTGTTATATCATTTACAGATATTTGGAAGACAGCTGCCTGGCCAACTGATTTGAAGAGGTCCATATTTGTGCCCATTCCAAAGAAAGGTGAGCCAACAGAATGTGGAAATTATCTAACAATATCATTAATATCACATGTAAGTAAAATTGTGCTGAAGATAATTCAAAAATGGTTGCAGCAATATATTGACAGGAAACTTCCGGAAATTGAAGCTGGATTCAGAAGAAGACATACAATGAGGGATATCATTGCTGATGTCCTATGTATCTTGGCTGAAAACAAAGAATACAAGGAAGGTGTTTACCTGTGTTTCATTGACTATACAAAGGCATTTGACTGTGTGGATCATAACAAATTATGGATAACATTGAGAAGAATGGGAATTCCAAAAAACTTAATTGTGCTCATGAGGAACCTGTACATAGACCAAGAGGCTGCCATTTGAACAGAACAAAGGAATACTGCATGGTTTAAAATCAGGAAGGGCATGCATTAGGGTTGTATCCTTTCACCATATTTATTCAATCTGTATGCTGAGCAAATACTCCGAAAAGCTGGACTATATGAAGAAGAAAACAGCATTGGGTTTGGAGGAAGACTCGTTAACAACCTGAGATATGCAGATGATGCAACCTTGCTTGCTGAGAGTTAAGAGGACTTGAAGTACTTGCTGATGAACATCAAAGACTACAGTCTTCAGTGTGGATTACACCTCAACATAGAGAAAATAGAAGTCCTCACAACTGGACCAATAAGCAACATCATGATAAATGGAGACAAGATTGAAGTTGTCGTGGATTTCATATTACTTGAACCCATAATCAACACCAATGGAAGCAGCAGTCAGGAAATCAGACAACGTATTGCACTGGGCAAATCTGCTGCAAAAGACCTCTTGAAAGTGCTGAAGAACAAAGATGTCTCTTTGAAGACTAAGCTGTACCTGACCCAAGCCATGGTATTTTCAATAGCATGTGAAAGCTGGACAATGAATAAGGAAAACAAAAACAAAAGAATTAATGCATTTGAATCGTGATGCTGGCAAACAAAATTCAAACACACTCACTGCAACCCTATGGACAACAGAATAAAACACTGCCCAGTCCTGCAGTTGGATCCAACTCAGTGACCCCTCCTTGGGTTTCCGAGGCAGTATCACTACAGAAGTAGATTGCCCAACTTTCCTTCCAAGGAGTGGCTGCTGGATTTGAACAGCCAGCCTTCTGGTTAGTAGTCAAATGCCTTAGGCACTACCCCACCAGAGCTCCTGTGGTGTTGGCAAAGAATACTGAAAATATGATGGAGTCCCAGAAGAACAAACAGATCTATTGTGGAAGTAGTATGCCTGGAATGCTCTTTAGAAGCAAGAATAGCCAGACATTGTCTCAGCTACTTTGATCATGTGGTCAGAAGGGATCATTCTCTAGAGAAGGATACCGTGTTTGGTAAAGTGGAGGGTCAGAGAAAAAGGGGAAGATCCTCAACAAGATGGATTGACACAGTGGCTGCAACGATGGGCTCAAGCATAGCAAGGATTGTGAGGATGGCGCAGGACTGGCCCGTGTTTCGTTCTGTTGTCCACAGGGTGGCTATGAGTCAAAATTGACAGCACCTAACAACAACATCATTTACAGACATGCTCTGTTCATAACTAGATTTGAAAATCTTGCAGATAAGACCTATGTCAGATTCCTCCTCCTCTGTCCTCTGCACACAATAGATACTTCACAAATGTGTGTTGATGATAATGATGTTAGTTGTAAATGATATAAAGCACTATGATTTTAGCCATTAAAAAAGAAAAAAAAGCATTGACACAGAACTCAGACTGAGCCAGATGCAATCCTAACATATCTACTTACTAATGATATGACCCTGGGAAAATCTCTGAACCTCTCTGTGTCTCAGCTTTCTCATCTGTAGAAACTTGGACAATAATAGGGACTTAAGGAGCTCTGGAGGAGCTCTGGTAGCGTAGTGCCTAAAGCACTTGACTGCTAACCAGAAGGCTGGTGGTTCAAACCCACCAGACACTCCTCGGAAGGAAGATGGGGCAATCTACTTCCATAGTAATACTGCCTCGGAAACCCAAGGAGGGGTCGCTATGAGTCGGGTCCGACTCAACGGCACATAACAACAACAACAACAAGGAGCTCTGGTGGCACAGTGCCTAAAGCATTTTACTGCCAATCAAAAGGTTGGCAGTTCAAACCCACCAGCTGCTCCATGGAAGGAAGATAGGAAAATCTACTTCTGTAAAGATTTACTACCTTGAAAACCCAATAGTGGTCATTATGAGTCAAAATTGACTCATTGGCAGTGGGTTAACAGAAACTTGGGAGAATCCAATGAGATAATGCTCAGCACAATGTAAAAAGTGCTTTGTACAGTGCCTGGATCATCCTAAGCACTGAATAAATAATTGCTGCTTCCAGTGCAGTGAGTTACTTAATATAACACCTCTAGCCAGTCTTGTAATGCTCCCACCAAAGGACAGGGTGGCACTGTGTAAATAGGTATATGAAACCCTAACAAGGAGATTGGCCAGTTTTGCCATCCTGCTAGGCTTAAATGAGAGCCAGTTACAAAGCAGAGGAGTAAGTGACTACCACCAAGAAGAGATGGGGACAAAGTGTATCCTTTGGACCAAAAGTCCCTGTGCTGGAAAGGTCCTGGATCCAAGAGACAGAGAGCTATAACACCAGATACAGCAAGAAGCAGTGGCAGAGATACAGCAGCAGCAGAAGCAGCAGAACCAAGAAACTGGCATGAGACATTGCAGCGGGCTTTCCAGCCTACGGAGCAAGGAAGCCTTCAGACAGGAGGCTTACTGGCAGAGTGGGGTGCTGCTGGGCACTTATCAGCAGAGCTAAAAGAGCTTTATGTCACTTATTTGAGCAGGGCAGAGCTCAGGCCAAGGGTCTGCATTCCTGACAGCCAGAGAGACTTGCCTGAGGACATGTGAACTGTATCCTGAGTTGTTTCTGATCTTAAATCAAATCTAAATTTAACCACATAAATGCCATGATCAGAATATTGTCTGTGAATTCTTCGTGGCCATTGCAATGAATTATTGAACCCAGCAGAGAAGTAGAGAGTGGTGTAGGAGAGACAGTTGGTGTCAGAATTGGTAGAAGGTTTGGAGGGTAGAAGCATGTCTTATACTTCTGCCCCATAGGAATTAGCTTTGGGCTGATGCGGATGGTGACTCTCTCCCTCTCAAGAAGTTAAAGGACTTCAGATGCCTCTGCCACACCATTCTTATAGAGCTATTATTTTTTTTTTTTTTTTTTTACTATTACTATTACTACTAATAATAATAAAAAACAGACCAAAGTTTTCTAATAAATTTCAAAGAGCATTAGTTTAAAAGTTATCCATCATAGAAGGAAATTATCTGTCAAAAAAAATTGACATTAAAAATTCGACATACTTAAAAACTATTAGGTAGTAGAGGGAGCTATGGTAGCATAGTGCCTAAGGCACTTGACTGCTAACTAGAAGGCTGGTGGGTTTGAAGGCTGGTGGTTCAAACCCACCAGCCACTCCTCGGAAGGAAGATTGGGCAATCTACTTCCGGAGTGATACCACCTTGGAAATGCAAGGAGGGTCACTACAAGTCGGGTCCGACTCCACCACACATAACAACAGCAACAATTAGGTAATAGAAGAAATTTTTTAAATATATGTAAAAATTCTTAGAATCAAATGAGAATGAAAACACAACATACTAAAGTCTTTGCAACGCAGCAAAAGCAGTGCTTAGAGGAGAATTTACAGCAATAAATGCATACATTAAAAAAAAGAAAGAGCCAAAATCCATAGCTCACCCCTACAACTCAAACAAATAGAAAAGTAGCAGCAAAAGAAGTCTGTAGTTACCAGAAGAAAGGGAATAATAAAGATCAGAGCAGAAATAAATGAAATTTAAAAACAGAAACACAATAGAATCAAGACTAGAAACTGGTTCTTTGAGAGGATCAATATAATTAACAAACCACTGACCAAACTGACAAAGGAAAATAATGAGAAGGTGCAAATAACCAAAATAAGAAATAAGATGGGTGATATTACAACAGAATCAACTAAGATAAAAAAGGATCATAACAGAATATTATGAAAACCTGTACTCCACCAAATGGGAAAACCTCGAAAAAATGGACAAATTTCTAGAAACATGGTATCTACCTAAACAAACACAAATAGAGGTAGAAAATTTGAACAGACTCATAACAAAAGAAGAAATTAAAAATGTCACTAAAAAAAAAAAAGAGGAAGAAAAGACCAAAATGGATGCCAGAAGAGACTCTGAAACTTGCCCTTGAATGGAGAGTATCTAAAGCAACAAAAAAAAAAAAAAAAAAAAAACCTCCCAATGAAAAAAAGTCCTGGTCCAGACAACTTCACTGATGAATTCTACTAAACATTTTAAGAGTTGACACCAATCCTACTCAAACTATTCCAGAACATTGGAAAGGAAGGAATCCTCTCTAATTCATGCTTTGAAGCAAGAATAACTCTAATAACAAAACCAAGCAAAGACACCACTAATAAAAAAAATTACAGACCAATATCACACATGAATATAGATGAAAAAGTTCTCAACAAAATTCTAGCCAACATAATTCAATAGCATTTTTAAAAATACTATTTACAATAGCTACCCAAAAGAGAAAACACCTAAGAGTAAACCTAACCAGAGACATAAAAGACTTATATAAGGAAAACTGTAAAACACTACTGCAAGAAACTAAGAGATCTACATAAATGGAAAAACATCCCTTGCTCATGGATTAGAAGACTTAACATTGTGAAAATGTCAATACTACCAAAAGCAATCCATATATAATGCAATCTCAATCTAAATCCCAACCACATTCTTTAATGAAATGGAGAAACTAATCTCCAACTTCATGTGGAAAGGAAAGAGGCCTCGAATAGCTAAAGAATATTGAAGAACAAAGTAGGAAGCCTCACACTTCCAGATCTCAAAGGTTACTGTACAGTCATAGTAATCAAAACAGCCTGGTACTGATTCAATGACAGATACATAACCCAATGAATAGAAATGAGAATCCAGAAGTAAATCCATCAGCTGATCTTCAACAAAGGTTCAAAGAGTAAAAAGAGAACCTACAGACTGGGAAAAAGTCTTTGGCAATGATGTATCTGATTAGGATCCAATCACTAAAATCTAAACACTTCAACACCTTACCAACAAAAAGACAAAGAATCCAATTTAAAAAGTGGGTGAAGCACATGACCAGACACTTCACCAAAGAGGACATTCAGGTAGCCAACAAATACATGAAAAGATGCTCGTGATTATTACCCATTAGAGAAATGCAAATCAAAACTACAATGAGATACCATCTCACCCCTGAGAAAAATGGCAAGGATTAAAAAAAAAAAAGAACCAGAAAACACAAGTGCTGGTGAGGTTTTAAAGAGATTGGAACTCTTATACATTGTTGGTAGAATTGTAAAATGGAAAATGTATGGCACTTCCTTAAAATGCTACAAATAGAAATAGATTATGATCCAACAATCCCACTCATAGGCATATATCCTAGAGATTTAAGAGCGATGACACAAATAGACATATGCACACCTATGTTCCTTGCATCATTATTCATAATAGTAAAAAGATGAAAAAAAAAAACAAAATGCCTATCAACAGATGAATGGATAAACAAATTGTGGTACATACTTAAAATGGAATACTACACAACTATAAAGAATAATGAAAAGTCTGTGAAACATCTTATAACATGGAAGAAAATATGGGTGAAGTCAGCACAACTTGACCAAGGTACATAAAAACATTAAGAAGTACATGAGAAAAATGGACAATTTCAGTAATTTTGCAACAATGATAAAAACAACCAAAAGATGGTGTGTGTTACATGGGTAAATGTTGATACGTGTACCTGTATAGGAAAGCATATGCATGTAAATGCACATGCATGTATAGGTGTATGTGTATGCATGTGTGCTGCATATACATCCACATATATAGCAAACCACTTGGAGACACAGTTATAGAGGCTTCCTAAACATAGCCAAACAACTTATGGTATTGATTTGCTGGGTCAAAAGACTTGGGACCATTGTTTTGGGGGACAGCTTAGTTAATTGGCATAACATCATTCTGTGCAAAGATAATGTTCTACATCCTCGTTTGGTGAGTAACATCTGGAATCTTAAAAGCTTGTGAGGGGCCATCTAAGATACAATTGTTGGTCTCTTCCCCTCTGGAGCAAAAGATAATGAAGGAAACCAAAGACTCAAAGAAACTACTCCATGGGACTAATAGTCTGAGACTCGAAGAACTAGATGGTGACTGGCTATCCCTACTGACTGTTCTGACCAAAGACACAATAGACACCAGGTAGGTATACTCCTTAGAACAATCAATCATGGGAGATCAGTAGGGCAGTTTTGCACAGGGAGATAGTTCAGAGGGCAGGAATGCATGGGGAAGAAGGACACAGGGAAAAGGTAACCATAGGGAGGAAGTGGGAAGAGCGCTATTACATTATAGGGATGGCAATCAATGCCATGAAACAAAATATGTATGAACTTCTTTATGAAAAATGAATTTTCTCTGTAAACTTTCACCCAAATTACAATTTTTTTAATGGGGGAGGGCAAAGAAGGGCACAATAGAAGGTCCTGGATAAAATGGGAGAAAAATGTAGAACAAAATTCAAATTCCAAACAAGACCAGATCTACTGGACCATATAGACCAGAGGAACCCTTGGGACTATTGCCCTAAGTTACTCTTTGAACTTGGAATTGAAACTATTTCTATAGGTCACCTTCCCCCCCCCAAAAAAAAATAGATTGACTATGGGTGATAAACGATATCACCCACGAGTAATGCACTTCCTTAAATAATTAACTATATGGGACCAAACTGTCAACATACACCCAAAAGCAAAGATGAGAAGCCAAGGAGGGGAAGGGAAGCTAGATCAATGGAAACAGAACAAACAGAATGGAAATCATGAGAGTGCTGACACATTGCAAAATCTGTAACCAATGGCACAGAATAAATTGTATAAAAATTGTTAAAGGGGCATTTAATTTGCCTTGTAAACTGTCACCTAAACAGCAATAAAATATTGTTAAATGAAACCAAACTCACCACCGTCAAGTTGATCCAACTCATAGCGACCCCTCCTTGGGTTTCCAAGGTGGTATCACTACAGAAGTAGATTGCCCAATCCTCCTTCCAAGGAGTGGCTGGTGAATTTGAACTGCCAGCCTTCTGGTTAGTAGTCAAATTCTTAGGCACTATTCCACCAGACTGCCCCCACAAAAAAAAAAAAAAAAAACTGGGGACAAATGAGTGGTTCTGGGTACCTTGCACTGAAGTGAAATCCCACAATTCTGAGATTTTCCTTTCTAGTACCAAATATCTGTGACCTTCACTCAGAGGTTATGCCCATTTGAAAACAGTCATCACATTATTTCCAGATATTGGAATGACCCTCAAAGCTATCACAGTCTCCTGGAGTACTGGAGCTAGGAGTGACTCCAGGGACTGCCTTTGTTCTATAAATAAGGAAGTAGTGACCCTGACAGAGTCACCTTGAAGGCCATTAAGCAAGTAGCAGAGCCAGGATTTTAAATTCCAATGCCCCAACCTCCAGTTCAGAGTTCAGTTCCACCATCCCATATCATCTCCATGGAGAAAATGTGGCTCTGGGCGACTTGTGCCCCATACTCCAGGGATACTGGGATTTGATCTCAAAGTATGTTTATTCCCATGAGCTCCAGGGAGTGGCCATAGGCAGACTACAGGAAGGAGAGTGTGATTTGTTCAGTAGTTTTAAATGTAAAGCAATTCTGTTGGTGAAACCTTTCGGCCTCCTCCATGGCTGCAATCTAAATGTTCTATTTCCTGACAGTGAGAATTGTTAATGCTCAAGAAATCTAAACAGCCACAGTAAGCATCTTCTCCCAAGTGGTCATGTTCAGCCTCCATTATGTAACGTCACTGCTCTAAAAGGTAGCTGTGGGGAATATTAAAAAAGTCACCAAACCTCCTGAGATAGATATGTAGAAATACTTTTGTATGCAGAAGCAAACATGATTAAAAAGGCTATACAGAAGCATGCATGCTGCTGGCACAGTGTGAGCCCAAAAACATGGTATCTCACTGCAGCTTTACTCAGGAGGAAAGCAAAGAAGGGACTAAATAAAAGTTTGTTGAGTGAATGACTGATTACCAAAGGTGTGATTTGGTAATCACGCACAGCACCATCAGTCATCTCTGAACCATTAAAATTACACAAACAGAATCGTCATCCACCTGGCTTACATGTCAGAGAGCTTGGCTCAACATTCTGGGGCTTTCTCAGATGACAGATTGTAGGAGTTCCCTGACATGTAGAACCCACAATAAAACCTGCCCAGTGGTGCATCTTGCCTGAATCAAATTTAATAGCCATGGCTATTAAAGGTGCTTGGCAGGGAGAGTCCATCACTGAAGAGCAGAAATATGGCTTGATTGATAAGGAACCTCCATCAAATTTGAGGCCTGCACTAGACCCAGCTGAAGTTCCCTTCCATACTACCTCATAGTCTGTGAATTCAGCCATAACTCTCATCCAAGAATTAAGTAAATCTCCTTCTGGCTCAGTATAAACGTATCCAAGCCTCGTCTTACCTCTTCCCCACATTAGCTCAGAGCCTTTTCTTCATGGCTCACAGCCAAGTGTCTACACTGCTGGAACAATAATGCTGAGTGCTGATCCTCTACAATGGCTGGCACTGTAGGGTCAGAAATCTATGAGCCTCTTCTGGTAAGAGTGATGCTTAATGTTCTTCCCAAACTTTCTGGAACTATAGCATTCATCTGTAGATGTGTAGAATTCCAGATAGGCCCATCTGTTGAACAGATGTGCCAATGACTTTGCTAAACATTTGTAGACATTATATTATTTTATGTTATTGATAGCCAAATGAGGTAGATTATGTGATGCCCATTGTACATTTGAGCAAATGGAAGCTTAAAGACTGAGTAACTAGTCCAAGGTCACAGAATTAGTATGTGGCAGAGCTAGGATTAGTACCCAGATCTTTCTCACCCTAAATCTCAAGTTCGTGCCCTCTCACTGTATAGCAACATCCTCCCAGGCCACTATCACATTGGATTTCATTGCTGAGGTAAGCACTGTGCACCCATGCAGACCAGATAGGCAGGTTTGGAGACCACTGGAACTGACCCTAGCCTAGCCTCATTCATCCATTTGTTCATCTATCCAGCAGATATTAATACCTTCTCTGGGCCAGGTGCTGTGGCAGGTGTTAGGGATTCAGAAATAAAGAGCACAGAGGCCCCACCCTCAGTATGAGGATTTTGAAGACAAAAAGGACTTATTCTGGAGGCTGCTCAGTCTGTGGCCCACGTACGTTCACTCATACCTTCAGGGATCATCTTTACAGGGAGCTTTGGGGTTAGATCAAGTTGGCTCTTGGGATCTGGGTCACACAAAGGCCAGAGCACAGGGCCAAGGGCCACTACTGTTGATCCCAGCTAGGTATTTATCCCAGAGGAACTTCAAACAGCAGACTAATCCAAAACCTCTCCTTTCCACCTGCCTGGAATTGTTTTTTTGGCTCCACCTTTGAATGACTCACCACTAGCAATACTTCTGGAGTTACCACAATTAAATGAAAGCATTTGGTGTCTCTTCAGTTGTTGTCTTACTCACTGCGGTGGAGTTGGTCCCAACTCATAGCAACACCTCCTTGGGTTTCCAAGACAGTATCACTACAGAAGTGGATTGCCCAATCTTCCTTCCAAGAAGTGGCTGGTGTGTTTGAACCGCCAGCCTTCTGGTTAGCAGTCAAATGCCTTAGGCACTATACCACCAGAGCTCCCAGTTGTTGACGTAACCTGATAAATAAAAAGAGTAGGAAGACTCCTGTACAAGTTCTACTTAATGGGCCCAAATATCCCTTAATATTCATTATACAGTGAATGAGGCTTTTTCTTTCCCATGAGAAACAAATAGGATTAGACAATTGTGACCAACCTTTATGCACCAACTTTGTGTGTCATCTTCCAGAAAACTATACTTCTTGCAACAAATGGAACATGAAATAGTTGCAAGATTTCTGTAATAATTTCTCTACATCCAGAAATTATATTCACTTGTACTTTAAGTATTTTTATTAAGGGTAAAGAAAACCTGCCCATTGGGCTGCCCACCTCAAAAAGGAAAACATTCAATTTCTTCCCCAGGGAAGGTAACCAAAGGATACTGATACTGTTCAGAGAACTTGGCCAAGGGCTACAGGCAAATTTCTTTTATGTTCACTCAATAACACCAGGTAAGAGTCCTAGACTTCCTGAACTTCCATAACAACCCACTTTTGTGAAAGAGCTAAAAAAAAACCAAACCAAACCCATTGCCACTGAATTGATTCTGACTCATAGAGACCCTATAGGACAGAGTAGAACTGCCTCATAGAGTTTCCTAGGCTGTAATCTTTACAGAAGCATGAAGCCACAACTTTCTCTAACAGAGCAGCTGGTGGATTCAAACTGCTACGGAGCGTTTTTTTATTTTTGGTTTTGGTTTTGTTTTGTTTTTTTGCCCCTAGGGTAACTTAATGAGCTGAAAAACAATTCAAGTCTTACTTGAATGTTGCTTGGAATGCTTTCCATAGAGAATGAAAGTAAACAAAGAATATAGGCCGGCCTCTAGTGCTTGATATCTGAAATATTCATCTTACTCCTTAATAAAATGAATATAGGTCAGCTTAGCAGCTTAGTGCCTAAGGCACTTGACTGCTAATCAGAAGGCTGGCGGTTCAAACCCACCAGCCACTCCTCGGAAGGAAGATGGGGCAATCTACTTCCGTAGTGATACTGCCTCGGAAACCCAAGGCGGGGTTGCTATAAGTCGGGTCTGACTCAACGGCACACAACAACAACAACAATAGCTCAGAGAAGGTGCATCCCTGATACTGGCAACACCCTAAACAGAGGCCTCTTAGGAGGGTAAACTCTTACTGATTAAAACAGCATTATGTTCAGTAGTGGGGAAATGATATTATGAGTGCTATGAAGTGATGTGGGAGCTCTGGTAGCATAGTGGCTAAGTCACTTGACTGCTAACCAGAAGGCTGGCAGTTCAAACCCACCAGCCACTCCTCGGAAGGAAGGTTGGGCAATCCTACTTTCGTAGTGATACTGCCTCGGAAACTCAAGGAGGGGTCGCTATGAGTCGGGGCCGACTCGACGGCACATAACAACAACAACAACATGAAGTGATGTTGTTGTTATTTGCCGTTGAGTCGTACCTGACTTATAGCGACCCTTCCTTGGGTTTCCAAGGCGGTATCACTACAAAAGTAGATTGCCCAATCATCCTTCCGAGGAGTAGCTGGTGGGTTTGAACCACCAGTCTTCTGGAAGTGATAGATTTTAATTTATTAATTTTATTTCTTTTGGGTACTGATGGCTTTACATTGCACTGGCTTAAGACAAGATACCCTAAATGACTTCTTCTCCTATGAAATACGTACAGTCTGTTTGTCTCCTGACTGCTTTATCCAACCCAACTCAAGCTTTGCCTCCCCTAGGAAGTCTGCCCTGACTTGTATCTTGGCAGTTTTCCCAGCCTTGAAAGGATTCTCCCTCTAAACCTTGATCATGCAGAATTAATGTCCTGATATGACTCCAAAATATGATAGCAATAGCTACCCGGGGGGAGGGGGGAGTCTTTTGTCCATTTGATGAGCAAGTGAATAGAAAATTAGAACTGTCAAATGACTTTTCAAGGACATCTCCACTGTCGACCAGGTGAACTTATCCAGGAAACCACTAAATTTATGTAACTGTAGCTTAGTGTACTTGTACAAAGTAGCAATATACTACTGAGTTTTCTCTCATTTCTCTACCATCTATTAAAAAAAAAAAAAGCTTGCATATGGTGATATAGCCTTTCTAAGGAGAAAATCCACTTCTAATATTTATCCTAAGACTAAGACTAAGGTGTGCCTGACCCAAGACATGGTATTTTCAATCACTTCATATGCATGTGAAAGCTGAACAATGAATAAGGAAGACCACAGAATTTATGCATTTGATTGTGGTGTTGAAGAATATTGAATATACCATGGGCTGCCAGAAGAACGAACGGATCTGTCTCGGAAGAAGTATAGTTGGAATGCTGTTCCTTAGATGTGAGGATGGTAAGACTTCATCTCACATACTTTGGTCATGTTATCAGGAGGGCCCAGTCCCTGGAGAAGGACACCATGCCTGGTAAAGTAGAGTGTCAGTGAAAAAGAAGACCCTCAAGGAGATGGATTGACACAGTGACTGTAACAATGGGCTCAAGTATAGCAATGATTGTGAGGATGGCACAGGACCTAGCAGTCCTTTGTTCAGTTGTATGTAGAGTCACTATGAGTTGGAACTGACTAGACAACACCTAAAAACAAATTTTCTAAGGAACAAACTATAGCTATGCACAATAATGAGAAGCTCTGATGGTGCAGTGTATAAGGCATTTGACTGCTAACCAGAAGGTTGGTGATTCAAACCTACTAGTCACTCGAGAGGAGGAAGATGAGGCAATCTACTTCCAATCTATTTCTGTAAAGATTTACAGCCTTGGAATGAAACCCAATTGGGGCCACTATGAGTCAGAATTGACTTGATGGCACTAAGTTTGGTCTGGTTTTATACACAAAGATGTCCATAGCTATACTGTTTTTATATATCAGGAAAAAATTTAAGCAACATGTGTAAGCAATTGGGGTACACCCATTGAAGGAATACCAAGCAGCCATTAAAAATCATGTTGTGGTATGGTACCTAAGACATTTAACTACCAACCAGAAGGTTGGCGGTTCAAACCCACCAGCTGCTCCATGGAAGGAAGACGGAGCAATCTACTTCCGTAAAGATTTACTGCCTCAAAAACCCAATGGGGGTCTCTGAGTTGGAATTGACTCGATGGTAGTGAGTTTGGTTTTTTGGTTTTGCTAAAAGTATGGCAACATATTCACAATATATTAAGTGAAAATAAGTTGCATACTGTTGTTGTTGTTGTTGTTTGCCGTCGAGTCGGCCCCGACTCATAGCGACCCCTCCTTGGGTTTCCGAGGCAGTATCACTACAGAAGTAGGATTGCCCAACCTTCCTTCCGAGGAGTGGCTGGTGGGTTTGAACCGCCAGCCTTCTGGTAAGTAGTACTAAGTATAGTAATTATTCCAATTCTGTATATAAGTTTATAACATAAACATAAGGGGAAAAAAAGAAACCAAAATGGTTATCCCTGGGGTTTTCTTTATTCTCTATTTTTTCTACAAGGATATGTATTTTTCCTTGTTGTTTTAAGTTTTAAAAGAGTTATTTAAAAGGAAAAGGTAAATAACTATAGTAAGAATTTGGGAAGAGGTCATCTCTGCAATTGAACACTAAGATAGCTTCAAGCTTTCTGACAGCTGTAAAAATGCCATAGCAGCAGAGGAATCTGACCTCCTCCAGCTTCAAGAGAGGGAGAGAGAATCATTATCTGCATCAACAGCCCAAGGCTTATTCCTGTGAGGCAGAGGTCAGACATGCCTCCATCCTCCAACCATTTTAGCAATTCTGACACCAATTGTTCCTTCCACGGCACTCTCTACTTTTCTGCTGGTTTTGATAAGTTTTTGCAATGCCACACAGAACTCACAGACCATCCTCACAGTTATTGGGTTTATTAGGGAAGTAATCAGTTACAATTCAGGTTCAGGAACACTCCGGACACAATTCTTCCATTCAGGACCACCTCTTCTCAGATGTGCCCTCAGGCAGGTTTCTCTCTGTCCCCATGGTCCCTCACCCTCTGTCCTGCTTAGGCAAATGTTACAAAGCAAGTGCTACCAAGACTCCTTAGACTACTGAATAACTCCTCTCTCAGAGTTCTATAATGAAGATTAAATGAGCACAAAATACAATTAAATGCCTAGGACAGGGCCTGATGCCCAGGGGGTTCTCATGAATTTTAGTTTCTTTTTCCTAGAATATCATTGTCAGAAAACAAAATACATACAGACAAGAAGCTCATGAACTCTCCACAGAAAGAAACATTGTTTGAAGTTTACCAGAGGTGGAAGGGGAAAGGAGGCTAAATCACTAACTAGAGGGTAGAAGCATATTAACTTGGGTGAAAGGAAAGATAATATATAATAAGGGAGTAGTCATCACAAAATGACCAAGGGAAAGAAAGATACTGGGAGGAGCACAAGAGTTAAAGCCAACAAAAGTAAATACTATTACATACACAATCCTGCAATAACAATAATCAGACATATAGACAAGCAAGATGAACAGGTATGGGAAGGAATGGGACCACACACGTGAATATAGATAGGTTTGACAGAATATATTTCTACATATATATCTATTGTTATGTTATGTGCCATCGAGTCCGCCCCGACTCATAGCGACCCCTCCTTGGGTTTCCGAGGCAGTATCACTACAGAAGTAGGATTGCCCAACCTTCCTTCCCAGGAGTGGCTGGTGGGTTTGAACCGCCAGCCGTCTGGTTAGCAGGCAAGTGTCTTAGCCACTATGCTACCAGAGCTCCCATATAGGAGGATTATATTCTTGAAAAGACATCAAGTTCAATTGGCATAACACAGTCCACAAAGACAATGTTCTACATCTTACTTTGGTAAGTAGTTACTGGAGTCATAAAGCTTGTGAGTGGCCATTTAAGGTACAGCTATTGATCTCTCTCCATCCACAGCAAAGAATAATGAAGAAAACCAAAAATGCAAGAAAGCAAAGGACTAATGGACCATGTGAACCCCAGCATCTATAACTGTGAGACCACAACTATGGTGCTCAGTTACCACTGCTGACCACTCTGAAAGGGATAACAATAGGAGGTCCTGGTTAAACTGGGAGAAAAATGTGAAACATCTCTCAAAATAATAAAAAAAAAGACCAGGCTTACTGGTCTGATATAGACTGATGGAACCCTCAAGACTACGGCCTTTAGACACCCTTCAAGCCTGGAACTGAACTCACCTCATCTCACAATGTTGTTGTTGCTGTTGTTAGGTGCCATTGAGTCAGCTCCGACTCATAGTGATGCCGTGTACAACAGAACAAAATGATGCCTGGTCCCGCACCATCCTCACAATCCTTGCTATGCTTGAGCCCATCGTTGCAGCCACAGTGTCAATCTATCTCTTTGAAGGTCTTCCTCTTTTTTGCTGACCTTCCACTCTACCAATCATGATATCCTTCTCCAGAAACTGGTCCACCTGACAATATGACCGAAGTCGGCAAGATGAAATCTGGCTGTTCTCGCTTTTAAGGAGCATTGCAGCTATTATCTCTTCCAGGATGGATTTGCTCATTCTTCTGGCAGCCCATGGTATTTTCAGTATTCTTCATCAACACCACAATTAAAAGACATCAATTCTTCTTTTGTCTCACAATAGACAGGCCTAAATGGTGAGTAATAACACCAGGGAGGTACACAATCCTTAGAGCAATCAACCATACAAGATCAAAAGGACAGGGCCCAGGGATAGAGCTCAGAAGGCAGGAAGGGATTGGAAAGAAGGAGGAATGGAAATGGTAAACATAGGGAGGAATTGGGAAGAGTGCTGTTGTATTGTGGGGTTTGTAATCAATGTCAGGAAACAAAAATATGTACGAATTGTTGAAGTGAAAACCAATTTTCTCTGTAAACTTTCACTCAAATCACAATAAAAAAAAAGTTAGTTAAAAAGAAAAAGAAAAGAAGAAGCATATGAACTATCAAGACTTTCACAGTTCTATAACACAATGTAGATCGAATCAAAACATGGTCAGAATGTGGAATATTTATTTGTAAGAAAACATCACTAAAGCAATGATACTGCTATACTTACAAGTGGATGAACCAAAGCATATCCCAGATGAAGAGGACTGCATGGTGGGCACTTTTGCAGAATAATTGCCACAACAGTGGAACTGACTCAAGGCAGAGTTCATCAGCTAGGAAGCAGGAAAGCCTACCACAGACAGACATAGACTGCCAGACCTTTCTTCCAAGGTGCCTCTTGATGGACTTAAGCCTCCAACCTTTTGGTTAGCAGGCAAGCACTTTAACCATTTGCACCATGCAGGGGCTCTGCACTTCCCTATCTCTTTTGAAGTTAGGTGTGTTCTTGTGGCTTGCTTTGGGGAACAAAATGTGAGCAGAAATGACTTGTATCTTTTGAGATGGAAGTTTTAAGAACCAGAGCATGACTTGCAGTTCCTCTTCCCCCTGAAAAGGTGATTACAGAGACAGGTGTCAAGATTAGACCTCTGTCAGCTAATTTCCCTGGTATCTATGATGAACAAAGTCCCCCTGATGAGTTGCATTACATATATATCATGAGTGAAAAATAGATTTTGTGTCATTCATTACTTCAGTATAAACAAGTCCATCAACACCACAATTGTTGTATAACTGGGCAACTTTATGAATAGCTTGGAAACATTGTCCAACACAGTGCAGGAAGATAAGCCCCTTGGGTTGGAAGGCACTCAAAATACAACAGGGAAAGAGCTGTCTCATCAGAGTAGAACCAACCTTAATGATATGGATAAAGTAAGTCTTTCAGGACCTTCCATGTGCTGACATGGCATAACTCAAATTGAGGAGAAACAGCTGCAAACATCCATTAATAATTGGAACACGGAATATATGAAGTATGAATCTAGGAAAATTGGAAGTTGTCAAAAATGAAATGGAAAACATAAAGATTGATATCCTAGGCATCAGTCAGCTGAAATGGACAGGTTTGGGGCATTTTGAATCAGAAACCATATGACCTACTATGCCAGGAATGACAAATTGAAGAAGAATGGCATTTGTCATCAAAAAGAACATTTCAATATCTATCCTGAGGTACTGTCAGTGATAGGATTATACCCATATGCCCAAAAGAAAGACCAATTAATACTACTATTATTCAAACTTACACACCAACCACCAAAGCAGAAGATGAAAAAATTTAAGATTTTTATCACCTCCTGCAGTTTGAGATTGACCAAACATGCAATCCAGATGTATTGATTATTACTGGTGATAGGAATGCGAAAGTTGGAAACAAAGAAGAATCATCAGTAGCTGCAAAATATGGTCTTGGTAATAGAAATGACGCTGGAGATGGCATGATAGAATTTTGCAAGACCAATGACTTATTCATTGCAGATACCTTTTTTCCACAACATAAATGGCAGCTATACACATGGACCTCACCAGAATCAGATCGACTACATCTGTGAAAAGAGGTGAGGGAGAAACTCTATCTATATCTTCAGCCAAAACAAGGCCAGGAGCTGACTGTGAAGCAGACCATCAATTGCCATATGCAAATTCAAGATGAAGCTGAAGAAAATTAAAACAAGTCCACAAGAGTCAAAATATGACCTTGATTATATCCCACTTGAATTTAGAGACCATCTGAAGAATAGATTTGATGATGGAACACCAATGACAAAGAAACAGACAACTTGTGAGATGACATCAAGAACATCATACATGAAGAAAGCAAATGGTCATTAAAAAGACAGAAAAGGGAAGAAAAGACCAACATGGATATCAGAAGAGACTCTGAAACTTGCTCTGGACCAGAGAGTAGCTAAAGCGGACAGAAGAAATGACAAGATAAAAGCTGAACAGATTTCAAATGGCAGCTTGAGAAGACAAAATAAATTTTTATAAAGAAATGTGCAAAGGCCTGGAGTTAGAAAACCAAAAGGGAAGAGCATGCTTGGCATTTCTCCAACTGAAAGAACTGAAAAAAAAAAAAAAACTCAAGACTTGAGTTGCAATATTGAAGGAGTCTATGGGCAAAATATTGAATGATGCAGGAAGCATCAAAAGAAGATGACAGGAATGCACAGAGTCACTGTACCAAAAAGAATTGGTGGATGTTCATCCATTTCAGAAGGTGGCATAAGATCAAGAAACAATGGTATTGAAGGAAGAATTCTAAGCTGCACTGAAGGAATTGGTGAAAAAAAAGTCTCTAGAAATTGATGGAACACCCATTGAGATGTTTCAACAAATGCATTCAGTGGTTGAGAAACTTACTCGTTGACGCCAAGAAATTTGAAAGACAGCTATCTGGCCAACTGACTGGGAAAGATCTCTATTTGTACCCATTCCAAAGAAAGGTGATACACAGATAGGGCTCAGCAAACAGGAATATACCCTAGATCAATAATAGATTCAGCTGAGGATAACCTTGCACATATACTAGTGATACAAAATAACCACAATCATTACAGAAGCAATAGAAGACAGGCTTAGAGTAATCCCTCAGAGACAGCCAAACACCTTGGGAGAGAGAACCACTGGGTCTGCTGACTCAGGAACATGGTATTGGAGGACACTAGGGTCAACTGTCACAACATAATACATAAAAATCTTGTTCCACAACCTACTTTGGTCAGTAGCAACTGGGATCTTAAAAGCTTTTGAGCGGACATCTAATTTCTCCTCTCGTCTGAAGTAAAGAGGAGTGAAGAAAACCAAAGGCATTTGGAAACAATCAGCCCTATGATATGATGGACTTCGAGACCAGGAGAACTAGATGGTGCCTGGTTATCAATGCCAACCACTTGGGAAGGGATCAAAACTGGAGATCCTGGATAGAGTGGGTGGAAAAACATGGAACAAAATTCAAAAACATAATAACGACCAGAATTACTGGTCGGATGCAGTCTGGTGGGACCCCCGAGACTATGGCCCTGGGATCCACTTCAGGCCTGGGAGAAGACTCACTCCAAAGGACTGGCTCTCAGCCCAACAGTAGAAAGACTTACATGCAGAACACCCAACCCAGGGAAAAACACCTACCTACTCTACAGAGATACATCCCTCAGAGCAATCAGCCATGGGGCACCAGAGGGGCGGCATTCACATGGAAAGAAAGCTGGACAGATAGGAGTGCATAACTAAGAAGGGTACAGGGATGGGGGGGGTCACAAGGAAGGAAGAGAAGGAAAGTAGTTTAGGGTTGGGGATGGTAATCAAGAAGTGAGACCAAAAGTACACGAACTATTGAATGTAAAACAAATTCTGCTCTGTAAATTTGCACCCAAAGCACAATAAAATTAAATTTAATTTTAAAAAAAGAAAGGTGATCCGAAAGAATATGGAAATTATCCAACAATATCATTAATATCACACGCAAATAAAATCTTCCTGAAGATAATTCAAAAATGGTTGCAGCAGTATATTGACAGGAAACTTCCTGAAATTCAAGCTGGATTCAGAAGAGGATGTGGAATGAGGGATATCATTGCAGATGACAGATGGATCTTTGCTGCAAGCACAGAATACCAGAAAGATGTTTACCTGTGTTTTATTGACTATGTAAAAGCATATGATTGTGTGGATCATAACAAATTATGGATAACATTGAGAAGAATGGGAATTCCAGAACACTTAATCATGCTCATGAGAAACTGTACATAGACCAAGAAGATGTCATTTGAACAGAAAAAAGGGATATTGCATGGTTTAAAATCAAGAAGGGTGTGTGTCAGGGTTATTTCATTTCACCATACTTATTCAATCTGTATGCTGAGCAAATAATCCAAGAAACTGGACTATATGAAGAACACAGCATCAGGTTTGAAGGAGGACTCATTAACAACTTGTGATATACAGATGACACACCTTACTTGCTGAAAGTGAAGATGACTTGACATACTTACTAATGAAGATCAAAGACTACAGTCTTCAATATGGATTACACTTCAACATAAAGAAAAAAAAAATCCTCACAACTGGACCAATAAGCAGTATTATGATAAACAGAGAAAAGCTTGAAGTTGTCAGGGATTTTGTTTTACTTGGATCTACAATCAACACCCATGGAAGCAGCAGTCAAGAAATCGGATGTCAGATTGCACTGGACAAATCTGCTGCAAAAGACCTCTTTAAAGTGTTAAGAAGCAAAGATATTACTTAGAAGACAAAGATGCGCCTAACCCAAGCCATGGTATTTTCAATCACCTCATATGTGTGTGAAAGCTTAACAATGAATCAGGAAGACCGAAGAAGAGTTGATGCCTTTGAATTATGGTGTTGGCAGAGAATACTAAAAATACCATGGATTACCATAGGACAAACAAATCTGTCCTGGAAAAAGTGCAGCCAGAATATTTCCTTGGAAGCAAGAATGGCCAGACTTAGTCTCATCTACTTTGATCATGTGGTCAGAAGGGACCATTCCCTTGAGAAGAATATCATGTTTGGTAAAGTGGAGGGTCAGCAAAAAAGGAGAAGACTTTCAACAGGATGGATTGACACAGTGGCTACAACAATGGGCTCAAGTACAGCAAGGATATGAGGATGGTGCAAAAACAGGCAGTGTTTTGTTCTGTTGTAAACAGGGTTGGCCAGAGCCAACTCAACATCACCTAACAACAACAACACTTCACATCTGATAGAATGATCTCCAACTCTTTTAGATTTTTTCTATTTACCCATGTTTAAGCATTTTTAGCATATTTAAGGCAATTTATCTAAGGCTATTTCTGTCTTTCATAACCCTGGTGGTGCAGGGGTTAAGCACTCGGCAGTTAACAGAAAGGTAGCCGTTCGAACCCACCAGCTGCTCCACAGGACAAAGATGAGGCAGTCTGCTCCTGGAAAGGCTACAGCCTAGGAAACCCTATAGGGCAGTTCTACTCTATCATAAGGGGTCACTATGAGTCTAAATGACTTGACTGCATGGAACAATAGCAACATTTCTGTCTTAGGAGCCCTTGGGGCACAACAGTTAAGTGCTAGGCTGCTAACCAAAAGATTGGTGGTTGAAACCCACCCAGTGGCTCCTCAGGAGAAAGACATGGAGATCTGCTCCCATGAAGATTAAAACCAAACACACTGCCATCCCGTCGGTTCTGACTTATAGTAACCTCTTTTGGGTTTCCAAGGTGGTAAATCTTCAAGGAAGCAGATTGCTCAGTCTTCCTTCCTTCCATGGAGTGGCTGGTGGATTTGAACTGCCAACGTTCTGGTTAGCAATCAAATGGCTTAGGCATTACACCACTAGAGCTCCTTACCATAAAGATTACAGCCTAGGAAACCCTATGGGGCAGTTCTACTGTGTCAAGTTTGTTCACTATGCATCGGAATCAGCTAGAGAAGACCTATAACAACAAAATTTCTGTCTTAACTTTAAGCTAAAATACTAATCAAAAGGTGTGTACTGACTTTCCTTAGAGAAAAGTTCAAATTCAGAAAAAGAGAAACATTGCCTGTGATTAGGGAAACAACATAGCATTTCATGCTTTTCTGTCACCTCTTATTTCTTCCCAGTGAGGAGGGAGAAGGCAGATGATTCCCTACAGAAAACTCAGAAGGATAAAAGAGGCTACTCCTGTGGGTAAAACGGAGGAAGCAGTCAGATCTTCCTCACAGATTTCATACCAACATAAATTGCAGATGGATTCAAGAAACACTTCTTAAACCACAAGAAAAGCTAGGAGCATATGAAATCTACACGCATATAGTCATTGAGGCAGGAAGATTTTTTAAGAAAGAAAAAAATTGAACAGACGAGCTCATTTACAAATTTAAAACTTCTAGACATAAACAAGAGATAAATAAGAAACTAGTTAAAATAATTGCAGCAAATATCACAAATGTTAAATAACTCTCTTTTAAGTATATAGATCTTAGCCAAATTGATTTTAAAAAATACTCTGATCCCCAAAAGTGAAAGACTTGAATTGATAATTCATCACAAAGAGTACAGCTGTTACACATGTCCATGAAACAAATGTTCAATCTTCCTTATAACCAAATAAATGCAAATTAAAACAAAAGTAAGATATTTATTCCACTTATCAGATTAGCAAAGATATTATTGTTGTTTTATTTGGTGCTGATGAAAATATAGTAAAATGGGAAATCCAATATTTCTGGTTCTTCTGGCAATTGGTTTAAACCCTTTGAAGAGCATGTGATGTAAAAAGCCTTTGACACAGTAATTCCCTATCTGGGAATGTGTCCTGAGGGAAAACTGATAAACACAAACACAAAAATCCATACGATCAAAAATATTTGTTAGAATAATTAATAATAGTAAAAATTATAAAACAACCTATATTTACAAAATTAAGGAAACACTTAAGTAAATATGGTATATCCACTCAATGGAATATTATATACCCACTGCCACTGCCATCAAGTTGATTCTGACTCATAGTGACCCCATAGGACAGAGTAGAACTGCCTCACAAGGTTTCCAAGGCTGAAATCTTTATGGAAGCAGACTGTTTCATCCTTCTCCCACAGAGTGGCTCTGCAGAGTGGTTCAGACCACCAATCTTTTGGTTGGCAGCAGAATACTTTAGCCACTGCACCACAAGTGCTCCCTGGAATAGTATATTAAAAAAAAAAAAAAAAAACCACTGCCCTCAAGTCAGATCCAACTTCTAGTGACCCCTCCTTGGGTTTCTAAGGCAGTATCACTACAGAAGTAGATTGCCCAAACTCTGGTGGCATAGTGCCCAAGGCATTTGACTGCTAACCAGAAGGCTGGAAGTTCAAACCCACCAACCACTCCTCAGAAGGAAGACTGGGCAATCTACTTCCATAGTGATATCACCTCAGAAACCCAAGGAGGGGTCACTATGAGTCAGAACATACTCAACGTCAGTGAGTTTGGTTTTAGAACATTATATAGTCAATAAAAATGTTTACCTAGACTATGTGCTAAAATGGAAAATAGATTATGATATAATATTTAGTATTTCAAATTATAGATACAGTTTATGACTTTGTAAAAGCCATTCATTAAAAAGAAAGACAGAAGGAGATGTTTGTTATATTTATCTTTCAGTTGTGAAACCATGAATTTTGTCTATTGCTTTATAAAGCAATATTGTGGGAGCCAGATAATGATACCCCAAATGTATCCACATCCTAATCCCCAGAATGTGTTACCTTACATGGTAAAAGGGATTTTGCAGATGGATTACATTAAAAATTTCAAAATAATGTGATGATGACAGAGTTAGAGAAAGACATTTGAAGATCTTATTATGCTGGGGGTTTTGAAGATGGAGAAATGGACCATGAGCCAAGGAATGCTGGCAGCCCCTAGAAGCTCAAAAATCCAAGGAAATGGATTCTCCCCTAGAGCTTGCAGAAGGAATGTAGCCCTGCCAATACCTTGATTTTATATTGACTTCTATAAGAGAGTGCATCTGTAGATTTTTAAGCCACCTACGTTACAGTAACTTGTTACAGCAACAAGAGGAAACAAATACTAGTGTATACAATTAATGATGGACACAAATTTTATTTGGTTAAGACAGGCTTTTCTTAGTTAAAAGGAGGCTGGAAAAATAATGTATTAGTTCATCATTTAGATGTCACAAAAAATAAAGTGCAAAAGAGCTTAACATATTTCTAATGAATGTGTCTCATTTTTCACTCCCCCTGTCAACACAAAAATGCCTCACCACAGAGCAACAAACACTGATTTTGGTGTAATTTGCTTAATATCATTTAGTACACAAAAGTCTGAGAAGCACACATGCAGCAGCAGGAAGGAGAAGCCAAAAGAAGGGATAAAGTTGATGAATCATAAATGAAACACACCCCCTGAGCTGAGCAACCATGGATTTATGCAAATTCAACATTGCACAAGTTTTTCCCAAAAGCACACAGTACAATTTTAAAGAAAAGATAAAATATAAGATATGCAATGGAAATACAAAGCAACTATTATCATTTCCTCGCTTGTGCCCAGCCTGTTCTCTTCTCAGTCCAGGTTTAGTCCCATTCTGGACTCCTGGTTTGAATGCAGGTTGTCGATCATGCTCCTGCTGTTTTGCAGTGGTGTGTAAGGCATCTGGAGTATCTGGCTCCCAGGCTTCAGCTCACCCCACCCCACCTCATTCCCACCCCCACCCATGACTCTAGTTTAGATTTGTTCCTCCCATTTTTTCCACCCAGCAATATTTTTGGTCTTATCAATGCCCTATACCCAACCTCTTTATACCCAACCTCCAGTCTTGGCCTCTAGGAGGTGATGGGGGTTGAGTGAGGGAAGAGGTGAACAACGGTAGATCAGTGGATAGAAACAGAGGTATCTTTGAAACAGGGGTAAAAAGGAAGGAAGGAGGAGAGAAGGAGAAAGGAAAGAAAGAAAGTAAAAGAAAAGAGGGGAAAAAACTGCATGACAAAAACAATCGCCTTAGGAGGAAAATACTCAGAGAACTATGAAACCATTCCATCATACATGAAATGTTTTGACAAATGCTAATTTTAGTAAATGGCTCATTAGATGACTTGTCTCATGGGTGAATTGGTTTTAGTGAGTTGGCCTATTTTCCAAGGATGCCCTAATGCATGCACATATGGGTACCACTTGGCAGTTCAGTGCATCCTTAAAGTGGGGAGAAGTGCCTCTGGCCATCCCAGCATAGAGACACTCTGCTCAGATCCACTAATCATCTGTTTTTCTCTGCACTCATCAAGCAGCCTTCTCATTCTAATTTGGCTTTTCTTTATAGATTTTCCCACCAGGAAAGAACAGGCTGACCTGTGAGGGGGAGGAGTGTTCTGAACCGCTAGGCAGTTACTCTGCACTGAAATTAATAAATCAGCATTAGCTTGGAAATTTGATTTGCATGTCCATTCTCTCGAGTCTAAAATATTTGGCTGCATTAAAAAAAGAAAGAAAGAAAGAAAGAAAAGTACGTTAGTGTCTTAGTTACGGCCTTTGGGTTGCAAATAAAAGAAACTCACTTTAGCATTAACAAAATGTAGAAATATATTTTAAGATGGTAGCTGTATGTCCCAGAACTCAAGGGCACAGGAGCAGTTGGAAACGGAACTTGAAACCAGAAAGCCATCAGGTTTGAAGCATGCTCCTGATGCTGCTCCCCTTCTCACCTCTAATGATACATGAAACTCGTTTCTGTTTCTCCTCTTACACCAGCTTCCTTCTTCTCTCTACAGCTGAAGAAGATAGCTTATCACCTGCTCCATTCTCATGTCTCAGTCCCACCAGCCAAGAGAGACAAGCAAGCGTCTATGAATCCCAATTCTAAATTTCCACAAAGAGAATCTGATTGACCCAGTTTGGGTCAGGTGTCTACTCCTGTTGGCACAGTGGTTAAGCATTCAGCTGCTAACCAGAAGGTTGGAGATTTGAACCCATCAGCCACTCCAGTGGGAGAAAGATGTGATAGTTGGCTTCCATAAAGACCACAGCCTTGGAAACCCTACAGGGCAGTTCTACTTTGTCCTGTAGGGTCACTATGAATCAGAATTGACTTGATGGAATGGATTTGGTTTTCTAATAGGTTTCTTCTCCCCTGAGTCAGTCTTCCATGGCTGAAGGAGGTAGGGAACAGGAGGGCAGGTCAAGCTCAACTCCATGAAATGGACAATAATGGATGACGCCAGGATCCCCAAATTGCCA
>NW_006921601.1:7959286-7960001 GCF_000298275.1 Orycteropus afer afer | reverse complement strand
TCCCTGCTTCATAGACATACCTACTAGTTCAGCCTGTCCACCCATCTATCCACCTGTATACCCATGTTTGCCTTCACTGACAATGCAGTACTGTATGTCCAAGGCTCTAAATATTTACGAAAGCAGACTCCCCATCTTTCTTCTGCAGAGTGGCTGATAAGTTCAAACTCCCAGCCTTTTGGTTAGCAACTGAATGCTTTACCCACTGCTCCATCAGAGTTCCCACATGGAAGGCAAGAATTCTGCCATTGAACCAACAATGCCTCAAAAAATAGCTCCATAGAAAAATGTGTATTGGTTTTCCTGGTTAACAAATGATAATTCTCACAATAGAAATGAAACAACCTTAACTCCAAATCTTGCCACTCACCACTCTACTTAAGAGATGCACAGTCTTTCTCACTGTTATTCAGCATCACTTAATGAACACTTTTTTCTTGTACTGGTGTTTAAGCTTGTACCTTGTAGAGGCTTCTTCTGATGAAGCCATGTCTCTCAAAGACTGTGTCATCCTTCATGAAAATGACTCAAATATAATATAAGAGCAGCTAGAGATATAATTAAGAAATTATGCAACAAAGAACACAAGAAAGTGAAATGCAGAGCAATGGGCAGAGCATTCATTTTCTTTGAAACCTGCAAAAAGAGAATGGAACTATCTAGAAGGGCAACAAACACAGGGCCCATACTAAGAATATTTTTTCAATATGGTAAT
>NW_006921601.1:7955569-7958353 GCF_000298275.1 Orycteropus afer afer | reverse complement strand
TATGGGGAGGAAGTGGGAGGGGAGCTGTTGCATTGTGGTAAACTGTGGTCAATGACATGAGACAAAGTATATGTGAACTGCTGTATGGGAAGTAAATTTGCTCTGTAAATCTTCACCCAAATTACAATTTTAAAAAAAAACAAAATGTAATAAGAAGTACCTCTTACACTCTAGCTACTTCTTGGTTAACAGAAGCACAAAGAAGAAAATAATGACATTGGCAGCTCTCAGAAAAACCCAGCCACAGTAGAGTGGCAATAGCCCTTGAGATTCTGCTAAAAGCAAGAAACTCTTCAGCAAACTGACATCAGTGAGTGTAGCTGACCTGGCAACAATTATCAGAGATGTTCCATTGAGATGCTCCACTACCCAGAGTCCCTAACTCTACCCAGAGTCTCCCACTAAGTACACCATGGCCTCCCTCAAACCACAGCTTTATTTGGTTCCTGGTGCTAACCCTCCATTACCTCACATTAACATCAGTCTTGTCACCCAGAATGTCCATTATCCTTTCCTATCATCACTTCTCTGATCATCGTCCCCACCACCCACCTCTCTCCCAGCCTCTTGTGGGCCTTTTGGCACCTGCAGAAAACAAACCCCCATCTCCCTTAATCTCTTGGAGGAATGAGCCTCTATTTTCATCTTGAACTAAAATCTGGACCTTCTCTGAAAACACTGCCCCTCTGGTAACCCTCATTTGAGGAGTTGCCTCATGATCCCACTCCTCATTTTCCTCATACTGGGAGTGGGTATCTGTCCAATTCAGGCTCTAAAGCTATGCTTTTGTTTCACTCTCTCATGAAAACCTTTGCTTCCTTAAGATATATGGCATCTCCTCATTATCCTTCCATTTCACTCTTGTCTGTCATTATTTGTTCACCTTGAGTGACTTCAACATGACCAAACCTGACTTCCTCATGCTTCCTATTCCCAGACTCACTACCTCTCCTTCCCTAACCCAAACCTGTTTCCCTGCCTTTCCAATCTCAGTTAACAGTACTGGTATATCCCTTGATGTCCAGAAAAAAAAACATGAAATTCCTTCCTAGTCCTTACTATCAAGTCCAATTAAACACCAACAATTATCTATCTTACCACTGAAAGCTTTCTTGACCCCACTACTCTTCTCCACCTCTCTGACTTCATTCCTGTTTCAGGCTAAATCATGTTACACAGATTATTTCTGCAACCTCTTTAGTGAACTGCCTACCTCCCAATTACCTCCCTTAAATTGTCCTCCACAATTTATCCAAGGTAATCTTAATTTGATCGTGTCATTCCCTTCAATATGAAATTATATATCTGTATACTAAACTTCAATAGTCTTCATTTCCTACAACAGAGAGCCTAATGCGGACGGGGTTCAGAGATAACTGAATCCCCTCAAATTATTTATCAAATTTTAAAGGTATATTTCACATGTTTATTTGGCTAGAGAGAAAGTCCATGGCTTTCATTAATTTCTCTTAGGAGTAATGTGATCTAGTAAAGGGCAAGGATGTAGCCTCTGGTAGTTCTGAACTATTTACAGGTCCCATGCCTTTTTTGTGCTTCCTTGCCTTTGCTTATAACATTTCCTTTGCTGGGATTTTGTTTACAAATTCACTGTATTAGATGTCTACCATGTACCAGACTACATGTTAGATGCTAAGAATAGCACCGTGGGCAAGCCAAGAATGTTCTTTTCACTGCTAGGCATCTGACTTTTACTCACGCTTCAAGTTTTAGTTCAGGAATCATCCTCCCCAGGAAAGTTGAGCTACGTCCTTCATTTTCGACACTTAGTACTTACCTCTACCACTTTATAGAGAAAGTTTCTATTTGTATAATTTCTTCACTATACTCTCAGCAACATGTAGGCTCAAGTTAACTTTGAACTCCTAAAGTTCCTGTTGTATAATAAACATTTGATGAACTGGTGGGGGTGGGGAGACATGTAAAATTTACAATTGGCTCTTTATTTTCTATGAATAGGAGTAAATAGTCCATTCCTTCTATGTGTCATGAGACTACTGGGAAGGCTACCACAGAATAGATATTATTAGAAGACTATTCCAAATCATGTGGAATAATATGGATAATTTATCCTCCTATAAATCTCTGATATCCAAATCAACAGTAAAAATATTAAAGATGACGGCACTGCAAATAAATGTAAGTGCTTGCAAAGTAAGCCTTTTCCTTGGAACCTGATTTTGGGAAAGGACCAAAATCTCATGTTTCTAAGTGATACAGTTCTAGGAAGGCAGTCTGAAATTTCATGGAGCAAGACCTTTTGGGACATGACCTCTGCTTCCTCTTTTTTCACATCTGCTTGAGAAACTTCATCTTCTACAACAGATGACAATATTCTTTAGAGGTAGATTGCTATGAGTCGGAACTGACTCGATGGCAATGGGTTTGCTTTTTCGGTTATGGTCCAATAATCCTTAAAACATTATTCAAGTTTCTTTTCCTTTTTACATTTCCTTGTACCTGATCTCCCCATTCAGAGTAAGTAGCCTGTTGCCTCAGGGAAAGTTAGGATTGTTCCAGCAGAAATATAAAGACTCAATGCCCAGTTTTTGACTTCCAAAAGAGGTTCATGAAATAGTGCAGTACTAATAGCCGTAGGGGAAAAATTATGATTTGCCAAAGCCAAGCCTTTTGAGAGGAGCTCTGGTAGTGTAGTACCTAAGGTACTTGACTGCTAACTGGAAGGCTGGCGGTTCAAACCCACCAGCCACTCCCTGGAAAGAAGGTTGGGCAATCTACTTCTGTAGAGATACTGTCTCGGAAACC
>NW_006921601.1:7939775-7954954 GCF_000298275.1 Orycteropus afer afer | reverse complement strand
CTTCTACAGACTCAAAATGTTAAGTAATGCATACTACTAAAATTCTTAAACCTTTTCAGTTCCAGGAAATTTAGAACAATGATAAAGGAAGCTTTGGAAGCAGCAGAAACTACTGAGTGTGCAGCTAGTCTGAAGTAGACATTGATTAGATAAACTTCCATAGAGAACAGTTATATTCTATGGGTTTCAAAACTCTCTTGCCTCCTGTTTTCTCAATGTCTTTTTATTTTCTGAAAATGTGACTAAATCCAGAAAACATACTGTAATAATGATGACTTCATCTATTCTCAAAGTCCCTCCTAAATTTTATAATGTAGCCAAAAAGCGGAAACGTATAGTCCCTATAGATTTGTAGTTTGTACCTTTACTTGGAACATGTTTAATTAAATGAAATTAATTTTCAGAATAAAATCACATAATAATTTTATTAACAAATCATAACCCAAAGATTGCTCACTCCTACTAGGCAATCAGTGCAAATGAGGTCTTATCAACATGAATATCTAAATCTCATTGGTTTGACCTCCCTATGCTACTGACCTTTATCCATCCAAAGCAGAGCCTGTACCAGGCCTGAGATCTGGGATTCCTGCCTGCTTGACAGCATAACTGTGATTAAGAAGCCCTCCACTGTCACAGTGCTCTCTCTGCTGAGCTGAATGGAGACTTTCCTTCTGAACCACTTGATGCTCATCATGGTACCAACTGTCTCTGCACTCACTGGCAAAGGAAAAAGAATGGCCCCCTTCATTCTGCTAAACTTCCCTGGGCAGGTTTGCTTTGGGACCCAAGGAAGCCAAATTTTTATACATGGCACACCTTCCAGAGGTGCTGTGACCCACAACCCCTGATCCCCTTAGTGCTCAGACACGCTGTTGAGTCTGGCTCACCATTTGTTGTTAGTTGCCATTGAATTGACTTCAATATATGATGACACCATGTCCAACAGAACAAAATACTGCCCAGTCCTGGGCCATTTTCACAATTGTTGGTATGCTCAAGTCCATTGTTGCAGCCACTATGTATTTTGAGTGACTTCCAACTAGAAGGAGATTTGGTGACACAGTGGTTAAAGCATTTGGCTGCTAACCAAAAAGGTTGGCGGTTTGAACGCACCAGCCACTCCATGAGAGAAAGAAGAGGCATGCTGCTTCCATAAATATTTACAGCCTTGCAAACCCTATTAGGGCAGTTCTATTCTGTCATATAGGGTCACTATAAGTCATAATCGACTCAATGGCAGGGTGTTTGGTTTGACAGTAGGCTCAACTGAGGGAATTAATCTTACACCACTATGTCAGACAATATTCTCTTGTGATCCATAGAGTTTTCATTGATGAATTTCAGAAGGAGATCACTAAACTTTTCTTCCTTGTCTGCCTTAGTCTAAAAGCTCTGCTGAAACTTGTCTACCATGAGTGACTCTGCTGATGTTTGCAATACTGGTGGCATAGCTTCTAGCATCACAGCAACACATAAGTCCTCACAGTACAACAAACTAACAGATGGCTGGTGGTGGCACACCATGCCTGCCTACATTTTTCCTTTCAGTGAGTTCCCCCCTCAAGGACCAAATTGGCTTCTGGGAACATGGCTTCTGTCAGAAGTTCCCCAAACTACCAGCTGTGACAGTACAGGTCTGTATGCCATTTGCAGACATAATTATTTTTTCCTCAAGAGTTCTTCAGTCCCCAGGTAAATCATCATCAGATGGAAACATAGACACACCTTGTTTTACTGTCCTTTACTTTATTGTGTTCCAAGGATTCCTGGTGGCATAGTGCCTAAGGCATTTAACTGCTAACCAGGTTGATTGTTCAAACCCAACAGCCACTCTGCAGAAGGAAGCCTGTGCAATCTACTTCTGTAAAGATTTACCACCTCAGAAACCCAAAGGGGGTCACTATGAGTCAGAATCGACTGGATGGCAGTGAGTTTCGTTTTTTATTTTTGGTTTATTGTGCTCCAGATATTGCATTTTCTATGAATTGAAGGTTTGTGGCCATCTTGGGTCGAGCAAGACTATTGGTGCCATTTTTATAATAGCATGTGCTCATTTCATGTCTCTATCACATTTTGGTAATTCTCACAGTATTTTTCACAATGCTTTTGCATACTTAATAGACTATGGTACAGTGTAAAGATAACTTTTTTATTCACTAGGAAAACAAAAGATTTATGTGACTCACTTTATTGTGATATTCACTTTATTGCAGTGGTGTAGAAGTAAACCTGCAATATCTCTGAGGTATGCCTATAAATACTTGGAGGAAAGATGTTACCCAACTCCACATATCAGTCACTCAGCTTCTGCTAAGCTGAGACCTTGCATATAGATACATAATTTACTTCATTCCTTATTCAAGAAAGGAAACATCATCTAACCAACCAAACAAAGGGATTGCACCTGGATGGTACAAAACAGTTAACATACTTGCCTGTTAACCAAAAGGTTGGAGATTCAAGTCCACTCACAGGCACTTTGGGAGAAAGGCCTGGTGATCTCCTTCTGGAAAAGCAGCCGTTGGAAACCCATGGAGTCAGTTCTACGATGACACACCTGGGGTTGCCATGAGTCAGCTACGATTCAACAATAACTACTTAAACAAAGTACGTATGTTCATTTAGCCTCGCCCATAATTTACAACATTTTCTGGAAGAAAAATATTGAAGTTTTTTTTATCCATTGCTTAAGAGTTTCTGGGAATTTTATCTCTCTAAAAAGAGCAGGTGCAAAAGTGTTATGTTGAGATAATAGATTGGTCTAGCCTCTGAAAGCCCAGTCCTGGTGGATTTGCCTGATGTATCAAAGAGGCATCTCCCACAGACAAGGCTAACCTGAAGGTGAAGAAAAGAAATTTTGTTTTAGGTGTTTTGGGTTTTTGTTTGTTTGTTTTGTTTTTGCATATTGTATAATAATAATTATCTTTTACTGTAATGTAGCATCTTTGTTTTCAAAGCCCTTCCATAAGTGATCTAACTTGTTGTCAAAACAAGCCTGCCTGGAAGGTGAAGGGCAGGGGCTCAGTCCCTGGGCCAGATTCCAGGGTACCAGAGAAGCAGAAGCTGCCACTGCCCATGGAAAGGAAAGTGCCAGCTTCCTTGGGGTACTGCTACCTTATTTTGCCAGTGAAGAAACTGAAGCTCCAAAAGGTGAACTGCCTTAGCCCAGATCCCACAGTTATTCACTAGCAGAGCAGAGACTTGAATCTAAATCTCTTGACTCCCTTGGTCTTCTCACAACCAAGTATGAACTAAAACAGAGTGAAACAGAAAACATCAAATACAATTCTCAACTGAATCAAAGAATGGGAGAATCCCTCTTCTACAATAAAACTTACTAGATGAAAATATATAATTTAGGGATATATTTTAAGTTCTACAAAATCCTCCCAACTCTGCCTCTGAAGAGGAAAGCGGGTGAAAACAGAATCTGGGGTGAGAAGTCATCTGACTCATTCCTGATGTGCTGGAGAAGAATCTGTAAGTAAACAGCCTGCACTTATTTCCAGTACTGTGTCTCACTCTGCCAGCCTTGGCAGCCAGCCCACTGCATTTGCTTAAGGGGCCTCCTTTGGAGACCTGGTCAGAGCCCTATTTTAGAAGAATAGAAGTGGCTTAAAACATGTGACCATTAAGCTAGAAAACTAGAACTTAAAAGGACAGATACACATTCATGCACATGTGCACACACATACATATGCGTACACACACACACAAGGTGCTGATTAAGCCATCAAACAATCATGGTCTGCTGGGGGTTAAGCATCCAGATGTATGCTCTGGGATTCTCTTGACACGGCCCACCCTTACCCACAGAACATCATCCCTGTGGCCTATTCCAGGAAGCAGCCAGCGAAGTTGCCTGCAAGAAAAAGCACATGGCCTCAGAGGTGAACCAGGACATTCTCTGAGGTGCCAAGAATTTATCTGAGCAGCCAAATGTACACTGACAGACAGGTCTGTGTGTGCTGGAGAAACTTGTTTCACAGCTCAGATGAGCAACTCTTTGTGGAATTCACCCACTAGGGGAAGTGAGTTAATGACTAGGGTGGTTCACCTTCTGCCTAGATGCGTCATAAAATCAATTTGTAAGCCCTGGCTTTGAGAATATACTTACTCACCCAAATGTGATTCTGTGAGGATGTGAAACATTTCAAAGAGGGAAAGCTTACAGAGGAGAGAGTTCTTAGGTTTTCTCTGTGCTGGGAACGGGGCCAGTGGGCTGAGCCCGACAGCTGGTCCAGGCTGTGGTCAAATCTGCTGACAAGCAAGCCAAAGCTGCCTGGAGCATCTGCTCTACATCTGGTACTTGTGACTCATAAGCCACTCTCTCCCCTGGCCCTACACTCTCTTGCAGGCCCCGGCATGTAGGTCTCACAGTGCTGAGGCCCCACAACCAGGCTTATCTCTCAGCCCCAGCATCCATCAGGGTTTGTCCTTATCTCCAATGCAGGCTTCCCTTCTGCCATAGATTCAGCCTGGATCACCAGCTCCAGAACTAGGGCAAACCATGCCTAGACCATTTCTGACCTCAGCCAGAGCTATCATAAAAGGATCCCTGACTGAGAAAGCTTTAAGGTCTGCTGGTCACCCACACTCCCACCATGCTCAGTTGGTCCACCAGAGTAAGACACAAAGCAGCACCTGTTCTAGACCAATTTTGTTTACCCTCGACCTACTGTTTTTGTTCTCACCTCCCTAGTTCTCAGATTCCTGACTCCGTATCCCAGCTGCCATAGCTGCTTCTGGCTCCTTCATTTCGGTGACCTTGTGGACCACATGTTTCTGACTCAACTTGCTTCTACAGCTTCATTCTTGGTCTGAGGTGAAGATTCTATGATTCAGCCTCTGGGTATCACCTCAGCTGAGATCACTCAGTGCAAAGGCAGAGGGGAGGATTTGTTCCTTGGTCCCTGCCTGGCTTCTGACTCTAAGCCTTGCCCTGACCTCCAATTCCAGCACCTGGGGTTCCCTGATCATCTCCCTGGCTACAGGTCCCAAGTTGGGTCTTGAACTCTGTAGTTCCTCCCTCTCCTGGGACAACTCTGTTCTGGACTCAGCTTCTGATTTCATGCTGACCTTTCCTTGGGTTACACTAGGCCCAGGCTTTGAGATCAGAGTCACTGTGACCATTGAGATTAGCATAGGGAAAGCTGTCAGACCTCTGAGGGGAGTGCGGGTTGGAGAGGAGACAGCAACGCTGTCTCAGGCACAGAGGGTACATGGCCTGGGGAGAGGTGCACATTTCTGGGAACATTTCTGGCTATGAACATAGGGTTATTTTTGAGAAGAAGCCTAGTGGAGCAGCAGAAGACTTTGCCACTAACCTGCTGAATGATCTGAGGCAAGTCACTTCCCCTCTCAGGCCCAACTATTTAAATTATATTGCGGGGGGCGGGCAGTTAGGAGGAGGGGAGAGAACAAGTTGTTGCAGCTGATATCTCCTATATCTTCCAAGGTATTAGAAGACAAGAGTAGCTTGGGCAAGGGCAACTGTCTGGCCCCAATGGTACAGATCCTTTTCCTTGTCTGCCAGACACCATGAGTGACTTCAGTGACATGTCTATGATTGATGTTCTACCTCTATCCCCTCCACCATTGAACAAATGAAACCACCCAAGGTCTCTACTGTTTGCCAATGTCTCCATTGCCTCCCATTCCAAAAGGTGGCAGAAATAAGGGGCAGAGCCAGCCCCAACTCCCCTCTTCCTTCTATCCAGCCCTCATCATCCCCTTCCCTGGGAACCCAGGGAACTGAAGACTGACCTCCCCTAAAACCTTCATGGGCCCCTATGTTTTATTTTCCATAAGCCCTGAAGAGAGCAGTTTTGCTTAGATAGTGTGCAATGTAGTAGAAGGGTTAAGAGCAAGACTCTGGCACCTGGCCACCAGGGGAATTCCATTTCTCCCTTCCTAGTTATGTGACCTTAGTTGGACAAGTGACTTAAATTCTCTGTGCCTATTTTTTCATCTCTAAAACTGAGGTACTAATAGTCCTACCTCACTGCACTGTTGTGAGCATTGTGTAAGTTAATTCATGCAAGAATGGTGCCTAGTATGAAATAAATGGGAGCTGTGGTGGTGTAGTGCCTAAGGCATTTGACTGCTGACCAGAAGACTGGAGGCTCAAACTCACCAGCCACTCCTCAGAAGGAAGACTGGGCAATCTATTCCATAGAGATTTCGCCTTGGAAACCCAAGGAGGTGTAGCTATGAGTCGCAGTTGACTTGAAAGCAGTGAGTTTGGTTTTTTGGGTTTTTTTTGTTTTGTTTTTTGTTTTAAATGTAATAAATGGTAATGCTACAAGTTCTCATTTATCTATCACTCACTCTACAAAAATACTTTATATTCAATAATTCATGTTTCCTAAGCAAAATAAAACAAGGACAAAGGATCATTCCATAATTCTAATGTAAATTATTGTGACTGTTTATTGTATAAACCCCATCAATGGAGTTAAAATACTTTATCAAAATTCATCCCAATTCCTGCTACCTTAAAGAAACAAATTGTTTTGATTTTCTACCACTCTCTCATGACTTTGGATGAAGTTTTTATACAACAAATTTTCACATCTGGTCAAAAAGTAAACTAAGTTTTAAAGGTTAGAGATTTCCCCTACATGAACACACAAATCAATACATGAATAAAACAAAAATAGGGCATCCCAGGGGACAGAAACTCCCAACCGTACCCCTCACGTGAATACAAGCCTGAGTCACAGTGTACCAGTGTTGACACAATTTTGTGTGCGCCTTTTAAAACTTAACATTAAATCATGACTGGTTTCCATGTTACTATATAGTCTTTGAAATTACCATTTTAATGACTGCATTAAATAATGACTCATTTAATTGAATTACCATAATTGGACTGACTTCATTATTGGATATTGGTGGCTCTTTACTACTATAAATAATACCGTAGTAAACATCTTAGCACAGAAACTTTTTCTTTCTTTTATGTTATTTCTTGGGCTAATTCTCAGAGATGGGATTACTGGGTCAAAGAGGTAAACTGAGGCTATTTAAAGACATAATTGCTTCCATCATCTCATGCATCCCTGCTCAGTTAGTGGAGGATTCCTTTTGAGGGAATAAATTCTACTGGGAGGAGCAGAAGGGAGAAAGAAAAAGGAATTAACATTTACTATTGAGTGCCAGGCATCACCACACAAACTTCAAATCCACCCTTTGACATGCTGCTGATCCGACCTGCTCAGATTTGTTGTTGCTGTTGTTTTGGCCATTTATTTGCCAGAAAGTATATTAGAAGTTTGTTTGTTCTGTCTCATTTAATCCTCACAACCGTGCTTGAGGGAGATATTATTATTATTATTCCTATTGTACAAAGAAAGAAACAGGAACGCAGAAAGATCAAGTGAAAATCACACAGCTAATGAATGGAAGAACATGGACTGGATGCCCAGTTTGAGTCCAAGTTTGTGAGCTTTCTACTCTGCCACAATGTACCCTACCCCGAGTGCTATATGTACAGATGGGGCTTCCCAGCCTGGGCTCTGTGTGGAGGGAGGAAATGCTAGAGATGTAGGAATTACAGGTCAATATGCAGGACTCCTCTTAAGAGGACTCAACATTCCCATGCTCAGCCTACAAACCATTTCCCTTTTCTTTCCCTTCTCTTTCTTGCTGGTGAAAAGCATACACATAAAAGATAACTTTGTTTCACACACACACATTCCAAAGAAAAGGATCCCTGTAAATGGAGGACCCACCTACTGAGAGTCAGAACTGATTCGCAGGTGGCCTGAACTGTGTCATGTGCTGGCTCATGTGCTGAACATCTTCAGCTTGACCTCCATATCCACTCTCAATCCTTCTCCCTGCTCTGTAGCTGGGAGGCTGGCATGGGTCAATGTATCAATGGGCTCCTTTGTCCAATGCCTTCCTTTGGATATTATCAATGGGAAAATCAGTAGAAAATTGAAGGAAGGGATAAGAATAAGGGAATAAGGTCAGGATATTCATTTCCTCCTGCTTCCTTTGCATGGATCTCCATGAATTGGTTGTGTCTCTTGGCCAGCAATCACAGGTCCAGCCCTGCACTCTCTTCTATATTTCTGTCTTTGAGGTCCAATGACAGCTCCTTTAGTCTTGCCTCTACAACCTACCAGTGTCCCACCATGAGTAGCCCCAGGAACAGCACCACTCCTCATGATTCTCCTACATCCTGTCTGCCCCTCTATAAATAGTCCCTTTGTTAAACTCCCATTTGAGGAAGCATTGTTTGATAAGCTGATTTGAGAGAGTCATCTGTTTTCAGAATCCTGACTAACACACCTAACATGCCCTTCCCTAAAATCAAATCCATGTTTCTGGTTGGACAGGCCTAAATCATATCCCTATCCCTGGAACAAAGGTCAAAAATCAGCTCCACCCAAACCACAGTGAGAAAGAGGTAGTTCCCCAAAGGGACAACAAAAATAGCATATGATTTAGCAAGGTAGATAAGAAGGAATTCTAATCATCACTAAGTGTTAGGCTGCCCAAGCATTTCTTTTGACATAAATAAAGACATGTTTCAGAGAGCTAGCTTCTAGATGTTAGTTTAGCCTGACTTTAAGATTAAAAGCATGCTGAAACAGCACTTTGAGTGCCTTTCATCTGTGTACACTCAAACCAATGTCTCCGAAAGACCCAGTCACTAATTTTCTGAGCTCTGGGCCTGTTGACAACTCTCTTCTGAAACAAATTGAAATTTCTATCATCGATTCACTTTGAAATGTTATAAAACCGCTTAGGCCTTGGCTGGCTCAGCCATAAAGCAGGCTTTCTTGGCAGCTTAAATGAGCTACCCCTGACAGCAGGACAGGGGACAAGGCATTAAACCTTGCCAAAAATGGACAACTTGAGATCTACCTAGTGGCAGGAATGACAAGGCCAAAATTATAACCACTTCAAAAAATGACATCAGTTGAAGAATAAACATAAAATGGACAATAGCAACCTCATCACAGGGCTGTAAATGCTTAGAAGCACATTTGGCTGGTACCTTACAAAACCTCTATATCTTAGCAAGGAATTCTTTTTATGTGTGGTTAAACCCTGAGTAAGGAGATTTGGTAGCACAAACAGTTAAGTACTTGGCTGCTAACCGAAAGGTTGATGGTTCAAATCCACCCAGCAGTTCTGCAGGAGAAAGAGCTGGCAACTGGCAATCTGCTTCTGTAAAGATTACAGCCAAGAAAACCCTATGGAGCAGTTCTACTCTGTCACATGGGTCACTGTGAGTCAAAACTAACTCAACAGTGCTACATACAGTTCAATGGGTTTCTCTTATATATGGCCTTTCTGGCCTTGGGTTTATAATTCTGCCAAAATAATTGGTTGGACCACTGCACACCCCATGATTGGTCTATTTTATGCACTTTGCACAATTGGTCAATCTACTCTGTAAATAGGGTGTATAAAACAATCCAGAAGGATTAAGTGATCTTGTAGGAATTGGTTGATTAATATGCAAATTAACTGACTGCAGCCTACCAAGAGGATCAGTCAGTCATCCTGATGGGAGGACCATGACTTGAAATTTACAAACAGTAGGCTTACCTAAGGGTCAATTCCACAGAAGTTAAGAGGGGACCTCACTACCATCAAGAAGAGCACATCCTTTGGAACTGGTGGTGGGGGGGAGGTCCCTGTGCTAAGAAGTTCTAGACACAGGAGAGAGACAGTTGTAACACTAAAGATGGTACAAGATGGCAAGAAGTGGCAGCAACCACCGGCGAGACCAGTGGCACAGAAATAGAGGCAGCAGTACAAGCGGTGGGAATTAGGAGATTGGCACAAGGTTACTGCAGTAGGCTGCTGACCCATGGAGCAAGAGAAAGCTGAGTGCCTTTAGGCTTGTGGTGGAGTAGAATGCCTCCAGGCACCTGTTGGCAGAGCTAAAAAGCTGTAACACTTGCTCAAACAGGACAGAGGCCTAGAGAAGGCCCATTGATAGGCACAACCAAGAGAAGGTCCAGTGGTGAGCACAGCCAAGAGAAGGGCCATCTACCTGTGGGCACAGCCAAGAAGCTGAGAATTGTCTTGGTTAGAAGCTGTCCTGACTGAAGAACTATATCCTGTCCTCCTGAGTTGTATCCTGTTACTTCCAAGTTAATCCTGATCCTTGGTTGTAGCCTGTTAGTTCCCTAATAAAATTCATAATTATGAGTCCCATGTGGCCATTGCAAGAAATTAGTCAACCCAGTAGAGAAGTAAAGAATGCCATGGAGGAGATAACTAGTGTCAGAAATGGTGAAAAAATTGGAGAGTAGAATTATGTCTGACCTGTATCTCATAGGAACCACCTATGTGCTGATCTTGATTCTCATTTTTCCTCATCAATGTAGACAAGGTCTGACCTGACTACCCTACAGGCACCTGACAACAACAACTCCTGTGCAGTGCAATGGTTAAAGTGCTTGTCTGCTAACTCAAAAGCTGGAAGTTTGAGTCCACTTAGAAGCACCTTGGAAAAAGACCCGGTGAGCTGCTTCTGAAAAATGAACCGCTGATAATCCTACTCCCCTCTGACACACATGAGGTTGCCATGAGTCAGAACTGATTCCACAGCAACTGTTTATATGTCATACCTTCCCATTATGCTTATATGTTAACCTTCACATTAGTCAATGGGGAGATGATACACAATTGTCTTACTGGGAGGGAAGGAACATATAATTACAATAATGCAATCTACCAGACAGTGTTTGAGAAAGGTAGCTTCTGCACTAAGGTGCTATCATACCTGTTTTTTTAATTTTTTTTTTCCTGCAATACATTTAATTAAAAAAAAAAAAAAAACTGTAAAATGTTAGTGTGTCTTGTGTACATCATGAATCCTTGAGGGAGAAACAAGCTGACACTTTGATGGGGGGGCACCTATGTTGATGGAAGTGCAGGGATATGAAGAATACAGAGAACTTAAGACTCTTTGGAGAGTAGGTGGGTTTAAAGGAGTAGATGCAAAGGGAACCAGCACAAGTATATCCACAATAGAAGCCTTGGAAAAGCATCAATAGCAATTTGATGAGCAAATGGAGTAGTATTCAGGATGTACCACTCAGATGAGCAGATCAGCTCGGGAGCAGCAGAAGGAGCAGAGGTCTCAGAACGAGGTTTCAATAAATAAATAAATAAATAGAAATGTCCAGATACCAGTAAAATTAGTGACAGATGTCTTCTAGGCAAGCAGTTTCAATAGGGAGCCAACCATCATTAAATCATTGTATTAATATTTATTGAGTATCATGTGGGTGCTGGGCACCATTCTAGGTGTTCAGAAACATAAACAATTCTTGCACTCATGTAACTTAGAACTGAATGGTAGAAACAGATTTTAAAAAAATGAATTTCAATGGGTACTCGATTTTCTTTCAATCTGACAACATTTCTTTACCATGTTCACTTTCTACCACCCAAAATGACTAGTTCCTGTCTTCTTCTCCATCCCAACACCCAACAGATAACCTTCTCTCAAACCTCATTAAATATATATATATAGGGAGAGAGGTTTACATTAACAGAATATCAGTCTACTCAATCAGTACAATTCTCTTTGCTTCCTCTTTATCACAATGGGCAAAATTTCCCTGCCCCTATCTACATCCCGTTGCCCCCTTATATGCTCAGGGGCTTCATGCCTGTAATAATCCCTCTCTCTCCTACATTCCCCTCTTCTTCCTCATTTGTATTATTATACAAACATGCTGTAGGTGAGGAAGGAAGAGGCTGGACTTCTGTGAAGAACTTGGAAATGGGTAAGTGTGTATTTTTGTTGTCACAGTGTCTGGAAAGCCTTTGTGGCATTTAGTGGAGGCCTGGGGTGCTAAGCAGGTCATGTTCCCTCTCTGAACTTTAATATGCTCATCTTGAACTAGAGTAGGGAGGAGACTAAGACAGGACACCCTAAAGGATTTATTCTAGAACAAACACGAGGAATTACCCTGGAAACAAAAAGATCAAGAGCATATTTTCCCAACAATTAACCTTTCCTGATCAAATTATTTTATGTTTGTAAATTGTTTGGTAATAAAACATTTTTTCACTAATGGAGTGTATGCTGAATCATTGAATGTTGGTAATCTTTTGTTACATATGATGGATCTTTATAAATATTATGTAGTACACATATGCACCAGTGGATGGAGGTAGGGTAGATGGAATGAGGCAGGGAAAAAAGAATTTTGTCTTATTTCTCTCTCTCTTTTTTTTTTTTCAATGAACTGAAACATTTGAAAACATGGAGTAACACATAAAGGCACCCTGCAGTGGCTGCACATAATTGTTCAGAAACTCAATTGGGAAAAAAAAAAAAAAAATGTAAGCGGTACCTATTTGTACCTGTGGTCATAAAGTACATCAAGGACACATGCTTACACTGTATTTCACCTGAAAATAACTTATTCACTTGAGTATTACCTAATACTGAAAAATACACCTTCCCAGTGATACAAGGAAACAATAAATATACTTACAAGCCTTATCTTATTGACAGAAGCCCAGAGAGACCGAAGTTTCACAAAATTTCATCTCTGGGATCCACCACCTCATCCAACTACCTCTCACCACTCATATGGCACTAGTACACTTCCTTCTGTTTTATGCAGCTACTCAAGTCCCTGCCTCAATGCCAGCATGTATTATAAGTGGCACAAAAGCATACCAATAAACCCCAGAAGGGGAAAATGTAACCGGTATTTATATGTACCAGTGGTCATGAAAGGGTTAAGGGGAAGTTCTGCTATAATGATTTGTGTATAAAAGGCAAGTCATAATCTTACTTTGTAAGGCACACCTTAGTCTTCAAAGTGACATCTTTTCGTCTTAACACTTTAAAGAGGTCTTTTGCAGCAGCTGTGCCCAGTGCAAATACGATGTCCGATTTCCTGCTGCTTCTGTGAGTGTTAACTGTGGATCCAAGTAAAATGAAATCCCTGACAACTTCAACCTTTTCTCCGTTTATCATAATATTGCTTACTGGTCCAGTTGTGAGGATTTTCATTTCCTTTACGTTGGGGTATAATCCATAATAAAAGCTGCAGTCTTTGATCTTCATCAATAAGTGCTTCAATTCATCTTCACTTTCAGCAAACAAGGTTATGTCATCTGCAAATCACAGGCTGTTAATAACTTCCATGTTGTTCTTCATATAGTCCAGCTTCTCAGATTATTTGCTCAGCATACAGATTGAATACGTATGGTGAAAGGATACAACCCTGACATACACCCTTCCTGATTTTAAACCATACAGTATCCCCTTGTTTTGTTTGAACAATAGGCAAAACATTGGCTATGCCCAAACATTTGGAATTTGTGATTTATATTGTTGTTGTTATGTGCCGTCGAGTAGGACCCGACTCATTGCGACCCTCCTTGGGTTTCTGAGGCAGTATCACTACGGAAGTAGATCGCCCAACATTCCTTCCGAGGAGTGGCTGCTGGGTTTGAACCACCAGCCTTCCGGAGTTAGCAGTCAAGTGCCTTTGATCTATTATTTCATCTCATGTCTAAACAAAATTCTAGGACTTATAAATTGTCTTGCTATGAAAACTCTGCTTATGTGAGAGAAATGAACAAATATTAGGAATAAAACATTTTTTTTCATAATTCCCAAGAGACTCTGAAACAATAAAATAAAACAGGTGCTAAGGATTGAATTGTGTCCCCAAAAAGAAATGTGGAAGTCTTAAGTCTTGTACCTATAAATATGACCCTGTTTGGAAATAGGGTTTTTTTGTTTTATTTTGTTATGTTTTGTTTTGTTAATTAATGAGGTATACCAAAGTTGAGTGGGTCTTAAACATAATCACTTCTGGGTGATGTTTTATAAAATGCTCAGAATAGTCACACCCAGGGGCAAGACAGACACCATGTAAGGACCTGTCTACAAGCAAAGAAAGGCTAAGGATTTCTGGCAGGTACCAGAAACTAGGAGAGACCCACAGAAAGAACCAACACAGTAAGACCCTGATTTAAACTTTTAGTCTCCAGAAATTTGAGAAAATAAGTTTATATTCCTTAAAGTCACCCACTTGTGGTGTTTATTGTTATGGCACCAGTAGGTAACTAAGACAATAGGACTGGTCCTTGACCTTTGGACTAATTTTTCAGTAGTAAAAGTGCCAGAGAGACCTAGTAGAAAAACAAGAAAAAGCTCTGAAATATATAGAGACGTGAAACACCCATGAGGAAAAGAATGACATCCCAAACTGAAAAAGTATGTCCCCTCACTATTCTCAACAAATCAGAGCATTACCATTCATTCAAAATTTTCCACTAGTTATTCTATAAAGGTCAATGAGCAATTTATGGCATTTATTGAAAATATTAAAAGTCAAATCCTGGAAACCAGTAATTCTATTTCCCTCAGTTGCACTATCAACTTGTCAATAATTCTTTTTTCCTTCATATAATCTGACATACAACTGAATGATTCAAATTAAAAACTTAGAAATGTAAGAAAATAATAAATTCTCTCTGCATGAAAATGTTGAAGATCCTGACAAGCATAACAGAATTAGTTTTTTTAAAAAACTGCTTTCATAAGTCATCTGCTTTGAAAGGGAAAATATTAATGACAAACATCTTAAAAGTCCCTTACCCTAAAAATTTTTCTGTTAGGTGACTAAGGTTCAGATATGTTTTTGTTTGTTTGTTTAGTTGGTTTGGTTTTGGTTTTCACTTGGTCAGAAGACTGCGGAGTAAATAGCCATGTGAAATCTGACCTTCACAACCAGAAAGATTCTCTTACCAGAGGCTTAAGAGCAAGCAAACTTTTGACCCAAAACCCATTAGACTAGGGAGGAAGGCAAAGTGGACATCTGAACTTCTCCAGCCTTCTGCCTTCTGTAAGCTGTGCATAAAGACAGCAGAAGAGAATCTCCAAAAATCAAAGTTACAGCTATATTCTGAAAGTAGAATTAAGACTTATGTGAAAAGGATAATGAAGATAGGGAAGAGGAGACTCATCGCTAGTAGATCCAACTATCTAAAAATCTTCTAAAGTTTCAGAAATAAAAATACTGGAACAGACTTAGTGGGACAGATCAAAAAAACAGATTAGAAACACCAAATAGACTCTCAAAAGAACAGATTATAGATCCCAAATAGGTGCATGATCAATGTGGCATTTTAAATCATTAGGGAACAGATAGAATGCTTTTATT
>NW_006921601.1:7937290-7938285 GCF_000298275.1 Orycteropus afer afer | reverse complement strand
CTCATTTTACTTTGGATATGTCCATAGCTGTGGTTTCTGGGTTATGTTATCTTGTGTATTAATGGTCGGTTGTTATTTGCTATTTTTGTTTCTCTGATCAAAGGACTCCCTTTAGGATGTTTTGTAAGGTTGGTCTGGTTTTAACAAATTCCCTTAGTTTCTGCCTATCTGAAAATCTCCTAATTTCACCATCATATCTGAGGGACAATTTTGCCAGGTATATAATTCTTGGTTGAAAATTTTTCTCTTTCAGGGTTTTATATATACCACCCCATTGCCTTCTCGCTTGCATGGTTTCTGCTGAGAAATCAGAGCTTATTCTTACTGGCTGCCCTTTAGAATGCTTTTATTTAATCAGACAAAATTACTTATTGAATACCTACTAATGCCAGTATTATTCTAGGTAGATTTACAACAGTGAACAAAACTGACAAATCTTTATCCTCATGAAAGTTACATTCTACTGGGGGTGGGGGTACAGTCAATAAGCAAGTTATTTAAATAAAACATAAGTTATATTAGATAATGATAAGAGATAAGGGGGAGCTCTGGTAGCACAGTGCCTAATGTACTTGACTGCTAACCAGAAGGCTGGAGGTTCAAACCCACCAGCCACTCCTCGGAAGGAAGATGTGACAATCTACTTCCATAGTGATACTGCCTTGGAAACCCAAGGAGGGGATGCTATGAGTCGGGTCCTACTCGATGGCACATAACAACAACAACAACAAGAGATAAGGAGAAAAACAAAGGAGGAAGGGACATGGGAAGTGTCAAGAGGACTTGCAATTTAAATAGAGTGAAAAAAAGGCCTAAGGGACTAACTATTAAGAATAATGATGAGTCTGCAAAGTATCTTATGACATGGATGAATCTGGAGGACATTATACTAAATGAAATAAGCCTATCACAGAAGGACAAATACTGTATGGGCTCGTTTTTATAAAAAGTCAAGAATAAGGGTACACACAGAAAGCAACTTTCTTTGCTTTTTT
>NW_006921601.1:7932183-7937190 GCF_000298275.1 Orycteropus afer afer | reverse complement strand
CGTAGAGTTGGACCCAACTCATAGTGACCCCTCCTTGAGTTTCCACGGCAGTATCACTTTGGAAGTAGATTGCCCAAACTTCCTTCCAAGGAGTGGCTGGTGGGTTTGAACCACCAGCCTTCTGGGGTTAGCAGTCAAGTGCCTTAGGCACTACGCCACCAGAGAGACCTAGTAGAAAAAGTTAGTAGAATAAATTAGGAAGGCCCAAAGAGTACATTATTCTGTCAGAGACAGATAATAAATTCCCCTGTTTGAGTAGCAACAAATCAGAGTTGACAGTACCTGAGACATTTGGTAGTTTCTGCAGTCTGCTCAATCTATTGTGATGGCTCTTCTTTTAAATGTAAAAATAAAAAATTTATTGTGATTTGGGTGAAATTTCACAAAGCACATTGATTTTACATTCAACAGCTCATATACATTTTGTTTTGTGAGATTGGTTACATTCACTGAAGTGTAACAGTTCTCCTCCCACTTCCTCCCTGTGGTTACCTTCCGCCTGCCCAGTTCTTGTTGCCTATGCATTCCTGTCTGCCTACCTCTCTCCCAGAGCAAATGCTGCCCTTCTGATCTCACAAGCTAGGTCGTTGTAAGAAATACATCTCCCTCCTGTAAGTGTTCACCTCATAAGCCTGTCTATTGTTTGGCTGAGAGTTAAGCCAAGGGAGTAAGTTCAATTCCAGGACTGAAGGGTGATGCGGTGCCATAGTCTCAGGAGTTTCACCAGTCTCTACCAGACCAGTAAGCCTGGTCTTTCTTATGATTTTGAGTGTTTTTCTACATTTTTCTCCCACCTATCAAGATTCTCCCATTTTAATCCCTTTCCAAGTGGTTGGCATTGATAGCAGGACACCATCTAATTCTTCTGGTCTTGAGGTCACATAGCCGAGGTTCTCATGGTCCATTAGTCCCTTGGACTTACTGCAAAAAGGACAAGGAGGCTACATGTTCTGACCTCCTCTAATCCCACAAGAGGAAGACAGAATCACCATCAATAGCCCAAGGCCTATTCCTGCGAGGCCAGACATGCTGCCTCCCTCCAGCCCTTTCTTCAACCCTTCCTCCCAAAGCACCACCACCTCTCTCCTGGGTTCGATAATTTGCTGCAGTGGCCACACAGAACTCACAGATTATGAGGTTTACTAGGGAAACACCAGACTACAATTCAAGTTCAGGAAAAACGCTCAGTCTCTCTCCCAGACCACCATCTCTCAGCCAAGTCTCTCACAGTCTCTCCCCCAGCAGTGCATGTCTCTCGGTGTCTTACTCAGCAACGCATGTCTCTTGTGTCTCTTTTCCAGCAGGACGTGTCTCTTTCAGCAGTACATCTTCCTCAACCAGCAGTCAGAGAGAGTTCTGCCTCTAGGAGGCCTCCTTTTGAGCTTGGCAGAGTAGCCAAACTAGCCAATCATAGCATCAGAACTCTAAGCACCTGAGAGTGAACCTCCCATAACATTGCGTTGTGCCACGCCCAACAGAAATAACCCAGGTGGATAACATTTACAATCAGGAGCTCCTCAGTTGCTCATGGCAAATCCCACCTTGGAGTTTACAAAGACTTATGGGTAGAAAAACCACACTAAGTAATTTACTACATGGCACTTACTGTTTCCATGCATCTTTGATTTTCTTCACTCTTCTTTGCTCCAGACAAGGAGAAACCAATAGTTGCATCTTAGATGGCCACTCACTAGCTTTTAATACCCCAGTCACTACTCACTGAAGTAAGATGTACAACTATTTTTTTATTATTATTTTATTGTGATTTGAGTGGAAGTATACAGAACAAATTCATCTTCCATACAGCAGCTCACATACACTTTGTCTCATGACATTAAATGTAATCTCCCACAATGCAACAGCTCCCCTCCCACTTCCTCCCCATAGTTACCTCTTCCCTGTTTCCTTCCCTCTCATGTGCTCCTGTCCCCCAAGCTGTCTCCCTGTGCATACACAGCCCTTCTATTCTCCCATTATTGATCTATCCAAGGAATATATCTGCCTAATGTCAATGTTCAGCTCATATACCAGTCTTTTGTTTGGCTGGAAGCCACAGGAGTGGGTTCTATTCCAGACCTGAAGATCAGGTAGGGACCATAGTCTTAGGGGTTTCACCAGGTTCTATCACACCAGAAAACCTTGTCTTTTTTTTTTTTTATGATTTTGAGTTTTTTCCACATTGTTCTCCCACTCTATCCACAATCTCCTACATAGATCCCCCTGCGAGTGGTTGACAGTGCTAGCCAGGCATCTAGTTCTTCTGGTCTCATAGTCATATAGGCTGAGGATCGCATGATGTACCATTTACTTAGACTAATTGTTTTCATGTGTCTTTGGTTTTCTTCATTCTTCTTTGCTCTGAATGAGGAGAGAACCATCGTTGCATCTAGATGGCCACTTGGAAGCTTTTAAGATCTCAGTCACTACTCACCAAAGTAGGATGTGGAACAAAGTTTTCGTGTAGTATATTATGCCAATTGAGCTTGATGTCCCCTGTAACTATGGTCCCGAGCCCATAGGTCCAACTACTCGCTCTATCTTGGTAGCTGGCAGTAAACTAGAAGTGACTACAACCTTGTCCCTTGTCAGCTGTACTATATATATACCTGGAAATTCTTACAGAACATACCAATGCATATGTAGGAATATCATCTGCCAAATTTATGTATGGTCATGGGTATATTCCCATTTGCCTGTCTATACCTGATCTTCTTTCCATTCCAGCTATATATCCACCTGTAGATTGATGTTTGCTATTACTGGTAATGCAGTATTGTGTATGCAACAATACTTGCCTTAATTGTCTGTTCCTCTTGTGTACCTTTCCATTCCTCAGTGTTCTTTGGTGGCTATCAAGGAAGGGAGGGGAAGGACATGGGAATCACTTGCTAGATAGTAGGCATTTGTAATTTCTGGTGATGGGCAAGGCAATGCACAATAAAAGAGAAGTCAACACAACTTGACCAAGGTAAATGAGACACTGAGAAGCACATGAAGAATAAAGAATAACTATAGTGAATGCTATAAGCATATACAATTTTGCAACAACAGTAATAACAACTAAAAAATAGGGATGAGAGTACATATATAGATACATATGTTATATGTGGGAGCTCTGGTAGTGTAGTACCTAAGGCACTTGACTGCTAACCAGAAGCCTGGTGGTTCAAAACCACCAGCCACTCCTCAGAAGAAAGATGGGGCAATCTACTTCCGTAGTGATACTGCCTCAAAAACCCAAGGAGGGGTCGCTATGAGTCGGGTCTGACTCAATGGCACATAACAACAACAACATGCTATATGTGTATAAACCAAACCAAACTCACTGCCATCAAGTCAATTCCGACTCATAGCAATCCCCACTGGTTTTCCAAAGTTATAAACCTTTATGAAAGCAGATTGCCCCATTTTTCTTCCATGGAGTGGCTGGTGAGTTCAAACCATCAATCTTTTGGTTAGCAGCCAAGTGTCTTAACCACTATATTACCAGAGATCCTATGTATATGTATAGGAAAGTATATATGAGTATATGTATGTGCAAATGCAGGTATATTTGCAGGCATAAGTTTATACATGTTTGGGTGTACTGCATATAAATAATAAAGCACATAGAGAGAACAGTTACAGAGATCTCCTAGACATATTCGAATACCTCACAGAGTTGTGTTACTGAGTTAAAGGGTTTGGGACTACAGTCTTACAGGACAACTCAGTCACTTGGCATAACATAGTTCATAAAGATAATGTTCTATATCCAAGTTTGATCATTAGCATCTAGGGTCTTAAAAGCTTGGGAGTTGCCATCTGAGGTACTCTTTTCCCATCTGGAGCAAAAGAGAATGAGGGAAACCACAGACTCAAAGAAGAAACTAGTCCACAGGACTAGTAGCCCACATGAATTACGGTATCATCTAGCCTGAGACCAAAAGAACTAGATGGTACCCAGCTACCACAATCTACCTTTTGACCAGGAACACAATATAAGACCTGAGACAAAATGGGATAAAAATGCAGAACAAAACTCAAATTCCTAAGAAAGACCAGACTTACTGAACTGATAGAGATTAGAGGAACTCCTGAGACTATTGCCCTAAAATACCCTTTGAAGCCACTCCCAGAGGTCATCTTTCAGCCAACAGATTGGCTCATAAAATAAATTGTATCACCCATGAGGAATATGCTCCTTTAAACAATCAACTATACCACCAAATGATTAACATCTACCCAAAAGCAAAGATGAGAATACAAGGAGAGGCAGGGAAGTTAGATACATGGAAACAGAACAAACAGAATGGAAATAATGAGAATGCTGACACATTGCAAAATTGTAAACAATGTTATGGAACAATTTGTATAAAAATTGATAAATGGGAACTCAATTTGTTATGCAAACTTTCAGCTGGAACACAATAAAGTTTAAAAAAAAATGCCTAAGAGAGTGAAGAAAATATCCTGAAGATATTTGGAAGAGCATTTCAGGCACCATGAGCAGCAAATACAAAGAAAAGCCTGGTATAGGAGGAGCAACAAAGAAGTCAATGTGTCTAGAGCAGAGGGAGAAAGGGACAACAATTAAAGATAAAGTCAGAAAGATAATAGGGGATGTGATAGTTGGAGCTGTGTGTCAACTTGGCTGGACCACAATTCTGTGTGGTTTAAGCTGTTGTGATGTGGTTATTCCCATGATGGGATCAAACGTATATGTTTTGAGCAGGCAATCTGTTGAAAGGGAATTTCCCTAAGGGTGTGGCCTGCTTCTAGTATATCTATGGACATCCTGGGAAAAAGAGACATTCCTCTGTGGATCAGGATTCTGTTGTGCTGCCTACAACTGCCCATGAGCAAACAATCCACCGTTCGGCCTGGAGATCTTGGATTCATCATTCGTTGAAGTCAACAGCCTGCCAACCTTGAGCTCCTCAGCCCCTGCAGCTGCAAGAGTTGGGAAAAGTCTCCAACTTGACATTTGATCCAAGAACTTTGGACTTGCCAGCTTCTATAAGTGTG
>NW_006921601.1:7921891-7931556 GCF_000298275.1 Orycteropus afer afer | reverse complement strand
TCATGTTGTCAGAAGGGACTACTCCCTGGAGAAAGATATCATGCGTGGTAAAGTGGAGAGTCAGCGAAAAAGGGGAAGGCCCTCAGTGAGACTGAGCGACATGTTCAGGTATAGCAGGGATTGTGAAGCTGGGCAGTGTTTCGTTCTATTGTCCATAGGGTAGCTATGAGTCAGAGCCAATTCAATGGAACCTAATAACAACAACACAACATTGAAAGTAAGTTTGTATTAATTCAAACTGGATTGTCATAAATTAAGATGTTAATTGTACCCCAGGAAAACCATTAAGAAAATAACTAAAAAATATACAGTAAAAGAAATAAGGGAATCAAAATAGTACACTAAAAGAAATTAAACACAAGAGAAGGAAGCAATAGAAAAAATAAGAAATAGATAAAGATATAAAACTTATAGGAAACAAATAGAAAAATGGCAAAAGTCTGTCTTTCCTTATCAGTAATTGCATTATGAGTCGGGTCCGACTAGACGACACATAACAACATACATAGATTAAACTCACCAATTAAAAAGCAGATTGACAGAATGGAATTAAAAACATGATCTAACTATATACCATCTATGAGGGATACACTTCAAATACAAAGATACATAAAAGTGGAAAAAGAGATTCCATGCCAACAGTAACCAAAAAAGAGCAGGAATGGCTATAGTAATATCAAACAAAATATATTTTAAGTCTGAAATTGCTACAAGAGACAAAGAAGAACCTTATATATTGATGAAAGTGTCAGCCCATCAAGAAGATATAAGAAGTACACATGTATACACACCTAATAACAAAGTCCCAAAATATATGAAACAAAAAATGACAGAATTTAAGAAAGTAGACAATTGGAGACTTCAATCCCTACTTTCAATAATAAATAGAACAATTAGATATATCAACAAAGAAAGATAGATAGGACTTAACACTATAAACCAACAGACATATATAGATCACCCCACCCGACAACAAGAGAATGCACATTCTTCTGAAGACCACATGGAACATTCTCCAGAATAAACTATATGTTATGTCACAAAACAAATCTCAATAAATCTAAAAAAATTGAAATCATAAAAAGTATCTTCTCTAACTACAATGGAATGAAACTAGAAATCAATAACAGAAGGATAACTGGAAAATTCACAAATATGTGGAAATTAAATAACACACTCTTAAACATAGCAACAGTTATGAGAATAGCATAGAAACAGTCAGCATTTCATTCTTTTGTACATAGAGTCACCATGAGTTGGACCCAACTCAACAGCACCTAACAACAACAAAAACAGCTCTTAGACAACTACTGGGTCAGAGAAAAAGTGCTTGGCAAATTTTTGAAAATTATATTTCACTCAAAAAGCCAGTAATTGTAATACCTACTATCTTAATATTCTGGAAGAAATGATTACATGATGTCTAGGAAATACTGTGAGACCCTGTGCAGGTCAGTGTTTGCCACATTTTTTAAAAAATTCTAAAATTCAGTGTCACACAATAATAAAGATTTATTGTCATATTCACAGGTCTTCAGATTGGCTGGGGCAGTCCTTCTTCAGCCTGCAGGTTTGTGGGGAAGCTAAGGTAGCCAGATTAAAGGAGCAATAGCTACCAGGAACATTTTCTTCTCATGACTGAGGACAAAAGCTCTCAGAGCAGCAAAGGGATGCATACAATTCTTCTTAAGGCCAAGGCTCAGAACTTGCATGCTATCACTTCTGCCCATGCTCCATCTGCCAAAGCAAATCACACAGCTAAAGCCAACATCAATGGCCAAAGGAAGAATACTTACTTCCATGGGAGTTGTAGGGGAGGGAGTGAATATTTACTGAATAATAATCTACTCTTGCAGCCCCCTTGGGGAAGACTTTTGGAAAATGGTGCTATTTTTGCTATTGTGGATATTGAAAAATAACACCTTATTAATCATGTTGGTGGTTCTATAAATGATTAAGACTCACCTTCTTTCTGTATTTATAACTAGTAAAAGCCATATATGAGAAAATGAAATTCATTTCATTTCATTTGACTCATAGTAATCCCTCCTGGGGTTTTCAAGGTGATATCACTATGGAAGTAGATTGCCCCATCTTCCATCTGAGGAGTGGCTAGTGGGTTTGAACCACCAGCTTTCTGGTTAGCAGTCAAATGCTTTAGGCATTACACCACCAGAGCTCCTAAGAGCCATATAGAAATATTAAATTCTTCAAAGCCTTTTAGCCCAGATTTATTTAACAAGGATTCATTTACTAATATATTCTTAGTTGAGCAGCATTATCAGCTCAAGATGAACTTTATTTCAATAGTAATTTCTTTTCGAGTACAAAACAGGAACTTTTTTTTCTTTTAATTTTCATTGTGATTTGGGTGAAAGTTTACAGAGCAAATTTATTTTCCATACAGCAGCTCACATATACTTTGTCTCGTGGCATTGACTGCACTTTCCCACAATGCAACAGCTCCTCTCCCACTTCCTCCCCATAGTTACCTCTTCCCTGTGTCCTTCCCTCTCATGTCCTCCTGCCCTATGAGCTGCCTCCCTGTGCATACACAGCCCTTCTATTCTCCCATGATTGATCTCTCCAAAGAGTGTATCTACCTAATGTAAATGTTCAGCTCATATGCGCAAAACAGGAATATTTAAAAATGTGTGTATGACCTATCAAGGAGCCCGAGTGGTACAGTTGTTAAAGCACTCAACTGTTAACCAAAAGTTCAGTGATTAGAACCCACCAGCCTCTGCACAGGAGAAAAATCTGGCAGTCTGCTTCTGCAAGGATTCACAGCTTTGGAAACTCTATGGGACAGTTCAACTTTATCCTATAGGGTTGTTATGGGTTGGAATCAATTATACGACAATTGGTTTGGATTTTACCTACCGAAGTACCAAAAGTTGACTTGACACCATCATCCGGAACTGAACTAACACATCTTTTCTGAAAATCTTCCTTAAAGAAGAATATCTTCTGACATCTGAATTCTAGACTTATTATAGAAAACTTCAACCCTCAGAAGAAATGTTAATGAACTTTATCTCTGCTAAAATAAAAAAATATCCAACACAAATACAATACATAGTCTAACCTTACCAGCCTTGAAGACCTAGTAAGCTGTTAATATTCTCACACATATACATGCACAAATGATTGTAAATAATGACATTATCTTGAACTCTGCATCACTCAGTCAATTGATGACACATAGCTTGTTCTCATGCTGCAACCCCCTTTCCAATCTCTCTCCCATTAAGATTTCCATCTTATGTGTTTGACTTAGAACTTAGTGAAAAGGAAGATATTTTTATCTTAATTTCATGCCAGAAAGTATGAAGTCATGAAAGCATTCTGAAAAGGATGGACGTTTTTAAATAAGACCTTAAGAACCAGACACAACCTCTGTTGCCAAAATCAATGGAGAATTGTTTGGAGTAAGTACAGACCATTGCTCTGGGATCTAGCCAATTGAAATGGCTGATATACTACAATATCTCTGGCTTGTATAACCTCCCTGCCCTTGAAATGAACTCTAGAGGAAAACAGTCCAGCCAAAGTTGACAACGAGCTGAAGAATGTATCTCCAAGTATCCAAAATCTTACTATTCAAACCAACTTAGTTTGGGGAAAATCCACTTAAATTAATGGAAAGTCCAATTTCTCACTATTTCCAAAAACAAAATACCTCAGAAAATGCCTCATACCTCAGAAAAATAGTAAATTTAATCTAAGTTTTTTCTACTTCTCCTTCCAAAACTTCCATTTAAATAGCAAATATATAAAAAGAAAAAACAAATAGCAGTACTAGAAAACTCAGGGGGAAAAAAAGTTATCTCCACAAAAGAAATATTAATGAATTTCTGGAAGATACAAAACAGATAACCAAAAAAAGAAAAAACCCACTGCTGTCAAGTCGGTTTTGACTCATAGAGACCCCTCCTTGGGTTTCCGAGGCAGTATCACTATGGAAGTAGATTGCCCAACCTTCCTTCCCAGGAGCGGCTGGTGGGTTTGAACTGCCAGCCTTCTGGTTAGCAGGCAAATGCCTTAGGCACTATGACACCAGAGCTCCCACAACAGATAAATATGACCTTAATTTCAATTTTTAAATGTATGTCTAAATATAAATATCTGACTTATTGATCAAATTGGTAAAAAAGCAAGTAATGCCAAGACTGAACACTAACACAGACAAAAGAGGAGGGTGCCTGACAAGTAAGTGGATAGATTCCCCACCCCCCCAAAAAAAAGCCCTATTAAAAAACAGGCTCAGAACAGAGTCAAAAGAAACTGAGTCAAAAATAAAATTAATCTATTAGAAGAGATCTATTAGATAAATCTTCCAGCAGAAGATTTGTGAATCCAAAACCACATGTGGAAGGGTGTTTCATCCAGTATCAGCAGTGATGGCTTATACTGATCAAATGAGGAAGCAAAAGAAGCTTATTTCTGATTATACAATTTACTATTGAAACACTGTCAGGATTTCACTGGTCAATGAGCAGACTCTAACTGCTCAACAAGGATGGTCTGATTTATAGGAAAGCTGAGCTTAAGTAAAGACGTGCCTAAGGGAGTTATCCATTCTACCACCGATGCCATTTTGTCAACCTCATGACTGGTATTTTGATCTCACTTAACAACAGCAAGGACATAAAGCAGGCTAGGTTATGGGAAGCTTGAGAGAATTATATTAAAACTCCTAAATTTTAGAATTGTACCACTGTCTCATATGTTGGACCTGGATGTTCTTAATGTGTAATCAAAACTATTTTTTAAATAACACTAATGTGGAAGGCTGAAGGGGCCCCTCACTGAAAACTAAAATTTTCACAGGCGAGCAGGCATGATTAAAGTGGATATTGATTATAGGGACTAACTTGCTATTTTTCTCTCCTTTTTGCTTCCTTTGAAGTAAATAGAATAGACAGTCCTTTTTTACAGACAATGGGTTTTTTAAATTTGCTGTTTTCAATTGTGCATTCTTTTAAGCCTAACCCTCCCCCACAACTGGTCTTGGCTAAGAACCATAGATTATGGAGCAAGACGACCCTGGGAAGAGGGATGCTGAGCCTTGAGTAACAAGGGAAGAGAAGAACAAAGGCATTCCTGGTGGTTCAAGAGAACTTCAACACCCTTCCTATTTCTCTATATAATCCTGTTGACCCCTTTGCTCGAGGAAACAGATTTTAGAGAAGTGATTCTTACTGTCTCCTCGGGTATCACTTCTCAAAAAACCTGTTGCTTTCCCTCTTCAACCTGTTGTGATCATTGGCTCTTCCAGACAGGCGATAAGGACCTTGTTTTCCTACAACACTAAGATGTTGTTTATCTTTTTCATTGTGTTGACATTTGCACTGATGGTACAAAAGTAATTATGGATAAAACTGCTGGTGCCTTAGGTACCAAACTGGTACTAGTAGTCATTGTATTCTTCACCTCCAGGCACACATTATTAAAAAAAAAAAAAACACTGCTATGAGTGGATTATGACTCATAGCAACCCCCATAGGGCTTCCAAGGCTGTACATTTTTATGAAAGTAGATTGCCTCATCTTCCTTCAGCAGAGCAGCTGGTGGATTTGAACTGCAGACCTTCTGGTTAGCAGCCAAATGCCTTACTCACTGTGCCACCACAGGAGGAAAAAAAAAAAAAAGCCTGTTTCATGTAAAAAGAAAAACTTGCCCTTGATGAAGGAGTATAATTTATTAATACTATTAAAATCTCAGTCTTTGAGTCTTTATTATATTCTGTGTGATTAAATGGGAAGTATATATAAAGCACTTCTATTGAATACCAAAATGCAATGGTTGTTTCTATTTGTACAACTGTTTGAGTTGAAAGCTGGACTAGTTGCTTTTTCCATGGAACACCATTTTTCTTGAAAGAACAAAAGACTATGGCAATTCAGACTTGGGTGCCTGGCAGACATTATCTGAATGAATGAAGTGAGCCAGTCACTTCAAAAAAAAATGACAGTATCTGTTGCCAATGACAAAATGTTAGCTTTCAAGAGAAACTTAGAATTTTGTAAAACTTATATCTACCACCAAAAATTTACTATTGACAATGGTGAATTTTACCTGAACCTTGTGATCCTAGAAAACAGCAAAGATTACAAAATCCCCTCCACCCCCATCCTTTGTGTCCCTGAAAATAGCTTACTGCAAAGAACTACCCTTCCCATATGATTTAGAAAAGACTCATGATTGTTCCCTTGTTTACATATGACAAGGCCAGAGACAGATCTCCAAATTCCTATTTTTTGCCTCGTAAATGATCAGCTGAACTGCTTGTCCCCACTGATCAAGTGCAACAAAATACTTGTTAACCAATCTATACCTAAGCTGCTCTCCTTCCCACACTCCACCTGAGTCAGCATACAGTGCTCCACTGAGAGCCCCTCCTGAACACAGGCTTTCCTCAGTGTTAAAATATTCTCTGATCTACCATCGATCATGCCTCTCTCTCATCCCCCTTCCACACACCTGGCTCTTTCTAGCCTTGTTTCTCTTCAGTATATACTGTAAAACATACAAAAGCTGGAACCTGTGTATGGTGGGAACCTGTCAGAGAAGGCAAACACAAATTTTTTCCACTAAAACAAGTGATAGAAAAGTGGTAAGACTTTAAAAAGTGATAGAAAACAGGTAAGTTCCTGTTGAAGGCAGGAAACTACGAGACCTGGAAAAATAAGGTAGTTTCATCGAGTTTTGGCTCACACAAGTCCACCGTAAAAGGAAAATCCTTTTTGGTTAACTCTTGAGAGGCTTGCTCACCTTATGGTCAATGTGTTCTCTCTATTATAATAGTTCCCCTCCTCCTACTGCAATAGCCCCTGCCTCCTAACCTTGAAATAATCCTTTTAAATAAAGTTTCTTTTATTGAACATTGCTATTATTGTTGGAGTGATATGATATCTCATTGTTGTTTTGATAGGCAGCTCTTTAATGGTTAATTATCATGAGCATTTCTTCATGTGTTTGTTGGCTGCCTGAATGTCTTCTTTGGTGAAGTGTCTATTCATGGCCTCTGCCTGTTTTTCAATTGGTTTGTCTTTTTGTTGTTGAAGTGTTGAAGTTTTCTATAAATTTTGGAGATCAGAGCTTTGTCAGATCTGTCATTGCCAAATACTTTTTCCCAGTCTGTAGGTTCTCTTTTTACTCCTTTGAAGAAGTGTTCTGAAGAGTATAAGTATTTAATTTTTAGGTGGTCCCAGTCATCTACTTTATCTTCTACTGTTTGTGTAATTTTGGTTATGTTTGATAGTTTATTTATGCCATAAGTTATGGCCTCTAAGTTTGTCCTTATTTTTTCTTTGATGATCTTTATAGTTTTAAGTTTTACATTTAAGTCTTTGATCCATCTTGCATTAGGTTTTGTATATGGTGTGAGGTAGGGATTGTGTTTCATTTTTATGCAAATAGATATCTAGTTTTGCCAGCACCATTTATTAAAGAAACTGTCTCTTCCCCAGTTAGTGGATTTTAGCTCTTTGTCAAAGATCAGATGTCCATAGGTAGACGGATTTACTTCTGAGTTTTCTATGCTGGTGAGGGTATAGAGACATTGGAACTCTCCTACACTGCTGGTGGGACTATAAAATGATACAACAACTGTGGAAAATGGTATGGTACTTCCTTAAAAATTTGGTAATAGAAATACCATTTGATCCAGCAATCTTACTATTAGGTATACATCCTAGAGAAATAAGAGACAAGACATGAAAAGATATATGCACACTGATCATTGCAGCATTATTCACAACTGCAAAGAGATGGAAACAACCCAAGTGCCCATCAATGGATCAATAGATAAACTATGGTACATACACACAGTGGCATACTATGCATTGTTAAAGAATAACAAAAAAAAATCCACAAAACACCTCATAACATGAATGAACCTGCAGGACATTATGCTGAATGAAATAACTCAATCACAAAAGGATAAATATTGTGGGAGTTCACTATTATAAAAAGTCAAGGAAAGGTTTACACACAGAAAGAAACATTCTTTGGTGGTTACCAGGGATGGGATGAAAGAGGAGGAAAAATCACTGACTAGATAATAGACACATTAGTTTGGGTGAAGAGAAAGGCAATATACAATAAGGGGGTGATCAATGCAACATCTCTAAGGCAATGGAAGACATGGAGAGATGCACAAGAGTTATAGACAACAAAGGTAAATATTATTACATACACCATCCTGCAATGAGTAATAACAAACAATAATCTATGAGTGATTATGTATGAGTGGATACATAGGCACATAAAGCAAGCTGAACAGGTATGGGTAGGTAAACAGGACTACACCCAAGACCATATGTAAGTTTGGCAGAGGATATTTCTACCTATTTATTTGTATGTGCTGTAAATCTATCGATATATATAGCAGAGAAAAAAAAAGGGGCAAAGCTATGAGAACTTGTAAGCAATAACCAAACACCCTGAGGGAATGAGTCACTGGGCTTGGGGGCTTAGGACCACAATCTCAAGGGACAGCTAAGTCATTTGGTATAATATAGTTCACGATAACAATTGTCTATGTCCTACTGTGGTGAGTAGTGTCTGTAGTCTTAAAAAGCAAACAAGCAGCCATCTAAGGTGCAATTATTGTTCTCTCCTCATCCAAAGCAAAGAAGAGTGAAGAAAACCAAAGATGCATGGAAACAATTAGTCCAAATGACAAATAGATCATGCAAACCTCAGTTTCCACAATCTTGAGACCAGTAGACCTAGATGATGGTCTGATGACACTGATGAAATGCCAGAGACTGCGACCTTAGTCACCCTTCAGGTCTGCAACTGAACTCATCCCCTTGGCTCAACTTTCAGCCAAACAGCAAACAAGCCTATAACAATAACACAGGAAGGTGTGTATGTACTCTTTAGCATAGCCAACCATAGGAGATCAAAAGGGCAGCACTTGTCCAGGGAGAAAACTCCAAAGACAGGATGGGATAGGAAAGAAGAATGAATGGAAATGGGAAACACAGGGAAGAAGCAGGAAGAGTGTTGTTACTTTGTGGGGATTACAATCAATGTCACAAAACAAAATGTGTATAAATTATTGAATGGAAAACCAGTTTGCTCTGTAAACTTGCATTCAAGTCTCAACAAAAAGTTTAAAAAATGAATAATAAAAATTCAAATAAGTCTGTGCTAGCTACATTCAAATTTGTTTCTTGATTGATAATACCTCACAGTATTTAGACTTTTTTTATGAGATCAGTTGTGATATTAATGACTGTGATTTTTTTATGTTATACAATGAAATACCCCAACATTTAGAAGGTGTATATAATTCAGTGAACCAATACCTTCCAAACAATCAATGCATGATGTTACAAAAATGTCAAGGTGCAAAATAGACCACTAGATTTTAATGTAATAGAATACAAAAAAGTCATTGGTATGTTTTCAGATTTCATATTGGAACCATTCTTTAAGAAAGTTCTACTTGAGCTGACAAGGGACAAGGTTGTTGTCACTTCTTGGCCACATCCAGCTACCTAGAGGGAGCTAATAGTTGGACCTGTGGGCTTGGGATCATAGTCGCAGGGGACATCAAGCTCAATTGGCATAACATACTGCACAAAAACATTGTTCCACATCCTACTTTGGCGAGTAGCGACTAGGATTTTAAAAGATTGAAAGCAGCC
>NW_006921601.1:7918507-7921521 GCF_000298275.1 Orycteropus afer afer | reverse complement strand
GTGGCTTCCAGCCAAACAAAAGATGGGCATATGAGCTGAACATTTACATTAGGTAGATACACTCCTTGGAGAGATCAATCATGGGAGAATAGAAGGGCTGTGTATGCATAGGGAGACAGCTTAGGGGGCAAAAGTGCATGGGAGGGAAGGACACAGGGAAGAGGTAACTAAGGGGAGGAAGTGGGAGGGGAGCTGTTGCATTGTGGGAAATTGCAGTCTATATCAAGAGACAAAGTGTATGTAAGCTGCTGTATAGAAAGTGAATTTGCTCTGTAAACTTTCACCCAAATCACAATAAAAATTTTTTTAAAAAAGTCCTACTTGTCAAGTTTTAGTGTAGTATCAAAGAAAATTTTCCCCACTTAACTTGAAAGTGTTAAGAAAATACTCCTCCATTTTCCAATTACATACCTGTGGTGCTGGATTTCCTTCATACATGTCAACCAAAACAGTCTCACGATAGATTGACTGCAGACGCAGATGTGAAAATCCAGCTTCTATTATGTCAGTCATTAAAGGGATTTGTAAAACAATGCTACTTGTTTCATCTTTTAATTTTGGAAAACAGTAATTTTTCATAAAAACATATTATTTACATTAATATGTGTGATGGTTAAGTTTGTGTGTCAACTTGGTTGGGCCTGGTTGAGTGACTGGGCAGCTGGATGTAGTATTCCCCATGATGAGACTGGTAATCAACTCCATGATGGAATCTACTGTGAGCAGCTGAGTAGTTGCCTTAGAGATGTGGTCTTCTTCCCGTATATAAGCAGCAGCCTTGGGCATGATCCCTAGCTTATGGCACGCTTGAACCCTGCGTGTAACCATATCATTGTTCAGCAGCCTGCCATGCTCTGCTGACCTTGGGACTTTCAATGGACTTGAATTAATGGCCTGCCATGTGGTTTGGTAACATCGGTACTGTGCCATTTTATTTTTCAGCCTTGGGCTTGTTAACCTCAGAAGCCGGTAGCTGCCTGAGTGAAGAGATGCTTCTAGCTTCACTGGGCCAGGAGCAAGAGGCAGAGCTGCAGCCCAAAGTCAAGGGGCTTTCACCCAGCCCCAAGAGCCTGGCACTTTGAACTCAGACTTCTAGCCTCCTAAACTGTAAGAGAATAAACTCCTGTTTGTTAAGGACATCCTGTTTATGGGATATTCTTGTCAGAGCGGCACTAGGTAACCAAGACAATATGTAATATGTTTGTTATTGTTATTTAAAAATATTTAATATCTCTGCTTTTAATTTCTAATACAGGACATATCACTAGATATAACTGTTATGAACAAAAGATCTTTGGGATCCTAAATAATTTTCAACAGTAAAAAGGGTTTCTAGGACAGGATTTCAAGATGGCAGAATAGGCAGAAAGTCTGCACAGACCCTCTTCGACAAAAAAAAGGGGAACCAATTAACACAGACACAGACTCCTGAGCCCTGAAGGGAAGGATATAGAAGTGGACCAAACCCAACTAGCAGAAGAATTTGCATGAAAATACCAAAAAAGGAGACATATGGACCCACGGTCTGGCAGCGATCCTGATAGCACAGACAGCTTGGAGATTTCCAAGTGGTGGTAGGACCTAAGTGTTAACCTAAAAATCAGCCCTGCTAGCCAGGGACTGCATGGAGGACTGCTCTGGTGGCTGTGGAATAAAAGGGGAAGCAGAGGTGAAGAGGAAGATGGGCTGAGCTGTGGACTTTTGCCTGTCCAGAGGGGACCGCCATTTTGAATGTTTACAAGCAGCTTGACCATTTTGGATATTTAAAGAGACAGCACTCTCCGAGATTCCAGGGGCTTAAGAAGAGTTTCTGCTTGCCAGTAACCCCAAGGACACTCCGGACCTGCATGACTGAAATGGTGTGACATTCCTCTTGTTACTCTTATACCCCACATCAGCTTGGTGAACAGAGGTGTGGCCATCCCCAACTCCCACCCACCTTCTGGGCCCACAGGAACTCCATCTCAGTCTGTGTGCTTGGACAGAGCCTTGGTGCCCTGCTCTGTCCTCCACCAATTTTTCTCTTTTCCTTTTTCTTCTTTCTTTTTTCTGGTGTTTAGTTTGCTTGTATTTGTCTGTTTTACAACTACTATTATTAATGATATTTTTGTCCTTTTTACTATTATTCCCCTACCAGGTCCTAGTTTACACCTTTTATCTTCTTTTCCTTGTTCCTGGTTAATTTATTTTTTTTTAATTTAAATTCTTTTTTTTTCTCTCTCTCTCTCTCTCTTTTTTTCTCATGGATGATCCCATTCTTTCTTGTTGTTTTGTTTTGCTTTTTTTTTTTTCTGGTTTTTTTTCTGCATTTTTCCCATTATTTTCTTCATTATTCTCCTTCTCCACCTTTTTACTCTTAGTGCCCTATCCCCAGATATTGCAGGTTTCCTTGTTTTTTTCTTCTTTTCTCCTTTTTTCTATTTTTGTTTACTGTTCCTGTGAGATTACATGGTGTATTTTTGTCCATGTACTTTTAGTTTTTTTATGGTTATTCAATTGTTATTTGTGTCTAACTGAGTGGGAGACAGCAATAGTCCCCATAAGGTACAACTATACCCACACCTCCTGCAACTTCACTTACTGAGCAAGAGCTACCACCTCCTTCTCCACCAACCGGCCAATGATAAAAAACCACCAAGAAGAGCCTGAATCATCCTTGGCTGCTCTTCACAAACAGTTAACAGAGATCTTAATACAACACCATGATGTCTCAGAGACAACAGACCATCACAGTCCACACAAAGAAACAAGATAAAGTGGTAGAAACAAGGGAACAGGATACAGAGCCAGAACACATCCCTGAGGAAGAAGCAGCACTGGAACTCTCTGATAAGGAATTCAAAAGAATTGTATTTAGGTATATTCAAAGGTTTGAGAGACAGACCAAAGAAAACACAGAAAAAATCCTTAGAAGAATTTTGGAAGAAAATACAAGAACAAAAGGACAAAATAAATGAAAAATTAGAAATGATTCTAAGTCTACAGATAGAAATCCAGAAGATTAATACTAAATT
>NW_006921601.1:7897587-7904028 GCF_000298275.1 Orycteropus afer afer | reverse complement strand
AGGTAGATACACTCCTTGGAGAGAACAATCATGGGAGAAAGAAGGGCTGCTTATGTACAGGGAGACAGCTCAGGGGGCAGGAGTGCATGGAGGGATGGACACAAGGAAGAGGTAACTATAGGGAGGAAGTAGGAGGAGAGATGTTGCATTGTCATAAATTGTCAATGTCATGAGACAAAGTGTATGTGAACTGCTGTATGGAAAGTGTATTTGCTTTGTAAATTTTCACCCAAATCACAATAATAAAAAAAAATGGTTAAAAGGGCAAAACAATTTTTTTAAAAAAAAGAATATTCAGTTGATCCAGCTCTGTTGATAAAAAGTCATCCATTTCCTGCTTAAAAAAAAGCGGGGGGTGGAGTTCTAAGGTCAAAAACTTGGAGAATCACTGGTATGCTCAACTCCCCCCCACTTTGCTATAATTGGTTACTTTCTCGGGTAAGATGAGGGAGGATGTGAGAGAGAGAGTGAACATCAGTAGTATCTCAACTGCAGCCAGAGTGGGAAGGAGGACAACAAATCACATTAGTGAAGTTCCCTAACTCCATCCAGTCCCTGGGTAAATCTTCTCACGCCTTTTTATAGGGGTGGCGGAGAGCAGGAGGAAAAGAACACTAAAAGTCCCTGTGGAATATAGACACCCGCTTAGATCCATCATCAGCTAATGCTGGAAAGTGGCAGTTTGCGAGCAGCAGGGAACAAATAAAAGTGCTTTAGCAATTTCATACAATCCATTTGTACATGAAGCTACTGGCCTGGACCCATACAAAGTTGAGAAAAATGGAAGGATCAACCGAACAACCTGTAATTAAAAGAAAAGAAAATCATCTGATTTCAGTTAACAAATCCTTATCCTTAAGCAAATGCACCATAAGTTAGGACACTCTGGCAGGCACTTTCTTTCCCTAGAGAGGGGAGGAGTGAGAGGGTCAGACAAGGGTCCTGGCCCAGCTTTAGAGATGGGGTAGTTGTGATATGTAGGGTCCCAAGGCACAGGCAAAGACTCATGCCAACAGTCAGATTCTCACCAGTGACAAATGGCATTTGGTCACCCATTTAATCATTTAAGAGCTAGGTGTGTTAACCAAGGCTTGACGCATTTATGACCATGATAGATTGGTATTTAATTTTAAAAAATATATTTTAAGTAGGTATACAGTATAAGGATCTGCTACAAGATACACTCTCAGACTATTTCTAATTTCCTTTTAGAACTAAGTTATTATTTTCAATGTAGAAAACAAATTACAAAAAATCATTCTAATAAAATTATCAGTGAAATGGTTTAGCTTTCCAAAATAATCCAATGTAGTTTCTTTTCAGAGTGATAAAATTAACTGCTTTAAGTTTCTTACATAATTGTCCCCATTTCTCATTTTCATTTTCTGAGAATAGGAATTGGGGTGTGAGAACACCAGGGCTCTGATCTGCTAGTATCCTCAGCAATCTTTGGAGTTCCCATTTCTACCTAAAGTGGCCTGCCAGAGTTTATACAGCAGTCAGTGTCAAAAATAACAGAACTAGAATGTATACACTTTTCATTTCCTTCAACAATCCTCCAGCTCCTGAAAAGTAAGGCTATATGTGTGTTTATGAGTGAAAAAGAAGCAGACAGATGAGATGGTTGGAAGGTGTGTGGGGGGGTATGTGGCATTGTGTCCACATCAATGCCATGATCTCTCACTATTGTCCCTGAACAACAGAGGACAGACACCACAGACCTTGTCAAGGAGTCTAGTATCTCCCTCATAACATATTTCTTCATGCTTTAGGGAAGTATCTTCTGGGCCTTCTTGGGCCAGAGAGTAAGAGGGATGTGCAGGTCATCTAGGTCTTACATGTGATGCAACAACTAACTCAAAATGGATCATAAATTTCAATACAAAATGTAAAACTCTAAAGGTTTTTTAAAAAACATACAAGAATATCTTTAAGATCTATGGCTAGGCAAAGATTTCTTAGGCTTGACATCAAAAGCAAAATCTGTAAAAGGAAAAATTCATAAATTGGAGTTACTCAGTTAAAGCCCATTTGAAAGGGATGAAAAGACAAACTATAGACTGAGAGAAAATACTTGCAAACCACATATCCAACAAAGGACTACTGTCTAGAATATATAAAGAAATCTAAAGCTCAACTGTGAAAACAAAATCCTATTGGAAAATAAACAAAATACATGAAGAGATATTTCACCAAAGAAATACACAGATAGCAAATAAGAACATGAAAAGATACTCAGTATCATTAGCCCATTAGCCATTACCCAAACGCACTGCCACCAACTTGATTCAAATTCATAGTGACCTCCATAGAGTTACCAAGGCTGTAAATCTTTACAGAAGACTGCCTCATCTTTCTTCAGTGGAGCATCTGGTGGGTTTGAACCACTGACCTTTTGGTTAGCAGCTGAATGCCTTAACCACAGTGCCACCAGAGCTCCTTCATTAGCCATTAAAACCAAAGTCACTGCCGTTGAGTCGGTTCCGACTCGTAGCAACCCCTCCTTAGGTAGCCGAGGTGGTATCACTACAGAAGTAGATTGCCCATCCTTCCTTCTGAGGAGTAGCTGGTGGGTATGAACCACCAGCCTTCTGGTTAGCAGTCAAATGCCTTAGGCACTACATCACCAGAGGTCCTTTCATTAGCCATTAGTGAAATGAAAATTAAAAGCATAATGAGATAGCATTACACATCTATTAGAAGAGCTAAAAGAAAAAAAAAATTGTAATGACATCAAATGCTGGCAAGGATTCTAAGAAACTGAATCAATAGTGCATTGCTAGTAGAAAAGTAAAATAGTACAGCCAATTTGGAAAACAGTCTGGCAGTTTTCTAAAAAACTACACATACAACTATCATACTTTACATACTATGCATCAAATTGTGCTCTTTGAAATGTATCCCAAAGAAACAAAAAGTCACGTTCACACAAAAACCTATACACAAATATTTACAGCAATTTTACTCATAATAAACCAAAACCAAACCAAACTCACTGCCATCGAGTAGTTCCGACTCATAGTGACCCCTCCCTGAGTTCCCAAGGCAGTAACTCTACAGAAGTAGATTGCCCAATCTTCCTTCCAAGGAGTGGCTGATGGGTTTGAAACACCAGCCTTCTGGTTAGCAGTCAAAGGCCTTAGGCACTACACCATCAGAGCTCCCTTACTCATAATAGCAAAAAAAAAAAAAAAAACTGTAAAGAACTCAGATTTCTTTCAATGTCTGAGTTGTTAAAAAAAAAAAAAAAAAACTATGGTACATCCATACCATAGAATACTACTTAGCAATAAAAAGGAACAAACTATCAACACATGCAACAACCTGGATGAATGTACAGAGAATTATGCCAAGTGAAAAATGCCAATTCTAAAATGGTTACATACTGTATGATTCCACTTGTATGATTTCATTTATGTAACATTCTTGAAGTGACAAGATCTCTATTTTTGAGATTAGTGATTGCCAGGCACTAGGATAAATGTAGTTGTGGCCATAAAAGGGCAACATGAGGAATCCTTGGGGTGATGGAAATGTTCTGTATCTTGACTGTGTCAATGTCAATATACTGGTTGTGATATTGTACTATAGTTCTGCACCATTAGGGAAAAGTGATAAAGAGCAAATGAGATCTTTCTTTCTTTTTTCTTACAACTTCATGTGAATCTACAATGATCTCAAGATAAAAAGTTTAATTTAAAAAAATATCTAAAAAAAGGAAAAGCTGTAAAAATAAATAATAACAATCAAGTTTGGGATGGGGAGTGGGTGGACGTATAGATGAAACAAGAATGGCAGAATGTTGATAACTGATGAAGCTTGGTGGTAGATATATGGACGTTCATTGCCATTACTGTTCTATTTCCTTTCCATGTAACATTAATAAACATGCTGCCTTGACTGTCTAGTGCGCTATAACAGACATAAAATAAATGGATGGCTTTAACAAACAGAACAGTTTATGAGGCTAGAAGTCCAAATTCAGAGTGCCAGTTCTAGGGGCTGGGTGAAGGCCCCTCAGCCTTAGGCTTTAGTTCTGCCTCTTATTCCAGCCCCAATGGGGCTAGAGGCTTCTCATAACTCATGCAGCTGCTGGCTGATGAACTCAAGGTCAGCATGTAGAATGGCACAATCCCAAGATCAACAGGTACATGGTAGGCAACTTGTTCAAGTCCAGAAACAATCCCAAAATTGGCAAGCAATAGGACAGGCCACTGGTTCAAGTCCAGGAACTAGAGATGAAGACTCAGCTAAAAGCAAGATCCAGATGTGTCAAAGAGCTAGAGATCTTTCTCAAAGATCACACCCTGAAGGCAGCTACTTAGCTGCTCACAGCAGATTTCCACCATGGTGGTGATTCCAGCCTCATCACGGGGAATAATTACATCCAGCTGCCTAGCCACTCAAACCCACAGCCCAGACAAGTTGACACACAACCTTAACTACCACACGCGCCAACCAAAAAACAAAAACAAAAACTTTTCTCTCACCAATAATAGAAACTAGAATTTTTTCAAATCTTATTCATAATAGAAACCATAATATAAAATATCAAGGAATCTACCTCATAATAAATGTTAAGATATGGTTAAAGAAAACTATAAAAATGTATTGAAAATCCTAAACGAAGACCTACATAAATCATAAAACATATCATGCTACAAAATGAAAAGATTCAATATTATAAAAATGCCAATTCTCCTACATTGAATCTGTAAATTTCATCCCAATAAATATCCCAAGATTATTATTTATAGAACTCTAAAAGCTTATTCTAGTATTATTATCAAAGAAAAAAAAAAAGCACAAGATTTAGCCTTGTAATTGTGAAGGGGGGTGGAAATAGGGACAACTTTCTACAGCAGATATCCAGATAGATTGTACTGTTATAATAAATAATAAAATAATGTGGTATTGATACAGAAATAGGTAAATAATGAAATAGTCTAAAAATAGAATCAAATATACACAAATGTTTGCTATTTCATAAAGATGGCTTTTGAAAACATTGGCATTAAAATGAACTAGCTAATATATGATTTAGGAGGTCTGGTAGCATAGTGCCTAAGGTACTTGACTGCTAACCAGAAGCCTGCGGTTCAAACCCACCAGCCACTCTTCGGAAGGAAGGTTGGGCAATCTACTTCCACAGTGATACCGTCTCGAAAACTCAAGGAGGGGTCGCTATGAGTCCAGTCCGACACACATAACAACAATACAACAATAATATATGATTTGGAAAAATTATCTAAACATTTGGAAAGACATTAAGGTAGGTTTACAGATATTCAGAATACACTCCGTAAGAATTAAACAGCCCTTAGTGCTTTTAAAAATAATTTTTTAAATTTTTAAATAAAAGAATGCTTTTGTAATCTTAGGCTAGGGGTGGGGAAGAATTTTCTTTTTTAGCAAGACACAAGTCCCAAAAGCCATAGAGGAAAAGACTGGTTTCATAAATATTAAAAGAAAAACAGGAAGCTGGGAATAACATACCTAACGCAGCACTCATAATATTTTAAGAGTTACTACAAATTAATAAGAAACAGAAAACCACCAATAGGGTAAACGTAAAAACCTCCAAGCAGGCAATTCACAGAAAAATAAATATGAATGATTGATAAAGTTATAGAAGGAAGATCAACCTCATTAGTAATCAAGAAAATGAAATTAAAAAGTTGCTGCTGTTAGGTGCTATTGAGTCTGCTCCAACTCATAACGACCGTGTGCACGACAGGATGAAACACTGTCCAGTCTTTCGCCATCCTCACAATCACTGCTGTGCCTGAGCCCACTGTTGCAGCCATGTGTCGATACATCTCGTTGAGGGTCTTCCCCTTTTTCGCTGACCCTTTTTTTATCTTTCCAAACATGATATCCTTCTCCAGGGACTGGTCCTTTCTGACAACATGACCAAAGTAATCAAGAAAAAGAAAATTAAAGTTAGTTTTTTTAGATCTATTAAATTGCAAAATTTTAAAAGATTGATAATATGCAAAACAATATTGGCACAGGTATCAGAAGACAGATATTCTCTTATGCTGTTTATGGAAGTGTGAATTGGTACAAACTTTTGGGGGTGCAATTTAACACCCACCCTTTAAGATTTAAAGTTGAAGCCATTGATTCCACTTTACAAATCTAACCCACAGAAGTAAACCCATAGAAGCACAGAGATGCTTATTCAAGGACATTTGCTGTAACATTGTTTCTAATGTTAAAATATTAGAAACAACCAAAATTTTTTTCCATAAGCAGGTGATTAAATAAATTAAATGGAATACTATGGAACTGTTAAAAAGGAAAAAGATAGTTGTATGGACTGACTTGAAAATTTATTCAAGGTTTATTAATAAGGGCAAAATGTGTTGCAAAAAAAATTATAAAATATTTATGTCAAGCATATATTTGTACATATATACAAATATATATGTGAATATA
>NW_006921601.1:7886859-7897487 GCF_000298275.1 Orycteropus afer afer | reverse complement strand
TAAATAATATATTATAAAGTCCAAAAGGATATACACAAAACTATGATAAGGAGCTTTGGTGGCACAGTGGTTAAAGCATTCAGCTGTGAAACAAAAGTCAGTTGTTTGAATTCACCGGCTGCTCTGGGGGAAAAAATGAAGCAGTCTGCTTCTATAAAAATATACTGCCTTGGAAACCCTATGGGGCGGTTCTGCTCTGACCTGAAGGGTCTCTATGAGTCAAAATCAACTCAATGGCAGTGGGATCAATTGTGATTACCTTTAGTTAGTGAAGGGATGAAATGAGAGTAAATGAGAACCTTTTTTTTTCCTCAATTCCTCAGTTAGAAAATTACAAAAAGAATTTCTTGTGAAATATTTTTAATGACAGTTTTTTAAAAAGAAAAGTTGCTGTATGACAGAAGCTCAAAGCTTCTCAGGGCAGTGGTACTGCATAAATTCAAGGCCCTGATACTATCATATTATTATTATCAGCCACCTTATCCTTTGTAACTATCAACACTGATTTAAACAAGATTTACAAATAAAATTTCATTTATTCACAGAGCCTACCTTTGAGACAAGGCTATAATTCCAAAATGCAGACATAATAAATGACTTGCCTAGATTCTCAAACAAGTCAGAAAATGATCCAGAGCCAGGATTCCACTTTCGTTCAAATAAATATATACACTGGCTCTCAGAACAGGACTATAAATAACCCTATCCTTTGGCATTTCAGTCTCTCCCCAAGTAATTGAGTGTTTAAATGACTCGCAAACCTTCACTTTGGCTTTAAAAATTGCCTATGCCTGGCATTCTTTTCAAAGGGATGGCTTTTCAAAATTTAACATTAACCTTCCAAGGAGAGTAAGAGTAAGATTAATTTTCATCTTCTATAGGAGGACAACTCTAGAAGAACATAGTGTTTTTCCAAATGACAGCTCTGATATGCAGTCGAAGATCAATAACTAGCAAGAGTACTCTATAATTGCATTATCCTAGTTCTGAAAACTTTAAGAAAAGGAGGCATAAATGACACTGATCTCAATCCGGAAAACTCATTCAAGAACTTTCCCTGCCAATAACAATATATGTAGCCAGACAAAAGTCCAATAACTTCTCTAAACCTCATACTCCTCATTTGTAAAATGGGAACAAGAATATCTCTCTGCTCAACTAAATGGATTGTCTTGATGTTCAAATAAAAAAGAGATTGTGAAGGTGCTCCGTAAAGTATGAAGTTACAAATAGATTATTATTAACATATGCAACTCGAGTTCTCAATACAAACATCATCCTCCTCTGCCCCAAATGTGAGAAAACAGGTGGTTTGCTATATTCAGGCCTTCAATTTGGAATGTAACACTTTGTTTTTGTTGTTTCCTAACCAACAGCTCTCAATTGCAGTATCTAGAAAAGGAGTGTGTAGCCTTTATTTTCGAGATGTGCTGCCTTTATTTTTGATATGTACCACAATTTAAAGTGACAAATTGATTTATGACTCCTAAAAATGTAAGAAGATTCTACTAGAGATGTTCCTCCAAGTATCTGCCATCTTTCCTGAATGAACTGTCCTCACTTTCAGCTTCTGCTGCTCACATGATCCTACTCTTCCTTAACCACAGCCAGAGCTGGATTAAGGCGTAGGTTGTTGTTGTTGTTGTTATGTGCCGTCCCCGACTCATAGTGACCCCTCCTTGTGTTTCCGAGGCAGTATCACTACGGAAGTAGGATTGCCCAACCGTAGTTGTCCCAAATAGTTACTTTGTAGGGGTACTGCAATATCACTAGAATAATTAGTAACTAAAGAACCAATTAAGTCAAGTTTTTACGTGTAAATTCTGACCTTAGTGGAAGAATGTAAATTTGTCTCTGCTTGAAATACAGAGTACATGGATGTGGTAACTAAAAACAATATAATTAATTTAACATTGCTGTTGTTGTTGTTAGTGCCATCGAGTCAGACCCGACTCATAGCGACCCCTTCTTGTGTTTCTGAGGCAGTGTCACTACAGAAGTAGATTGCCCAATCTTCCTTCCGAAGAGTGACTGGTGGGTTTGAACCACCAGCCTTCTCGTTAGCAGTTAAGTGCCTTAGGCACTACGCTACCAGAGCTCCTAATTTAACATTAATTGGTGTTTATTTTGTACCGGAGCTCTGGTGGCGCTGCGGTTGAAACATTGGGCTGCTAACCAGAAGGTCAGTCATTTGAATCTCCCAGCTGCTCCACGGGAGAAAAATGAGGCAGTCTGCTTCCCTAAAGATGTACAGCCTTGGAAACCCTATGGAGCAGTTCTACTGTCCTATAGTGCAGCTATAAGTCTGAATCAACTTGATGGCATATTAGGTTCCTGGCCCTTTACCAAGTGCTTTATGTGTATTATTTCATTTAACCTCAGCAACGAATGTATAAAGTTATTGGAAATTGAGATGTGCCCAAGAGTGCTGCAGTACCAGGTAATGGAGGAGAGATTTAAAACCAGTCTACCCCCAGAACCTTTACTCAGTAGGCCTCACCACTCTCCCCAAGTCTGTCATTTGTATTCGTACTTGCTTTTATTCAAAAACAATTAGATGAAACAGACAGACTAATTCTGAAACCAAATAACTCATGGCATAGTGCTGATAGGAACCAGTGATCAATTTTAGAATAAATAAATGTTGAACAAATATTTCAAGAATACTTGAAAAATTGTATCAGTTGGTATTCAGTTATAAATAACACAAAATTAGAAACTAAACTCTGAGGCTTCTGCTAGAACTGTCTCCGAAAAAAACAACAGTTCCAAAAGCATGCTCCCAGCAGAAAAAAAAAACACATATGGCAGAAACATAGCCTTTGCCTCAGAATGTTCATTTTCACCTTCCAAATTTTGACAAGGTAGAGCTGTTTGGCAGAAACTAGGTTTCACTCGGAATCCAAGCTGTAAGGACACCTGTATTTCCTGCCTCAAGCAGTAAGGCATGTTAGAAGGAAGTTGGAATGGAATTGGTTGCATCAATTGCGGTGTCTGCTGCAATCAGACAGCATATTATTAGGCCACCGAGACTTTCCACCCATCTTGCTTCAACCCTGACAGCAGTTCAGAATAATAATTCACTTACAGCCAACCTACCCAAGGAAGGCCAGTAGTCCATGACCTGGTGAGAAAACATAACTGGGGCCAAGCAGATTCCTCTCAGAGAACTTTGGGATTGTACAGTGAAGGACTGAGCCAGTGAATTGAAAGTTCTACAGATCTTAGGTCAAGTTGATTTGAGATCAGAATGATGTTGGGTCATATGAAAGTAAACTGAAAACCAAACCCACTGCCATTGAGTGGATTCTGACTCATAGCAACCCCCTTTGGGTTTCCAAGGCAGTAAATCTTTATGGAAGTAAATTGCCCAGTCCTCCTTCCACAGAGTGGCTGATGGGTTTGAACTACCAACTATCTGATTAGCAGTCAAATGCCTTAGGCACTAGGTCATCAGAGCTCCTTTCATGTGAAAGTAGATGGAATAAAAAAGTGATAGCATTATATACATTGTCGTTGTTGTTGTTGTTGTTATATTACTGAGAAATATGGAGGTAAATACCAGCAGGGTATAAAAAAGTTACAATTGGCTGTAACTAAAGGTGCCAAGCAATTTCCTTTTTGTGTTGTTTATAATCTTTTCAGTGTTATTTGACTTTTTTAACTCTGTACATGTATAGCTGGGATAAAAATTTAAAACAAAACAGCAAAATGAATATCTCAAATCTAGAGCTTTAAGCCAGAACAATTAACTTATCTATCATACAACTGATAATTGAAGAGAGAAGCTCAAGACAACCCAGTCCTCATTTGCCTCACTCCTCATCTTGCACCTCCAATACTATACAATTGAAAACATTTAAAAAACAAAAACAACCTAGTGAAAACCTTGAATGCCAAGGAAAGAAGTTGATTACCCCAGCAACGAGTATAATTTTAACATCTGTATTTTAGATCTAGTGCTTATCTGTGTGCAGGGTAAATTTATTGATAAAGATTGGTTGGTAGCAAGGAGATTAATAACAGGAGCCTGGATTAAATTGATAGCAGTGGAATTGGAGAGAAATGGATGGACAAGGAAACACAGCAGTGGAGGACTTCTTCATGGCTGATCAGATATGAGGGGCAAGGAAAGTAAATCTAATGAATGTGGCTGGCTTTAACAAACAGGAATTTATTTTCAATCTGCCCAGAAACTCTCCCTTTTAGATACTTACTGCCCATCACCCATTCCATGAGATTCTAGAGGCCAATCGGAGTAATCACACATCCTCAAAACTAAGGGAGACAAATGTCCTAGACTGCCCACCCAGAGTAATCCTCCCTCGAATAATTTGTTTAGTTCACAGATACAGCCCAAACTGAAGCAAAAGCCTTTCTGGGAACCTTTCTCCCATTGCTATTAGGGAAGATGTTCTCTCTCAATGAGTGTTAGTGTGCCAGAGGCCATATACCACCATCCAGAAGGCCTATCAAGAGACAGTCAGACAGAGGTCTGACATCATTTGAGCCATTGAACCCTCTCATGAAAGTTCCCATGGACTTTTTTGTAATGTAAGCCAAGAAACTCACTTCTTGGTTTATACTTGTTTAAATTGGATTTCTGTCATTTGTAGCAGAGGTCTTATTAATGGAGAGTCTGTATTAGTTCCCCAAGGCTGCTATAACAAAGTACCACAAACTGAGTGGCTTTATACAACAAAAGTTTATTCTTTTACAATTCTAGAGGCCAGAAGTCCTGGATCAAGTTGTCAATAGGACATGTTCCCTCTGAAGGCCCTCTTGCCTCTTTCTAGCTTCTGGTAGTTGCTGACAATCCTTTGAGTTCCTTAGCTTATAGATGCATCACTCCAGTATTTGCCTCTATCATCATGTGGTGTTCTCCATGTGTGTCTCTGTGTCCAAATGTTCCTCTTCTTACAAGGTCACAAGTCATTGGATTAGTGCCCACCCTAATTCAGTATCACCTCATCTTAACTTCATTACATCTGCAAAGACCTTATTTCCAAATAAGATCTCATTCACAGGTACCAAGGGTTAGGACTTCAACATATCGTTTTTGGGGCACAATTCAACCCACAACAGAGTCAAAGATGGCTTAATTTATGTATTGGCAAATATTTACTGTGTACCTACCAAATAAACAGTTCAATATCTATAGTTAACAATCAATGGGAAATGAAAGGGAAATCCAAGACATACCACCAAACTTTGAGTTCTATCCCAACTTTGTCACTAATTATCAATATGATGTCAAAGAAAGACTTATTCTTCTCTTCTATAAAACTGAGGTTAAGGAATTGCATTGTATTATTTTGTGTAAGATTGTCTTCAGCTCTAAAGGTTTACGATTCTATACCATGATATAGATGAGCTACTGAGTCACTGAAGGTTAGAAAATATGGAAGATTGGTATGCATAGGTCTGCGAAATTACTTGTTGTTGTTATTGTTAGGTGCCATGGAATCAGCTCTGACTCATAGCGACCCTGTGTACAGCAGAATGAAATGCAGCCTGGTCCTGCACCAGCCTTGTAATCCTTGCTATACCTGAGCCCATCATTGCAGCCACTGTGTCAGTCCAGCTCATTGAAGGCCTTCCCCTTTTTTGCTGACCCTCCACTTTACCAAACATGATATCCTTCTCCAGGGAATTGTCCCTTCTGGCAACATGACCAAAGTGAGACCAAGTCTGGCCATTCTCGCTTCCAAGGAGCATTCTGGCTGCACTTCTTGCTTAAATGGAGGCAAATCTATTGCCAGACTCTGGCAATAATTCAGAAGGAACATTTCTTGGGCCTGAACTAGAAAAAATGAAAAAGTGATGAAGGGCAGGGTATAAACAAGAAACATTAAAAGAAATTAATAATTTGATGCCAGTTATATGGAATATGAAGGTGAGTCAAGAGTGGCTACTGACTCCAAGTTTGTTTGTTTGAAATGTTAAAAGAATAATAAAATTTTTGACAAAAATGAAGGAATTGGGAAAATATAGGTATTGGGAGAGATAATTAGTTAAGCTTTGAAGATGCTGAATCTGAGCTGTTGGTGTATATTCACCCAGAAAGTCCATAGACTATTGAAAATTTAAAACTAAAGTTCAAGTGGGAAATTAGGGCCTTAATTATATTTTTGAGGATCATTGAACATAAAGGGAATAGTGAAAGTTCAGGGAATTAATAAAAGCTACAAATAAAAACTGATAGTTAATATAATTAGTTAATTTAATAAAAGGCAAAATACATTAAAACTGTAAATTTGTATTTCTTAAGCCTTTAAATTCAATTTATGAATCATGCTTTTCTACTTATAAATTTAGTAATCTTTGTATAAAAATATGGGCAATTACTTCTTTGATTATGGTTTAGTTAATTCACATGTTCAACAGGTTAAATATTCCTTCAGTATTTAACACATTTGCATGCTTAATTAATCAAACTTTCTTAGAAATTTTTAACTACCATTACAAATGTTATATATCTAACATCTAGCCAGTGAAAATTTAATAAGCACTTGCAAATCTATACCAATAAATCTATCTTATACATGTGGTCACAATTTTCTTAAGTGTCTCATACATCTTAAAAACTGACAAAGTATGTGGCACCATACAGCAATTAGAAAACTTGTTCCTATATGTGTATAATGCTAACTCTCACAGAAATAATGAAACTGCATTTATTTGTCATCTTTATTTTAAAAGTTACAAATTGTGGCAGACATGGAGATGTGCCACTGTCAAAGAGAGAAATTGGTAGCAAATATATTGCTTTGATTTTAGGGTTTTCTTTCCCATGAAACCAAGTATTCTTTAGAAATTCCTGACAAAAATTAATCCCCCAGCACTTTTTCCTTCCCCTGAAATGCTTTCTTTCCTACTGGAAACCAACCTTATCAAATTTGAATCTCAAAAGATATGGCTGGGTAGAGGAGCAGAGTCTATTTTGTGAATTAATATTGTCCATCAGAGTAAAAGGGGGAGGACCAGATTCAATCAATCATGTTAAGATTAGCCAATAGTTGATCTTCTATATTGCTTCCTCCTTTTCCTTTCATAAAGGACCTCTGGTAGCACAGTGCTAAGGCATCTGACTACTAACCAGAAGGTAGGTGGTTCAAACCCACCAGCCACTGAAGCAAGACTGGGTACTCTACTTCTATAAAGATTTACATGCTTGGAAACCCAATGGGGTTGCTATGAGTCAGAATCGACTCAGCAGCAGTGGGTTTGTTTTTTTGTTTTTCTCTTTATAAGCCCCATTGTACCTAACTTTTTAGAGACATTTGCTTTTTCTGAAATCAAAATGATCTACTCATATTCATATAGAACAATCGCTCAAATAAACCTTATGTTCAAATTTTGGTGAGTTTTGATTATTTTTAACAGTACCCAGATCCTCATTCAAGAAAGGACTTGCTGCCCTACCCAACAACAACACAACACAATGCACTGCCATCGAGTCGGACCCAACTCATAGCGACCCCTCCTTGGGTTTCTGAGGCGGTATCACTACAGAAGTAGATCACCCAACCTTCCTTTCAAGGAGTGGCTGGTGCATTTGAACCACCAGCCCTCTGGTTAGCAGCCAAGTGCCTTAGTCACTATGCTACCAGAGGTAATGTGATCAGCAGACAACCTCCAGCTGTCAGCTCATTCAGAGTCTGTCAGCTGCAAAGTCGTGCCCTTCCTAGGGCAGCCCACATCTGCTAACTGATCTTGTTGTTGTTAGGTGCTATCCAATCAATTCTGATTCACAGAAGCCCTATGCATGATGGAACAAAACACTGCCCAGTCCTGCGCCAGCCTCACAATTGTTGCTATGTTTAAGCCCATTATTGCAGTCACTGTGCCAACCCACTTGTTTGAGGGTCTTCCTCTTTTCCTCCCTCTTTTCCTCCCTTTACTTAACTAAGCATGATGTCCTTCTCCAGAAACTGGTCCCTCCTGATAACATGTCTAAAGTGCATGAGACAAAGTCTCACCGACCTCGCTGCTAAGGAGCTTATTCCAAGACAGATTTGTTTGTTCTTCTATATATATATATATATATATATATATATATATAGAGAGAGAGAGAGAGAGAGAGAGAGATTCAATATCCTTTACTAATACCATCATTCAAAGGCATCCTTTTTCAGTCTTCCTCATTCAATGTCCAACTTTCTCATGCATATTAGGTGATTGAATATACCATGGCTAGTATCAGGAGCACCTTAGTCCTCAAAGTGACATCTTTGGTTTTGAACACTTTAAGGAGGTCTTTTGCAGCAGATTTTTCCAGTGCAATCCGTCATTTGATTTCATGACTTCTGCATCTATGGGCATTCACTGTGCATCCAAGTAAAATGACAATGTTAACAACATCAATCTTTTCTCTGTTTGTCATTGCTTATTGGTCCAGTTTTGAGGATTTTTGTTTTCTTTATGTTGAAGTGTAATCCATACTGAAGGCTGTAGTCCTTGATCTTCATCAACAAGTTCTTCAAGTCCTCTTTGCTTTCAGCAAGGAAGGTTGGGTCATCTGCATATTGCACGTTGTTAATGAGTCTTCCTCCCATCTTGATGCCAACTTCTTCATATAGTCCATCTCCTCAGCATATTATTTGCTCAGCGTACAGATTGAATAAGTATGATGAAAAGATACAACACCAATGCACATCTTTCCTGATTTTAAGTCACTCAATATCCTCTTGTTCTGTTTAAAGACTGCCTTTTTGTCTACATACAGGTTCCTCATGAGCCCAATAAGTTCTCTGGAATTCCCATTATTTACAATGTTATCAATAATTTGTTATGATCCAGAGTCAAATGCCTTTGGATAGTCAATAAAACACGGGTGCAGTGCAGTGAATTACTTAATACGACTCTTCTAGCCATGGTCTTTGTGACTCCCATCCGTGACTGGGTCAAATTATGCAAATGTGAGGTGCTTGTGGTCCATCAAGCGGATTGGATAGTTTGTTGACAATGTAAATAAGGTAAATGGCACCTTGTGGGGGTGGGACCATGGAAATAAGGTATATGGAACCCTAATGTGAGGATTGGTCATTTTTACCATCAGCTAGACTTGAAATGAGTCATCCCAGAGGCAGAAAGGGGGATCTCACTACCATCAAGATAGAAGCAACCAGGAATGGAGCACTTCCTTGGACCTGAGATCTTAGTTCTGAAATGGCAGAGAGATGGTGACAGCAGAGGCAACAGAACCAGGAGACCAGCCTGAGACAGAGTGACCTGCTTGCCAGCCTATGGAGTGAGACTGCTGAGTGCCCTTGGGCAGGAGACTTGCAGAGCAGGTTGCACCTATCAGCAGAGCTAAAAGAGCTTTTTAACACTTTCCCAAGCAGGACAGAGCCAGACCAACAGACCATGGGCCAAAGAGAGGCATGTTGCGGGCATGCCCTAGGGGAGGCTGTGCTGATCGAAGAATTGCATCCTGCTGAACCTCAATTGTAACCTATTACTTCCTTAATAAACCCCAAAATCATGAATATTGTCTGTGAGTTCTGTGTGGCCATTGCAATGAACAACTGAACCCAGCAGAAAAGTGGAGAGTGCTGTGGGAGGGATGGTTGTTGTCAGAATTGGTTGGAAAAGGTGGCGACATGTCTGACCTCATAGGAAACAGACTTGGGCTGCTGATGATGATTCTCTCTCCCTATTGTGAAGTTAGCAGTCAGACAATGATGCTTCCCCCCATGCCCTTTTAGCAACAAGTAAATATTTTTCTGGTATTCTCTGCTTTCAGGCAAGATTCATCTAAAGCCAGTATCAACTTCTGGTAGTTCCAAGTTGATGTAGTGCTCCATCTGTTTTTGAATTATCTTCAGCAAAATTAGTTGCATGTGATATTTATTAATGATATTATATGGTAATTTCCACATTCTTTTGGACCACTTTTCTTTGGAATGTGCACATACATGAACCTCTTCCAGTAGGTTGGCCAGGTAGCTGTTTTCCAAATTTCTTGGCATAGACAAGTGAGTGCTTTCAGCGTTGCATCTATTTGTTGAAATATCTCATTTGGTATTTGATCAATTCCTGGAATCTTATTTCCCACCAATGTCTTCTGTATAACTTTTTCAGTATAGCTTGGACTTCTTCCTTCAATACCATCAGTTCTTGATTATATGCTACCTCCCAAAATGGTTAAATGTTGACCAATTCATTCCTTCCATCTTCTTTTGATGCTTCCTGCATCATGCAATATTTTGCCCATGAAATCCTTCAGTATTGCAACTCAAGGCTTGAATCTTTTCTTCAGTTCTTTCAGCTTGAGAAATGCTATGTGCATTCTTCCTTCTGGTTTTCTAACTCTAGGTCTTTGCACATTTCATTGTAATATTTTACTTTGCCTTCTTGAGCTACCATTTTAAATCTTTTGTTCAGCTCTTTTACTTCATCATTTCTTCCATTAGTTTTAGCTATTCTGTGTTCAAGAGCAAATTTCAAGGCTTCCGGCAAGATGGCGGACTAGGCAGAAGGATTGCAAAGACCCTCTTCAACAAAGAAAAGGGAAACCAATTAACACACACACAGAAGATAATCTTGGACCCCTGAGCCTTGAAGGGAAGGATACAGAATTGGACTAAACCCCAACTAGCAGAAGAATTTGCGTGAAAATACCA
>NW_006921601.1:7853713-7878384 GCF_000298275.1 Orycteropus afer afer | reverse complement strand
AAAAAAAAAAAAAAGCAAGTTTCAGAGTCTCTTCTAACATCCATTTTGATCTTTTTTTTTCCCCATCTTCTTAATGACCTTTTGCTTTCTTCATGTATGATGTTCTTTATGTCATCCCCCAACTTGTCTTGTCTTCAATCATTCATGTCAATGCATCAAATCTATTCTTCAGATGGTTTCTACATTTAGGTGGCGTCTTGGTTTTCTGGTGCTGCTGTAACAGAAATACCACAAGTGACTGGCTTTAACAAACAGGAATTTATTCTCTTTCAATTTAGGAGGCTAGAAGTCCAAATTCAGAGTGCCAGCTCTAGGGCCTGGGTAAAGGCCCCTTGACCTTGGGCTTTACCTCTACCTCTTATTCCAGGCCCACTGGAGCTGGAAGCATCTCCTATCTCAGGCAGTTGCTGGTTGCTGAGGCTGATGAACTCAAGATCAACAGGTAAAATGGCACAATCTCAAGATCATCAGGCAATACAACAGGCCACTGGTTCAAGTCCAGGAACTAGAGATGAAGACTTGGCCAAATGCAGGATCCAAATGTGCCAAAAGCTAGAGACCTTCCTCAAAGTTTCTCCATATATCCTGGAAGCAGGCAACAACCCAAAGGCAACTGCTCACAGCAGATTCCACCATGGAGGTGATTACAATCTCATCACAAGGAATAACTACATCTAGCTACAAAGCACTAAAAAATATGACCCAGCAAAATTGACACATAACCTTAACTACCACAGATGGGGCATACTCAATGTTGTACTTTGGCTCTTGTGGCCTTGTATTAATTTTCTTCAGCATCAACTTAAACTTGCATGTGAATGATTGATGGTCTGCTCTGTAGACAGCCCCTGGCCTTGTTTGACTGATGATGTTAACCTTCTCCATCATCTCTTTCCACAGATGTAGTTGATTTAATTCCTGTGTACTCCATATGGTAAGGTGCCCAAGTATAGTTGCCATTTAAGTTGTTGAAAAAGATATTTCCTACCAATTGGTCACGGGTCTTGCAAAATTCTATCATGTGAAGTCCTGCGTCATTTCTATCACCAAGGCCTCATTTTCCAACTACCAATCCTTTTCCTGTTTTCACCTTTCACATTCTAAGCACCAGTAATTATCAATGCATCTTGATTGAAAGTTTGATCAATTTTGGAATGCAGAAGTTGGTAAAAATCTACAATTTCTTCATCTTTGGCTTTAATGGTTGGTGCATAAATTTGAACAATAGTTGTATTAACCGGTCTTCCTTGTAGACATATGGATATTATCCTATCATGGTGACAGCACAGTACTTTAGGATCAATCTGGAAATGTTCTTTTTGATGATGAATGTGACACCATTCCTCTTCAATTTGTCATTCCTTGCATAGTAGAATGGGAGCTCTGGTGGCATAGTACCTAAGGCATTTGACTGCTAACCAGAAGGCTGGCAGTTCAAACCCACCAGCCACTTCTCAGAAGAAGATTGGGCAAACTACTTCCATAGAGAAGAAACTCAAGGAGGAGTCTCTATGACTCCAAATCGACTCAATGACAATGAGTTTGGTTTGGGTTTTGGCATAGTAGAACATATGATTGTCCAATTCCAAATGCCAATACCAGTCCATTTCAGCTCACTAATGCCTAAGATATCTATCTTCAAACATTCTATCTCATTGTTGATGACTTCCAATTTTCCTAGATTCATACTTGTACATTTCACATTCTGATTATTAATGTTTGTGGTTGTTTCTTCTCATTTTGAGTTGTGTTACATCAGCAAGTGAAGGTCCCAAAAACTTTATTCCATTCATCTCATTAAGGACGACTCTGCTTTGAAGAGGCAGCTTTTTCCCAGTCATATTTTAAGTGCCTTACAAATGAGGGGCTCATCTTCTAGCAGTATATCAGAAAATGTTCTACATCTATTCATAAGGTTTTCACTGGCCAATATTTTGGAAGCAGGCTGCCAATTCCTTCTTCCTACTCTTTCCTTGTCTGGAAGCTCTTCTGTAATCTGTCACCATGAATGACCCTGTCTGGTATTGGAAATTCTGGTGGTATGGTTTCTAGCAGCTTTGTCTGTCAGTTTGTCATACTGTAGTGACTTGCTAACTGTTCTAGGGAGGGGTATAAAAGCCCAGGGTGGGACACTATGACAGCTCCTGTGCTCATTGTCTCATATTCTGTTTAATTTCTGGAGGATTTAATTGCAACACAAATTAACTCACCCAACCAAGGTAGACAGAATTGTCAACTCCAGTATCTTACTGAGGCTGCAAATTTGAGGTAACAATCAAAATTCTTGTCACTACTTCCATGATGATTTTACTTGAGCCCCAGTTTTCGCAATAGTTTTCTGGATACTATAAGTTAATTTTGTGCCTACACACACACATTCCACCTGTTTTGGTTACCTATTGTTGCTCTGAAAAGAATATACCACAAATGGGTGGCTTGAACAAACAGGAGTTTATCCTATTACAGTTCGGGAGGCTAGAAGTCCGAATTCAAAGTGCCAGGCTCTAGGGACTGTGTGAAAGCCCCTCGACCTTGGGCTGCAGCTCTGCCTCTTGCTCCCAGCCCACTGAAGCTAGAGGCATCTCTTCACTCAGACAGCTACTGGTGGCTGAGGTTAATAAGCCTAAAGTCAACAAATAAAATGGCACAGTCTCGATGTTACCAAACCACATGGCAGGCCATTAATTTAAGTCCATTATAAGTCCCAAGGTCTGCAGAGCATGGCAGGCTGCTGAACAAAGACATGGCTACATGCAGCGTTCAAGCATGCCATAAGCTAAAGACTATTCCCAAAGCTGTTTCTTATATATGGGAAGTAGACCACTCAGTTGTTTGTGGTATACCATCAACCATGGAGTTGATTACCAGTCCCATCATGGGGATTAACTACCACCTGCTGCCCAGCCACTCAACCAGGCCCAGCCAAGTTGACACACAAACTTAACCACCACACCACCCATGCATTCTCATGGTTTCTAGCTCACCACAACTAGCATTGCTCCGTATCCAAGCTATGCCACCAATTAGCTTTGAGAACCTGGGCAAGTTGTTTACCTCTCTATGCTCAGTTTCCTTATCTGTAAAATGGGAATAATCATCTGATAATATTGTTTTGAGGACTAAATGAACTAATACATTAAAAAGTTCGCAGAACTGCTCCTGGCCCCAAGTATGCATTCAGTGTTTTTATTGTCATTATTGGTCTGATTGGGTTCTACATTGTCCTTATATTTTACTTTCTTATCTGTCTCTTTGTGTCACATTGAAGACTAAGACACATATGACCCAAGCCATGGTATCTTTCAATCACCTCATATGCATGCAAAAGCTGGACAATGAGTGAGGAAGATCAAAGAAGAAGAACTGATGCATTTGAATTATGGTGTTAAATATACCATGGACTTCCAGGAGAATGAACAAATCCCTCTTGGAAGAAGCATAACCAGGGTGCTCCTTAGAAGTGAGGATGGCGAGGCTTCATCTCACATACTTTGGACATGTTATCAGGTGGGACCAGTTCCTAGAGAAGGACATCATGCTTAGTGAAGTAGAGGGTCAGTGAAAAAGAGGAAGACCCTCAACCAAAAAGATTGGCACCATGGCTGCAACAATGGGCTCAAATACAGCAACAATTGTGAGGATGGTACAGGAGTAGGCAGTGTTTTGTTCTGTTGTACATAGGGCTGCTGAGTGGGAACCACCCTGATGGCACCTAACAACAACAATCTCTCTCATCAGTCAGCTTGGAGGATATTTGGCTGAGTGAAATAAGTCAATCACAGAATATTGCATAGTCCACTGTCATAAAAAAACAAGGAAAGGCTTACACACAGAAGGATGGGAATGGAGGGGAGGAAAAATTGCTAGCTATGTACAAGACACATATGGATTTGGGTGAAGGGAAAGGCAATATACTAAAAGCTGGTGACCAACACAATATCACAAACAAAAAGGAAGACATGGAAAGGTATACAGAAAACAAAGGTAAATAACTGTTACATACACAATACTGCCTTATTAGTAATAACAAACATTAATCTACAGGTGGATACATAGGTAGACAGGCCAGATAATCAGGTACGGGTAGGTAAACAAGAATACAACCACTACCATACATAGGTTTGGAAGATGATATTCCTACATGTGTATTTATATATGTGTTATAAAAATGTTCATATCCAGTTTAAACTAAACAGGAGGCAAAGTTATGATAACTTCTTAGCCATAACAACACCTCAAAGGATTGAGTGGCTAGGCCTGGAGGTTTGGGACCATAGTTGTGGGGGACATCAAACTCAATTGGTATAACATACTACACAGAAACATTGTTCTACATCCTATTTTGGTGGGGAGCAATTGGAGTCTTAAAAGCTTTTGAGCAGCTATCTAAGATGCCACTGTTGATCTCTCTTCATCCAAAGCAAAGAAGAGTTGAGAAAATCAAAGACTCGTGCACACAATTAGTCCAAAGGACTAGAGGACCATGGGAATCTCAGCCTACAGGACTCTGAGATCAGAAGAACTAGAGGGTGTCCAGCTACCACTGCCAAAAGGGACCAAAGCTGGAGTGGTACCAAAAGTTGGATATCCTGGATAGAGTGGGTAAAAAATGTGGAACAAAATTCAAATTCATAAACAAAAAGACCAAGCTGAATGGTCTAATAGACTGGTGAAAGCCCCAGGGCTATGGTCCCTAGTCACTCTCTGGGCCTGGAAATGAAATCACTCCCATGGCTTAACTTTCAGCTAAACTATAGACAGGCCTACTAGGTCCTTTCACCATATTGAACCTGTATGCTGAGTAAATAATCTGAGAATCTGAACTGTATGAAGCAGAATGTAGCACCAAGATTGAAGTAGGACTCATTAACAACCTGTGATATGGAGATAACACAACCTTATTTGCTGAAAGTGAAGAAGACTTGAATCACTTACTGAAGAAGATCAGAGACTACAGTCTTCAGTATAGATTATGCCTCAACATGAAGAAAATAAAAATCCTCACACCTGGACCAATAAGCAATATCATGATAAATGGAGAAAAGAGTGAAGTTGTCAAAGATTTCATTTGACTTGGATCCACAATCAACAACCATAGAAGAAGCAGTCAAGAAATCAGACACTGTATCACACTGAGCAAATCTGCTTCAAAAGACCTCTTTAAATTGGTGAAGAGCAAGTACGTCAATTTGAAAACTGAGGTGCGCTTAACCCAAGCCATAGTATTTTCGATGCATTCTATGCATGTGAAAGCTTGATGGTGAATAAGGAAGAATGAAGAATTGATGCTTTGAATTGTGGTTTTGGTGAAGAATACTGAAAATACCATGGACTTCCAGAAGAACAAACAAATCTGTCCTGGAAAAAGTGCAGCCAGAATGTTCTTTAAAAGTGAGAATGGCCAGACTTCAGCTCACGTACTTTGGTCATGTTGTCAGAAGGGACCATTCCTTAGAGAAGGATATCATGCTTGGTAAAGTGGAGTGGAAGACCCTCAACAAGATGGACTGACACAGTGGCTGCAAGGATGGGCTCAAACATAGCAAGGATGGTAAAAATGGCACAGAACCAGGCAGTGTTTTATTCTGTTGTACACAGCATTGACTATGAGTCAGAAATGACTCAATGGACCTAACAACAAGAAGAATGAGATAAACAATTACACCAGAAGGATGCACTCCTTAGAAAAAATCAACCACGGGAGATCAGAAGGGCAGCATTTCACAGGGAGAAACCTCAGAAGGTAGGAATACATAGGAAAGGACACAAGGAAAAGGTAACCACATGGAGGAAGTGGGAAGAGAGCTGTTGCAGAGTGGGGATTGCAATCCATGTCACAAAACAAAATATGATGAGCTGTTGAATGGAAAACAAATTTTCTGTGTAAACTTTCACTCAAAATCATAATAAAAAGTTAAAAAAAAATTATTAGTCCTCGGAAATCGTCTATGTAATCTACCTGAAAATTGCATTAAAGGCTAGACTTCTTGCAACACGTAAAAGTTTGGCTTGTATATCAGAAGAAGCTGAGGTCTTTAGTATCTGTCCTTAATTGTGTACCTTTTTTATTTTTTTTTTTTTAAAAAGACAACTTTTTATTGTGATTTGGGTGAAAAGTTACAGCCCAGATTGGTTTTTCATTCAGCAATACTTACACATCTTGCTTTGTGCCATTGATTGCAATCTTCTCATTTCCTCCCTGTGTTCAGCATTTCTCTTTATCCTTCTTTATCCCTTGCTGCTTTCTCAGCTTTATCCCTGGGCAAATGCTTCCCTTTTGATCTCTTATGGTTGATCGTTCTGAGGAGTACATACATATTATTATTGTTCACCTTACAAGTCTGTCTGTTGTTTGGCAGAAAGTTGAACCATGGGGATGAGTTCAGTTCCAGGCTTGAAGGGTGTCTAAGGGCCATAGTCCCAGGGGTTTCATCAATCCCTATCAGACCAGTAAGCCTGGTCTTTTTTTTATGATTTTGAGTTTTGTTCCATGTTTTTCTCCTACTCTATCTGTTGTTGTTGTTGTTGTTATGTGCCATCGAGTCGGACCCGACTCATAGTGACCCCTCCCTGGGTTTCTGAGGTGATATCACTACAGAAGTAGATTGCCCAACCTTCCTTCCAAGGAGTGGCTGGTGGATTTGAACTGCCAGCCTTCTGGTTAGCAGTCAAGTGCCTTAGGCACTATGCTACCAGAGCTCCTCCTACTCTATCTAGGACCTCCTATTTTGATCCCTTTCAGAGTAGTCAGCAGTGGTAGCTAGGTACCATCTAGTTCTAATCTCAAGGTTGTGGAGTCTGGGGTTCTAGTGGGTCATTTAGTCCTTTGGACTAATTGATTCCTTGTGTGTTTGCTTTCCTTCATTCTTCTTTGCTCCTAACAGGGAAATACCAATAGCTGTATCTTAGACGGCCACTCACAAGCTTATAAGACCCCAGTCACTACTCACCAAAGTAGGATGTAGAACACTGTCTTTGTTGACTATGCCAATTGACCTTGATATCCTTTGAGACTATGGTCCTGAGCCCCTAGGCCCAGCCACTCATTCCCTCAAGGTGTTTCGTTTTGGCTAAGTTTTCATACTTTTACCCCCTGAATGCTCTACTATATTCATGGATATATTTGCAGTACATGCAAATACATATGTAGAAATATCCTGTCAAACATATGTGTGTGTGTGTGTGTGTGTGTGTGCGCGCGTGTAGTCCAGTCCTCAGGAGGAAGAGTGGGCAATCTACTTCCGTGGTGATACTGCCTCAGAAACCCAAGGAGGGCGTCATTGTGAGTCTGATTGGACTCAAAGGCAGTGAGTTTGGTTTGTTTTTTTTGGTTTAGTCCAGTCCAATTTGTCATCCCACACCTGTACAACTTAATTGTGTACCTTCTTGAAGTCAAGAATATTTAAGAAAAATATTAAAAAGCTGTCCTTGCTTTTGACCACAAATGGGGAATTTCTGGCATTAGTGTAGCCCATGAAAACGTGATGCAATTTTCATTTAGCCATTTCTATGGAGCTTCGTTGGAATCAACTCCATGGCAGTGGAAGTAGATGAAGCCTCAAAAACTAAAATGCTGCAAACAATGGGACCTACTGTTAAGGCTATCCATACTTTTTATAAACCCTCACCCAAAAATGTATATGTTTCAATGTGCCAACTTTGGAAAAACCAACTCCAGATCTATACGACGGATCTTACACAGAACGGACGTACACAGCCCAGCGCAGCCTTTTGAACGGTTTTTAAGAAGAGAGAAGGCACAGAACCAGGGCCTAAAACTCCCTAACGGTGCCACTGGAAGGTGTGTGAGAGAGGGCTGGCAGTCCAGTGCAGGAAGTCGCGTTCTTCCCGAGAGGGTGCTACTTGTGAGAGTGCCAAGACAAATAAGGCTGACTTTCTTTTGGCTGATTTAGGACATGGAGACGTCCTTTTCCCTACATACTCCGTACAATGAATCCTAGTCCCACTTGGGGGTCACCTCAAGAGTCTGAATGGCTAGGGCTGGAGCATGCTCCCAGCGTCAGGCAATTCTCGTGCCACTGAGCTGGGTGAGAGCCCCTGACACGCCATCGTTGGCAATAGGACAGGGCAGCAAAGGGACGAGTTTTCTTCCCGGACTCCAGTAGGAAAACAAGGAAAAATAAAGGTGATTGCGTAACCTGGGCCTAGGGTGCGGCCTTGGTGAACAGAGAGGCCGTGGAATGACCAGCAGCCCAGCCTCTGCGCGTGAATTTAAGGCACTGCGAATTCACCTATCATTCCTGCCAGGGCAAAGTGCCAGTGCTTATGAAAATGCAGATTTCTAGATTCCAGTCCAGAACAACAGGACTATAAAGTCGTTTGGATGACACCCAAAAATCTGCATTCTAAACAAGTGCTTCGACTTAATGTGGGTCCTGGAAAGACTGAGGGCAATCGCTTCAAGGCCCGCACTGGCTTGACTTCAAGGCTTGCAGGAATCTGGTGCAGCGGTTGCAGCTGTGCAGCCCCGCAACCGAACAGAGTCCTTTGCTTTGGTCCTGCCCCACTGCTCAGCGCGGATTGGTAGTGGAAAGCAACTCTGGCTGTGATTGGGCAGTGGAAGAGCCGTGCTTGGCTACTGTAATGTTCGGGTGCTCCATAGAGCTAAATTTATCTACAGACGAAGGACCGCGCCAGCAGCGAATTGGATCACTATGGAGGTGGCATAGGCGATATCCCTGCCCTGAGAACATCATCATCCTGTCCCCGAATCTCTTTCTTCTGTTTTGTTTTTCATTCCCCTCCTTCTCTTCCTCTCCTCCCCCTCCAGTCCGCGACGACTGGCTCTTGACCCTGTTAAGGCCTCGGTGAAGGTGAGCAGAGCCGCCACCGCGGCTTAGTGGTGCGCTCTGAAATGGCCGCTGCCTTGAGCCGTCTAAAATGGCGGCCGCGGGCTCATCTGGGGACCGCGGCGCTGCTCTGCAGCTTAGCCGCAACGAAGACCTTCTCTCCATCACTGATGGAGATGAAGTAGAAGATAACGTTGGGTGTGAGACGTTTTTCTGTGGTGGTTAGCTGAGGCGACCGCCCGCGGAAGTAGAGTTCAGAGGCGAGGGTGGGCTCCGACAGGAAGCTAGTCCCGAGATGTGGCGGTCCGCAGACAGTACGCATCTGGGACAAGGAGGAGTTGAGGCGTAGCTGACCCGGGCTGCTTATCAGATGACTGTTTAAAAACGGCTGTAGGTGCTGACCTAAAAAGGGCTTTAGGTCCGCCCATACCTCCTAACTACTCTTTATGTCTGGACTATCCTGTCCTTCTCCTATGGGTACTGTTTAAAACTGGAAGGAACTGCCTTAGATTGAGGATGAAACGATTGTGTTATTTGTTACGTTTACTGCTAAACCAGACCAAAAACCAAACTCACTGCCGTCCAGTCGGTTTCGACTCATAGCGACCCCTCCTTGGGTTTCCAAGGCGGTATCTTTATGGAAGTAGATCGCCCAAAGTTCCTTCCGAGAAGTGGCTGATGGGTTTTACTGCTAGGAGAGACAAAAATGAGAATCTTTTTTCCCCCCTTTCAGAGATTAGAATGGAAACTTTACTCCCAAGGGAGTCCAGCCAGACTCTTTGTCCTAGCACCACTGAGGAGGTGGGGGATGAGACTTTCCTTCCTGAAAACAAAGCTTCCTACTTGGCTATGCCCTCTCGCAGCAAGGGAGTGGGTGCCTAATATTTTTGGTGAACCCGTAGCTCCACGAAATTCCCTGTTGCTCTAGCCAAATCCAATCAGGACTGTGGAGACACAATCTGCTCTTTCGCTCCTAATAATGGGGAAGTCATGCTTTCTGCTGCTGCCAAATTGAGACTCTTGACTTTTTGGCAGTTGTAATCCCTGTTAATCCATTTCTTTATGCACTCCCTAGCTTTTGGTACTAGATATGTTTAGTGCTTAGAGAATTTAAAAAGTACACAGGAACACACAAGTAATAGTTGGGCACGGGCTCTGCAAGCTTTTTGGGCTCTATTCTTGGTTCTTTACCCCAAGCTGTGTTAACTTAGCAGATGAGTTAGCCTCTGTCTGTGTCTGTTTGGTTCATATCCAAAGTGAGGTTATTAATAGTCCCTGACACTCAGATTTCTTTTGAGGGTTAAATGAAATAATCCATGTGAGTTACTTAGCACAGTTACTGGCACATAGTAAACAATGTTTATTCAATGAGTTGATTATTGAGGGAACAAAAAGTTTCAGCCAAAAGGCATATCTCATGTAATACTTCCAGTTGATCTAATTCTACTTTAGATGATTTTAATGGTTAGACATTAAGACGTAGCTCTACTTTTAACAATTCAGGTTAGTTTTTTAAAATAAAATTTTAATGCATTTTTATGAATTTGATTGGGTGAAAGGGATCTCAAAACAATGAAATTGCTAGGGTATTAAACAAGATAAAAATAATACCATCTTTACTATGTTAGCCATCATCTATTTCAGTCCAAGATCTGCATTGCAGTGAATAATCATTTGCACTGCCTGATTCTAAAATATATTGTAATGAATGGTCATCTTAGAGGTTTTCAGTCAGTTCTGCTTGTTAGATCAGTGTCTAATTTTAATGCTTTCTCTCATTCTAGGCTTTTGCTTACTCCCTTTCCCACCCATCCCTTAATTTTATTCTTTTGAAGATTCTACATTTCAAGCTGCCAAAGTGTGGAGAATGTGATTGCAGGAGAGAGTGCTCTTTTCAGGTATCTTACCCTCTGGCTATTAATAAAAGAACCATTTTGATGCAAAATCTAACGTGAGAATACACAAAACTGACTCTGTAGCCAGATCATAATGCTTAAATCACAAGTAGCTATATCTGGATAGATTCTGAATTTGTATGCCCAAATCTAACAAGCTGATAGTATTCTTTAAAGATTCTTACATTTACATTAATCTTCCTCTTAATTATGCTTCTTATTTATTCTATGGAGAATAAATCTGTTAAGATTAGAGTTTATGTTTTCTTTAGGTCCTAGTTAAGTTTTCAACCATAATGGGGTACAGAGTAACCATTAATATACATGACTTGAAATGAGTCTTAATTTGGATAATGTAAATATTTATATAATTTTAAGTCCAGGGAAATAGAAGCTACAGTTTCTTATTCAACATCAGTACACAGTATTTACAATCTAATAGAATTCCCTAGCTTGCGAAACTTTGAACTATATGTTTGTGTTTTTAATATAGCTCATCAGAATCGTTGCTAGCCCTGAAGGGAACCTCCAGATATATAGTAGTATCAACAGTGAATACATGTAATAGCAGTAGATATCGGAAAGCTAAAAGAGATTCCAAGATATTATATACCATAGGACGGAGCCTGCAAACCAACCCATGCAGTCTCTTTTTGTAAATAAACTTTTACTGGAACACAGTCATGCCCACTGTATCTATGGGTTTGAATAGTTGCAACAAAGACTGTATGACCCACAAACCTGAAAATATTTACTATCTGGACCTTTACAGAAAAAGTTTGCCAACCACTAGCATGATATACATTCCCCAAGGTCCTTTCCTTAAAAATATGCTCAGCTCTTCATTATTTCTTAGCCCAATGATTCCCAAATTGTGTTTCATAGAATATTAATATTCTTTAAGATAGTAATTGTTGTGAGAAAAAAAGATTGATGCTAACAGTAGTTTTACTTTATAAAGTTTCTTTTAAAGCTTAAAACTGCGAAAGTCATTTATATAGCTTTTATTTTTATGTGATAATCTACCTTTAAGAAAAGGTGTGCCATACCTGAGAGCACCAGGAAGTCGCATGAGAGAGCACCTGATACATGAACATAAGATGTTCCATCTGCGCATTGATGCATAAGCAGCATTTACAAATTAACTGCAGTGTTGCTGTATATCATCTCTTTGATGATTGCTCATCTTCTATGTATCCTGTCTTATAATTTCAGCACATTTGAGGTACTCAATGTTTATTCTAAATTAGCCATGTTTTGTACCACAAACTCATTCCCCATGGATCTATTGCTGAAAGAAGGAAGTCTTAAACAAGAGGTAGAATCTTTTTGTTATCAAATTGTATCTGAATCAAATGATCAAAAGGTTGGAATATTACAAAGTGAAGATGAACACTTGCAGCCTTCAGTTTCTAAAAAATCAGAAGGTGAGCTTTCCAGGGTCAAATTTATGTCCAATTCCAACAAAATAACATTTAGTAAGAAACCGAAAAGAAGAAAATATGATGAAAGTTACTTGTCTTTTGGATTTACTTACTTTGGAAATAGAGATGCACCTCATGCTCAATGTGTGTTATGTAAGAAAATTTTATCAAATAGCTCGTTAGCCCCTAGTAAGCTTCGAAGACATTTGGAAACTAAACATGCTGCATATAAAGATAAGGACATAAACTTTTTCAAGCAACATCTGGATTCACCTGAAAATAGTAAACCCCCAACACCTAAAATTGTCAATACAGATAATGAAAGTGCTACAGAGGCATCATACAATGTAAGTTACCATATAGCACTGAGTGGAGAGGCTCATACTATTGGAGAATTGCTTATCAAGCCTTGTGCAAAAGATGTAGTGATGCGGATGTTTGATGAACAGTACAGTAAAAAAATAGATGCAGTACAGCTATCAAACAGTACTGTTGCACGTCGAATTAAGGATCTAGCTGCTGACATTGAAGAAGAGCTTGTTTGCAGACTGAAAATTTGCGATGGGTTTTCACTGCAGCTAGATGAATCAGCTGATGTTTCAGGACTGGCTGTGCTGCTTGTGTTTGTTCGTTATAGGTTTAATAAGTCTATTGAAGAGGACCTGCTTGTGTGTGAGTCTTTGCAGAGTAATGCTACTGGTGAAGAAATATTCAACTGCATTAACAGTTTTATGCAGAAACATGAAATTGAATGGGAAAAATGTATTGATGTTTGTAGTGATGCTTCTAGGGCAATGGATGGAAAAATAGCTGAGGCTGTCACCTTGATAAAATACGTGGCACCTGAAAGCACCAGTAGTCACTGCCTATTATATAGACATGCATTAGCAGTTAAAATAATGCCTACATCCCTAAAAAATGTGCTAGATCAGGCAGTACAAATCATTAATTATATTAAAGCTCGACCACATCAATCCAGACTACTAAAAATTTTATGTGAAGAAATGGGGGCTCAGCACACAGCACTTCTTCTAAATACAGAAGTGAGATGGCTTTCCCGAGGTAAAGTTCTTGTAAGACTTTTTGAGCTTCGTCGTGAATTACTGGTTTTCATGGATTCTGCTTTTCGACTCTCTGATTGTTTAACAAATTCATCTTGGCTACTAAGACTTGCGTATCTTGCAGATATTTTTACTAAATTAAATGAGGTTAATCTGTCAATGCAAGGAAAGAATGTGACCGTTTTTACGGTATTTGATAAAATGTCATCATTGTTAAGAAAATTAGAATTTTGGGCCTCATCTGTAGAAGAAGAAAACTTTGATTGTTTTCCTACACTCAGTGACTTTTTGACTGAAAATAATTCTACAGTTGATAAAGATATTTGCAGTGCCATTGTGCAGCACCTAAAGAGCTTGCGATCTACTCTATTAAAATATTTTCCCGTTACAAATGACAAAAATGCTTGGGTTAGGAATCCATTTACAGTAACTGTCAAACCAGCCTCATTAATAGCACGAGACTATGAGAGCCTGATTGATTTAACATCTGATTCTCAAGTGAAACAAAATTTTAGTGAACTTTCACTAAATGATTTTTGGAGTAGTCTAATACAAGAGTATCCAAGCATTGCAAGGCGTGCAGTCCGCGTTCTTCTTCCTTTTGCTACAATGCACCTTTGTGAAACAGGGTTTTCATATTATGCTGCAACAAAAACAAAATACAGGAAAAGACTTGATGCTGCACCTCATATGCGGATCCGGCTCAGCAACATTACACCTAATATTAAGCGGATATGTGATAAAAAGACACAAAAACACTGTTCTCATTAAAATTGGAGGGTTTTGCATGTCTTTTGATAACCCAATGTAAGATGAAAATAAAACATGATTTCCTTCAGCTACAGTATTTTGGTGTTTTAAATAAAATTACTCAGATTCTTCATACTTCTTAGATTTATAAGAAAACTAGACTCCAAAATTTAAACATGTTGTGTTATTGTTGGTATTTCTTCTTTACATTGTAATTTGAAAAGATTCTGTAGTCATAACAATGAGAAATGCTGGTGCACAAGATAACATCCCAACTCCTTAGCATATTGCCAAGATCTAATACGTACTTCTTTCTTGCCATGTCTAAGCTGAATCCCACCAGTCACATGGAACTTCTTGCCATTCCCTAACCATATCACATTCTTTCATTCATTCAGGTCTAAAAAAATTATTCCTTTCCCATGTTGCCTCCTGACAAACTTTCTGTTCACTTTTCTACACTTAATTTATTCTAGATACTTTCATTCTCTATATGCTTTTATTTTTTAACCCTATCATACTGTATTTGCTTTTGTATCTATCTCAACTATTGAATTCCATGGTAGTATCATGACTCCCAATGTTACTGGACTAAGATTCCAACTCATAGTGACCCCCGTTGGGCTTCTGAGGCAGTAAATTTTTACGGAAGTAGATTGCCTAGACTTCCTTCTGCAGAGTAGTTGGTGGGTTTGAACCTCCAACCTTGTCCCAACCTACTCTAATTGCCAGAACCAAGACTGAATTCCAAAAGAGAAGATATCCTTTATATTTAAACCCTACCTACCCTTCAGAAATGAGTTTTGCATTCCTTAAATAAAACCAAAGCAAACTAAGTCTTAAGCACTGTCAACCTCCCTCCCTTGTGTTCTTGCAAAGCCCTTTGATTTTCTTCTGCTAGTTCATCCCTGAGGCTACAGATACTACAGACTATCTGGAGCAAGAGATAAACCTCTGAAGTTTGTTAATTTCACACAAAAGTAAAAACAACTTTAAAAAGGAAGAAAGGAATGATATTTCACTAAAAAATTAAAGAGATATTTGAAGACTTAAGTATTTTCATGACACCCTAAAATGACAGCTACCTTTTTTTCCAATGTATGAAAAGGAAAGTTCCTCTAATGTGTCTGTGGTAGTTCAGTTTGTGTGTCAACTTGGCTGGGCCTGGTTGAGTGGGTGGCAGCTAGATGTAGTATTCCCATGATGAGACTGGTAATCAACTCCATGGTGGAATCTACCACAAGCAGCTGAGTAGCCGCCTTTGGGATGTGGTCTGCTTCCTGTATGTAAGGAGAAGCCTTGGGGATAGTCTCTAGCTTATGGCACACTTGGACCCTGCATGTAGTCGTGTCATTGTTCAGCAGCTTGCCATGCTCTGCCAACCTTGGGATTTACAGTGGACTTAAATTAATGGCCTGCCGGTGGTTTGGTAACATCGGGACTGTGTCTTTTTACTTGTCAAACCTTGGGCTTGGCAGCCTCAGCAGCCAGCAGCTGTCTGAGTGAAGAAAAGCCTCTAGCTTCAGTGGGCCAGGAGCTGGAGGCAGAGCTGAACCCCAAGGTTGAGGGACTTTGACCCAGCCCCTAGAGCCTGGCACTTTGAACTCAGAGTTAAAGACGCCAAACTGTAAGAGAATAAACTCCTGTTTAAGGCCATCCCATTTGTGGTATGTTCTGTCAGAGTGGCACTAGGTAACCAGAACAGTGTCCAACCCAAAAGGACTTTCCCACTTTTAATTCCTGTATTTCAAGTAATTAAAATTAACTTGATTTAAATGAGGATTTTTTCATATCACTCTTACCCTACCATAAATTGTAAACTCTTTGAAGCTAAGATTTCTATTTCTTTTGAGTCATTCACAGAATTTAGGAAAGTTCTAATCCCTACAAAAAATGTTCAATGAAATTACCCAGCTGAAAAAATGAGTTATTAGGTGAAATACAATTTGTACTTTAGTATTAGGAAAATTAGCTTTTAAATCCTTAGCCTCTCTTAAATAGATAAGGCAGTAACTAGTTTTTGCCTTTCCAAACTTAAAAAGCATTTCTTTAAATAGTAAACTCACTTCTTGCATTAAAAATATGATTTCACTCCCCCAAATATAATCTACCTACAACTCTTGAAAGAACCCATCAGGTAAATCTAGGTTCCTCTGAGACTTACACCACATGTTATCTACTTTCATTTTTAAAGTTGATACAGCAGCACTGTTAATTGGTACAGTGGAAAGAATTCTGAAGTCAAGAGACCTATGTTCTGCAACTAATTAACCTTAGATAAGTTCATCCCCCTCTATAGGCCTTAAACAGACAAAAACAAACTCATTGCCATGGAGTCAGATCCGACTCAGTGACCCTTCCTTGGGTTTCCAAGGCAATATCACTACAGAAGTAGATTGCCCCATCTTCCTTCCAAGGAGTGGCTGGTGGGTTTGAACTGCCAGCCTTCTGGTTAGCAGTCAAATGCCTTAGGCACTAAGCCACCAGAGCTCCTCTATAGGGCTTAGTTTCTTATTAAATGAGTGGAGTTGAACTATAATGAACCTACAGTCCCTATCAAAATCAAATTTTGAACCTCTAAATAAAACTTAGGAGGATGATAGAATGTATTCAGTTATTTGAGATATATGGGGTGTCTTCTTAAAAGTCAAGTTTTTTCAGTTAGTCTTTCACCGTAATACTTTCTACCAGCCAAATGATAAAAATTTATAAATTGCCCTATTGTGTGTATTTAGTAGATGAAAATGGTTTTGAGGAGAGAGATGAACTTTGAAATTTAGAAAACATGATGAGAGAAACTAAGATATGCTTCATTGTGGTTATGCTGGAATTCAGGATAAATTGTAATTAAAAGTGTTAGGCAGACTGCAGTAAAAATTGTTGGCTGTCTCCCAGGCATCTATTTTCCTCTCCCAAATTATACCCCAGTTTTCTTTCAGGCATCCATTCTTCCCCTACATAATTTTTGTGCATCAAAATAAGCTGTCCCTCTCCAGCTTATTTTGTCTAGTTTTCAATCTTTTTGGGCCCTAACCCACAATAAAAGATTTTACATTGTGATCCATATGTGTGTATATACACCAAAGTTTCACAGAATACTAACCATTTGTACAGTGCAATCTCTAATTTTATATTCCATTTAATTTTTTAAATGACGGTTAAGAGAAAAAAAAAAAAAAAACTCATTGTCATTGAGTCAATTTCTACACCCAGCAATCCCTCCTTGGGTTTCTGAGGCAGTATCTCTACAGAAGTAGATTACCCCATCTTCCTTCCCAGGAGTGGCTGGTGGGGTTGAACTGCCAGCCTTTTTGTTGGCAGTCAAATGCCTTAGGCACTATGTCACCAGAGCTCCCAAATGATGATTGTTGTTGTTATGTGCCGTCGAGTCGGCCCCGACTCATAGCAACCCTTCCTTGGGTTTCCGAGGCAGTATCACTACGGAAGTAGATTGCCCCATCTTCCTTCTGAGGGGTAGCTGGTGGGTTTGAACCACCAGCCTTCTGGTTAGCAGTCAAGTGCCTTAGCCACTACGCTACCAGAGCTGCTAAATGATGGTTAGGACCCACAAATTAATTTCATGATCCAGTCGTGGTCATGACCCACTGATAAACACTGTTTAGTGCAACACCATTGCCCTTACAAAACTGTTCAGGCATCTGGATCTAAGCCAATAATGGCATAATATTACGCTGGAATTGGTTCAGGAATAACAGGTGACCCAATTCAGGCCAGTGAAAAGAACGAGCAATATTATGGGGGTTTTCTTCACTCTTAAGAAGGAACCAATAAAATAATATCTTGCATACATATGAAACCTGGAATTGCTGCAGTTCTCTTATCAACTTGAGAGCCAACATATAGAGCAGAACACAGCCAAAAAATTAGTGAGAAATGAAACTAGACCCCTGACTGACCCACACTTGATTGGTACCCTGCCATTAATTTTTGGTTACCTAGGCCAATAGATGAGTTTCTTATTTGAGCCAGTTTAAGGTAGGCTCTATTACCACAGGTAGAATCATCTTTAGTATAGAGGCCCAAAGGGAAAGCAATATAAAACTTTAAAATGTATTAGTAAACTTAGCTGCAATGATATAAGTCCCATCTCAAGATAGTCTAATCTCTGGTTATTCAGCAATCTACCATAGTATGTTGTTGTTGTTGTTATGTGCCGTCGAGTCGGCCCCGACTCATAGCGACCCCTCCTTGGGTTTCCGAGGCAGTATCACTACAGAAGTAGGATTGCCCAACCTTCCTTCCAAGACATAGATAATAAACTATTAAGTGATACATTGATTGTAGGCTGATTGTAAATGCTGTGAAGAAAATAAAACAGGATAATATCAGAAAAATGAAGAGGATGTCAACTGATAGTGATCTGAGGTCTTTCCAAGAAAGTGACATCTGAGCTGAGCCCTGCGTGATGAGAAGGAGCTAGGCAAAGGTTGGGCATTCCAAATGAAAGGAAAGCAAGTACAAACACCCTGATGCTGGAAAGAGCTTGCTATGTTTAGGGAATAGAAAGACTAATATGGCTGGAATAAACAGAACATCAGGAACATGATAGAAATTGTCAAAGAGGTAGGAAGGGGCCACATCCCTTAAAGTCTCATAGGCCAATATGAAGTTTGGAATTTATGATAAGTACAATGAGAATCCAGTGTAGTTCTCAAACAGAAGGAAACACTGGGGGTGAGGTTACCACATCCAAGGGTTATTTGTAAATGTATAAAGGCATTGAGAGAAAAGCTATTATAATGAGTATTTTAGATCCATTACAACAGATAAAAGGAGAACTCTGGTGACATGTTGGCTAAGGCATTTGACTGCTAACTAGAAGGTTAGCAGTTCAAACCCACCACCTGCTCCATGGAAGGAAGATGGGACAATCTACTTCTGTAAAGATTTACCACCTCAGAAACCCAAAGGGGGTTGCTGTGTGAATCTGAATTGACTCCATGGCAGTGAGTATTTTTGGTTTTGAGTACAGATATAATGTCCATCCATGTAGGATCCTTCTACCTTTATCTTGAAGAGCTCAAAGATTAGATGACACTAGTATCGCCATAGATTTTTGAGAAGAGTCAGAATTTTAGCTACCCCACTTTCAAAAATACATGTTATTTAAAAAATGTTCTATCTAAAAGGCAGGGACCACACATTGATCCTCTTTTCATCCTATGTAGCATCATGCCAGACTCCTTGTTTATTGTTAAATTGGACAACTATCCAAATTTGGGAGCATGCAAAAGAGAAGAAATAGTATGAACATGACAAGAATTTCAGTCAGTGATCATCACATAAAGTTCTGTCATGGCATTTGATGGTGGTTACCTTTTGTCATAGGAAAATAAATGTAGTTGATTAATCACAAAGGCCATGACCTATAAGAATGCCCAGATTTGACTTCCAGTAAGTTAAGGGGTGAATATTGAATTTCACCACCATATCATTTATGCTGCTGAAACTCTTCCCTACCCTAATCTTCTCCCTCTGGGAAAAGGATTCTCAGAATTCTGAGTGGATAGAGGAGCAAGGGGAGTCCCTGGGTGGTACAAATGAATAATGTGTGTGGCTGCTAACCAAAGAGTTGGTCTTAGAAGTCTACCCAAAGGTAGACTACCCAAAGGTGCCTAAGAAGGAAAGCCTAGGGATCTACTCTGAAACATCAGCCATTGAAAATAAGCTGCTTTTCCAACCTTATGGACCACAGTTCTACTCTGACACACATAAGGTCACCACCTATGAGACAAAATTGACTCACCAGCAACTGCTTTTGTTTGGTGGGTTTTCTTAGAGGTATAAAGGGGATTCATCTTTAGGAATTTTACTGTTGGAATTATTTTCTTAACTCTTTCCACCAGATGATTTTAAGACTCTCATAAAGATGTAGCTTCTCACTCCCTTCCCAAAATATGTAAGGGGAACCCTGGTCTGGATGATACAGCACTAGGTTGGCAATGAGAATGAAGATTTTTTCCAAAGTTTTTCTCTATGCTACTAAAAATTACTCTGGATGCCCATTTCAGAATACTTTATAGGTGGTGGTAGGCAGTTAATTCTGCAGTAGGTTATATAACCAAGATACAGCTATGGGAGAATTAATTGCCTAACACAAAGTGCTTTGTATTTTTTAGAGAAGGGTCTTTAAAGTACAAAATGTGACTACTATTCTAGATGTATAAATGTGATTAGTATTCCAGATGTATAAATGAAAATATTAGATATCATCTCTCATAAGTAAAAAGTTATGGAATATTGTCAAAGCTTCAAATGCTTTTAGAGTCCTTAAAAGGCTTTTTCCAAGATTCATTCAACAACATTCATTCATAATTTTCTTCTCAACCCAGCACTAATTTTAAGAGTTAGTAGTGAAGATGGCTCTAGAATACATGTATTTTAACAACAATTAGCTATTCAAATACCCACCCCAGCTTTTAAATATATGTATGGTCTATCAAAGTACTGTAATAAAGCCAGACAACTGTCATCAAGAACTAAGTCAACATTCCTTTTCAGAAAGTCTGTGGAAAAAGATTTTTCTTTTTCCCCCAATAGGCCTAGTATACTTCTTCCAGAAAGCAAGCTACTCTGAAGGCTTTCCGTATCAGTCAAATACAATATAGAGCTCTAGTCTGTGGTGGCCCTGAAGTTCTGAATCTTACTATTTTCACAATAAACTGACTACTGGTTAGGAAATTCTCACATTGTTCATGAAAGCATCAAATAAGTCCAGCCTGCTTTAAAATTATACAATAACACCAAATGGTACCTATTCTATTTCTGCTTAAATCCATACTCAAAGAAAATGGCAGATTTTCTTCAGCTTAACTTCATGCCAGAAGATGAGAAATGAGTAGAGCTTTTGAAACAAAGTCCTGAAATTCAAGATGCAAATGCTGTTATCAAAATCAATGAATTGTTTGGTATATGTATGGAGCATCTATCTGGTATTGAGCGAGTGAAATACTAAAACAACAACCATGTCTCTGCCTTGTATCTTGTGAAATGGACTCTGGAATCAGGACTGTCAAAAGTGATGATAAAGTGTTGCATTTCTAAGTCATTAAGTACTCAAAAAAAATGTTAATCATGCTAAACAAAGATTTAATTAATGAAAACTTTAGATTCTTATTATGTCTAATTTTATACAGTATACCAAAAAAAAAAAAAAAACCTCACTGCTGTCAAGTCAGTCCTGACTCATAGCGACCCCTCCTTGGGTTTCTGAGGCAGTATCGCTATGAAGTAGATTGCCCAGTCTTCCTTCTGAGGAGTGGCTGGTGGGTTTGAACCACCAGGCTTCTGGTTAATAGTCAAATGCCTTAGGTACTACACCACCAGAGCTCTTTTATACAGTATAAGATAAATGACTGTAAGTTCCATGAGGTCAGGAACATTGGCTTTCTTATCTACTTCTGTAGTCCCAGGACCTGAAATAATTCCTGACACCAAATAGGTGTTCATTAAATAAGTGTTAAATATCAACAGGATAATGGTGGGAAAAGGACTAGATTTGCATCTCAGCTCTGCCACTTTCTAGTTGTGGATCCTTGAACAAGTCACTTCAGTTCTTTGACCCTAAATTTCCTCATCTGTAAAATAAGAATATTTTATTCCCTGTCTTATAGCCCTGCTTTGAGGGTCAAATACAATAATGCATGAAAAATAACTGCATAAAATGCTATAGCATTATTACAAATTACTATTTTAATACCAACAACTTTATAATAAAACATTGCCTGGTAGAATCCTAAGTGGACTTGTGTTAATAATGATTATTTCTTCTTTTGTTTTTTTCTTGATAACCTGATAGATGAAAAATGCTTTATTTTCATTACTTCATTTAACTATGATAACAATCATGTGAGGTAAGATATCGACCCCATTTTAGAGATAAGCAAACTAAGATTCTGTATTAGTTCTTTATTGTGTAATGATTAACCCAAAACTTGATGCTCTAAAACATTTATTACTTCACAGTTTCTGTAGGAGACTCTGCTTTAGGGTCTCCCACAGGTTGTAATCAAGATGTTGACCGGGGCTGTAGTCATTTCAAGGCTTAACTGGAGATGGGTCAACTTCCAAACTCACTGCTATTGGTAAAATTCTTATTCTCAGAGGCTGTTGGATTGAGCTGGAGGCTGTCCTCAGTTCTTTGACACATGGGCCTGCTGCATACAACAAGTCAGCTGGCATTAGCAAAATGAGCAAGTGAGAGACTGGCAGTAAGATAGAAGAGACAGTCTTTAATAATGTAATTTTAGAAGTGACATCCCATCATTTTTGTTCTATGCTGTTCATTAGAAGCAAATTATTTGGTCTAGCCTGCATTCGAGGATAAGAGATTACACAAGGGCATGAATACCTGGAGGCAGGAACATTGGGAACCATGTAACAAAGCTGTCTACCACAGGCTAAGAGTGGTCAAATTGCTTACCCAGTTTCACAAAGCTAAGATTCCAGCTCACGTTTGTTTTCACCTATCACTCTTCTCTCAGTGAATACACAGGAATAACTTACAGTTAGCATAAACTTGTCTAGAAATAAATGTAAAATGTTAAAAATCTATTTGTTCTCTAGAGTAGAATAAGCCATCTTCTTCCTATCTTATTCATCCTAATCATTTTCTTCATAGATAAGGGAGCTCATTTTCTTCATAGATAGGGCAAGTTAAACATTTTTCATTCTTGGTTTGTGGTACCATAAATTCCAAATTTTAGTCATATCAGAATTTTCATGTTTTGTAAAAGCACACAAAGTAAGAGCTATCTCTCAGCAAGACTGTCAAAGGAAAATAATCTGGCAAACACACTAGTGTTATAATAGGCCTTTGGGGAGCATATCTTCCATCTGCTAATTTATTCACAGATATTTTACCTACTATATACATGATCCTGCCTAGGTGATAAAGATTTGTTGTTGTTGTTATGTGCCGTCGAGTCGGCCCCGACTCATAGCGACCCCTCCTTGGGTTTCCGAGGCAGTATCACTAGGGAAGTAGGATTGCCCAAGCTTCCTTCCGAGGAGTGGCTGGTGGCTTTGAACCGCCAGCCGTCTGGTTAGCAGGCAAGTGTCTTAGCCATTTATAAATCCTGCTCCATGCCCTTAAATAGCTCATAGATTAGTAGGAGAGGACATTGACATTTGCAAACAACATAAAAAGGTGTACTCAAGGAAGAAAGTGGTGAATGCAATACATAAAAATATGACTCAAAGAAAGATTCATAGAGAATAAAATACTAAGTGTGAATCTGAGCCTACCAGGTGACAAAGACACACAGTTGTTAAAAAAAAAGACATATACGGATGTATGATAATAACCCAAGATTACTGAAGATTATAAAAGCCTAAGATTATCAGCAAATTTGGAATTTTGAGGTCTCCATGAAAGTCAGAGGGCAAATGGAAGAAGATTGGCAGAGTAAAAGTCAGACTTTAAGCACTGAAGATCTCTTAAAAGTGTTGAAGAGCAAAGATGTCTCTTTGAAGACTAAGGTGCACCTAACCCAAACCATAGTATTTTCAGTCACCTCATATGCATGTGAAAGCTGGACAATGAATAAGGAAGACTGAAGAAGAGTTGATGCTTTTTGAGTTGTGGTGTTGGTGAGGAATAATGAAAGTACCAAGGACTGCCAGAAGAACAAACAAATCTGTCCTGGAGGAAGTGCAGCTGGAATGCTCCTTCGAAGTGAGAATGGCTAGACTTTGTCTCACCTACTTTGTCAGAAGGGACCATTCCTTGGAGGAGATCAGAAGGGACCATTCCTGGAAAAGGGTATCATGCTTGGTAAAGTGGAGGGCCAACGAAAAAGGGGAAGGCCCTCAGTGAGATGGATTGACACAGTGGCTGCAACAATGGGCTCAGGTATAGCAAGGATTATAAGGCTGGCCCATGACTGAGCAGTGTTTCATTCTGTTGTACACAGGGTTGCTATGAGTTATAGCTGACTCAACAGCACCTAACAATAACAATATTAACTAAACTACAGAATTTATTTTCACTTTACCAGTTTTCCTACTAATATTCTTTTACTGCTCCAGCATTACACAAAATCAATTATACTACTTTTCCTTTCCTTTTATTGTAATTTGGATGAGTTAACATAGCAAATTGGTTTTCAATTCAAAAATTCATATTTTAATTTTTGACACTGATTGCAATCTCCACAATGTAACAGCACTCTTCTCACTTCCTCCCTGTTTATATGGTTGGTTGTTCTAAGGAATGTGTAGGTCCCTGATGTTGTTGTTCACCATATAGGCTTATCTATTGTTCACTTTAAAGTTGAGCCATGGGGAAAAGGGGGAGGGATGAGTTTGGTTCCATGCCTGAAGGGTGTCTAAGGGTCCCAGTCTTGGGAGTTCCACCAGTCTTTATCAGACCAGTAAGCCTGAGTTTTCTTCCACATTTTTCTCCCACTCTATCAATTATACTATTTTTTGATGTATTAAAATAAGATACTCAGAATAATTTCATCAATATCCTGTTGTTTTTTTCTGGTTATTTTCACCTCCCTTTGCTATTTCATATCATTTAAAGAAACCTAAGTGAGCTTATTTTTTAAACATCTTTTGAAACTCCTCAAATACTATACTGTCATGGTAAAATTTTTATCACCTTTCTATCTGGTCCTCAAAATGTTGATTAACTATAAGAAAAAAATATTCAGCAAAAATGTTGTTGTTGTTGTTAAGTGTCGTTGAGTCGTTTCCGACTCATAG
>NW_006921601.1:7849837-7851508 GCF_000298275.1 Orycteropus afer afer | reverse complement strand
ACCTCTCGTATCACCCCCACCTGGGTCCCTGTGGCTGACTGTACCTCTGTCTGGCTTCCTGGCTTTTAATCCCCGTTCTCCTGCTCTTCTGGCCTGCTGCTTTGGGCATAATAGAAAAATAGAAACTAAAAAATAGCAATAATAGAAACTAAAAAATCTGGTCCTCAAAATGTTGATTAACTATAAGAAAAAAATATTCAGCAAAAATAGAAACTAAAAAATTCTATTTTTAATAGAATTATTGTAAAATAGGAAACTTAGAAAGAAAACACAGATCCTCCTTTACCTAAAGAACTTTGTTTCCCAAAATAGTTTTCACAATGTCTTTCCTAATCCTGTTTTATTACAGTACATCCAGTGCTTCTAAATTGGACAGTCTGATGCACTGTTGTTCGTTCACTTTGCATCATGTTTATTCAGGGTACTTGCACAAATAATGCTCTGAGACTGATCCAAAGTATACCTAATCTTAAAAATCAATTGCAAGGAATAATGGAGGCACAACATGAAAAATGTCACCAATGTCCCTGAGTTGTAATTGTGGAAGTTGTTTTGTTGGTAAATGTCTTCTTATGTATGTTTTCACCACAATAAAATAAAATAATTAAATAATTGCAAGGAAAGAGTCTTTTTAGTTTCATAGTCAGATGTAACACCCAAACCCGTACTAACCTATATATTTCATCTTGTATTATCTTATAAATTACATTATCTTTAAAACAACACTTTGAAATAGATTTTATCCCCACTTTATGGGTAAAGAAGTAGTCTATGACTAAATGATCAGCATTTTAAAGTACCTAGCAATTTGTAAAGTACTATGTCAATGCTGAGATATATCTCCTTCTTTTCATTGTATAGCATATCTTGAAGGAATTTCTGAATAAAGTGACCAATATCAAAAAACTTAATTGCATATTGCATAACAGGAGGAAAAAATAGTTAAAACTTAAAAGCATAGGACAAGGACTTCTGGTAAGATGGAGGAAGAGGCAGATAAGCGACATAGACCCTTTTCAACAAAGAAAAGAAAAAACAATTGACAGAGATACAGATAATCCTGGAGCCCTGAGCTTTGAAAGGAACTATGCAGAAGTGGATTAGGCACCAACTAGGTGCCTAATTTAGGAAAAACCTGAATGAAAACAGTGAGTACAGAGACAGTCTGAGCTGTGGACTGTCAGCTACTCTGACGGGACCAACAGCCTGAATATTTCCAAGTGGTATTGGGACCTGAGAATTGACCTAAAGATCAACCCTGGTCACCAATAACTGCAGGGACAACTGCGCCAGTGGCCTTTGACTAGAAAGGGAAACAGCAAGGAGGGAGACAACCTGAGCTGTTGACTTTCCACTGTCTGGAGGGCACAGCCATTATGACTATTTACATGTGGCAGCTATTGTAGACATTTAAAGTGACCAAGGGCACAGCCATTTTGAATCTTTACAAGTGGCAACCATTTTGGATGATAAAGTGATAGCATTCTCATTCAGATTGCAGGGACCTAAGAATAGGCTCTGTTTGCCAAGGTTTGCAGGGACATACCAGAGGCTGACAACAGGAAAGAAGACAGGTGGCAAGTGTGTAAGTGCTCTCAACTAGTGAATAGAGGTGCACAGTACCCTGCTTGCATAGATAACATACAAACAAAACAAAGAAAATGAAAACTA
>NW_006921601.1:7830419-7831058 GCF_000298275.1 Orycteropus afer afer | reverse complement strand
AGCTTCGACTTCCTCCTTCAGTACCATTGGTTCTAGATCATATGCCACCTCCTAAAGTGAATGAAGATCGACTAGTTCTTTTTGGTACAGTGACTCTGTGTATTCCTTCCATCTTCTTTTGATGTTCCCTGCATCATTCAATGTTTTGCCCTCAGAATCTTTTAATATTGCAACTCAAGGCTTGAATTTTTTTCTTTAATTCTTTCAGCTTGAGAAATCCTGACCATGTTCTTCCCTTTTGGTTTTCTAACTCCGGGTCTTTGCGCATTTCATTATAGTAATTGGCTTTGTCTTCTCAAGCTCTTTGAAATCTTCAGTTCAATTCTTTTATCTTGTCATTTCTTCCATTTGCTTTAGCTACTCTCCACTCAAGGGTAAGTTTCAGGTCTCTTCTGTCATCCATTTTGGTCTTCTCTTCTTCTGTTATCTTTTTAGTGACCTCTTGCTTTCTTCATGGATGATGCTCTTGATGTCATCCCACAATTCATCTGGTTTCCGGTCATAGTTGTTCAATGCATCATATCTATTTTTTAGATGGTCTCTAAATTCGGGAGGGATATATTCAAGATCATATTTTGGCTCTCATGGACTTGTTTTAATTGTCTTTAACTTCAAGTTGAACTTGCATATGAGCAGTTG
>NW_006921601.1:7824218-7828932 GCF_000298275.1 Orycteropus afer afer | reverse complement strand
TCCCTGCGGTTGACTCCTCGATCTGTTCCTATCCCCTTTGCCTTTTCTGTCCTCTCCCTGCCTTCCCACCTCACTCCTTGTGGAGCGTAGCCTGGGTTCCCTGTCTTCACCTGGGTCCCTGCGGCTGACTCCTCGATCTGTTCCGGTCAGAAGTGATGACTGTAGTATTCATTATTTAATTGTTGTTAGCTGCCAAAGAGCTACATCAGATTCATGCAGACCTTATGTATAACAAAATGAAACATTACCTGTGCCATCTTCAGGACCTCATGATTATTGGTTTGTCCATTGTTTCAGCTACTACATCAACCCATCTCCTTGAGGGTTTTTCTCATCTTCACTGACCCTCTTCTGTATCAACCACAATGTCCTGTTTCAGCAGTTGGTCTTTCCTGGTGACATGTCTAAAGTAAATATGGAAGTGTTGCCATACTCACTTCTAAGGAACATTCTGGTTGTATTTCCTATAAGATTGATTTGTCATTGCTCTGGCAGTTCATGATATATTCAATATTCTTCGATGACACTACAGTTCAAATACATCAATTTTCTTCTGTCTTCCCTTTTCATTGTCCAGCTTTATATCCATGAGTTAGTTGAAAAGACTTTGGCTTGTGTCAAGTGCTCTTTAGTCATCAAAATGATGTCTTTGCTTTTCAAAACTTTAAAGAGATCCTTTACAACAGATTTGCCCAATGCAATGTGTTGTTTGATTTCTTGACTGCTGCTTCCATGGGTGTTCATTGTGGATCCAAGTAAAATGAAATCATTGACAATTTAGTTTCTTCTTCATTTATCATATTTATCAGTACAGTTATTGAATAACCAAAACAAAACCAAGCCTGTTGCCTTCAAGTTGATTCTGACTCATAGTGATCCTATAGGAAAGAGTATAAATGCCCCATAGGATTGCCAAGACTGTAAATTTTCACAGAAGTAGATTGCCACATCTTTCCCTGCAGAGTGGTGTTTTCAAATTGTCAGCCTTTCTGTTAGCAGCCAAGTGCTGCACCACCAGTGATCCCAGTTATTTATAAAGGATTACAAAATGATGATATGCTGATTCTGTCATAATTCTCACATTTATTAGCTTGAATTATCCAATAAAGAACTTTGCCTCATCAATAATTTGATTACCCTGAAATACAGTTGTTACAGCAAACAAGGAAATACTCAATTCTTTCCCTTTATCTAGCAGTTTTCATAATTATGAGTTGGTATTCTAGCAACCATCAATGGTAATCAATGAGATTTTGTTTTGTTCTTTAAATCATTAGGGACTGGGAGATTTTAAGACACTCAATATTTATCTTAATGCATTGCAGTCATTATTCTTTTTAATATTCAAATTGTCCCATTTGGTGCCAGTAGAGGCTCTCTCAAGTTTATTTTAGGCCTTCTTGAGGTGGCTCATGTCTTGGTAACTTCCTTGGTTTCTGATATGAAAATGTGTCCCAGCTCATCTTATACAATGTCCTGCCCTAACATCAGCCCTTCCTACAGAGAACCTTCATTCTTTTTTGTATGACTCAATATTTTTAATTACAAAAATAATGCATAGTCATGTTTTTTTAAAAAATTCAAACAAAACTATAAATGGTAAAAAAAAAAAAGAAAAAAAAAAAAGAAAGTCTCCTTTAGTTTCTCAAACCTACTCTCCATAGGTACTCATTGTCCAACTATTAACAGTTTGATGGATTTTCTTCTGGGCATTTTTTTTAATGTACAATTATATACTATTCTTGTACACATATACAAAGGAAAATGCTTTTTTTTTTTTAATAAAAATGGGATCATACTATAAAGTACACCCTGTAACTTTCTTTTCATTTTTTTTTGTCTGTGCTAGTAATATAGATCTATTTCATTCTTTTTTTCCCTGTTCATAGTTTTTCATATTATAAATGTACCATAATTAATTCAACTATTCCTTTATTGGTGAACATTTGGTTGATGCTAATTTGTTTGCATTACAAATAGTGTTGCAGCAGAATATCACTTGAACATGGCAAATTGAACACACCCAAGCTCTGGTAGCATAGTGCCTAAAGCACTTGACTGCTAACCAGAAGGCTGGCAGTTCAAACCCACCAGCCACTCCTCGAAAGGAAGATGGGGCAATCTACTTCCGTAGTGATACTGCCTCGGAAACCCAGGGAGGGGTCGCTATGAGTCAGGTCCAACTCAACAGCACACAACAATAACAACAACAACAAATGTGATACATAGTATGACTAGTGAGTATTGTGAGCACAGTATTCTAGGACACCAAGTATCAGCACAAATTTTTGATAGTCCTTGAAAGTTAAGTTACTAAGTTCTCTAAATCTTAGCTGTACTATGAGGATAACAAAATTTTGTGAGGATTAGTGAGATAATGTATGTAAAGTACCTGGCACATAGTAGGTACTTCATAAATGGTCTTATTATTATTAAAATGTCTTCCCCAGACTTCCGGTAAGATGGCAGAAAAGACAGACAAGCTACATAGATGCTCTTCAACAAAGAAAAGAGAAACCAGTTGACACAGATACAGAAGATATTCCTGGAGCCCTGAGCTTTGAACGGAAGAATACAGAAGTAGATTAAATACCAATTAGTAGAAGAACCTGAATGAAAACAGTGCATACGGAGACAAGAAGAGCTGGCCTGACAGTGTGGCCAGTTTGAACATTTACAAGTGGTGTTAGGACCTGGGCAGTAACCTAAAAATCGCCCTGCTCACCAAGGGCTGCATGGACAACTACACTGGTGACTGACAACTAAAAGGAAAAACAACAAAAAAGGAGACAAACTGAGCTGTGGATTTTCAGTTGTCCAGAGAGTGCAGCCATTTTGAATATTTACAAGCAGTGCAGCCATTTTGGATATTTAAAGCAGCAGTGTTCTGATTCTAGCGACCTAAGAATATGCTCTGCTTGCTGAAGACAGCACAAGAAGCCACAGTGGAGACTGATGAGTAGAAAGGTATGATATTACCCTTGTTACTTTTATATCCCACAGCCTCTGGGTGAACAGAGGCTTGGCCATCCCCCACCTCCACCCACCTTCTGGATTGGCAGGAATTCCATCTCAGTCTGTGTGCCCTAACAGAGACTGTGTGCCCTGTCCCCACCTCAAATTTGTTTTGTTTGTTTGTTTTTAAATTATTCTTTTTTTTTCCCCTTCCTTTTTATTTTTATTCTTTCTTTTTCCCTTCCTGGGTTCTAGTTTTTGTTTTTTTTCTCTTCCCTTTTTCTGATTCCAATCTTTTTTCTTTCTTTTCATTCTTCCCATCCTTTGTCTTTCTTTTTGCATTTTTCTAATTTTGTTCATCATTCTTTTATGCTCGCTCTTTTCTCTTATTCCCTGCTTCCCAGATATTTTTGTTCTCTTTTTCTACTTATATTTCTTTTTTCTTTTTGAAATATTTCTTTAACTATATCTTCCATTTACTGCCTTAGCTTTTTCCCCCCCTTTTGGCAATTGTTCCTGTGTGTTTATGTGGTGTGTGTTTTTTATCCTCTTGTTTTTACTTTTTTGTGTTTTTTTTACTGTTTTGTTTTTGTCTGAGTGGGAGACAACAACCATATCCATACAGCCCAACCATACCAGCACCTCCTGCAGCCCCACCCACTGAGTTAGGGCCACCACTTGTTCTGCACCAAGTAGGCAATGACAGACACAGCCAACACAAGCCCAACTCACCCTTAACTGCTCTTCACAAACAGCTAACAAGAGATCTGTGCACTCACTCTCTTTCTCTATCACACCTGCCAGGAGGCAGGTGGTGAGTGCATAAGTGCTACCAACTAGCGAATAAAGGAGCACAGGACCCTGCTTACACTGAGATATCAAAACAAAACAAAGAAAGAAAAACCTTGGGTGAATCACACCAACATACACTCACCGATTAAATATAAATACAACAACATCACAATGTCTTGGAGACAACAGACCATCACAGTCCACACAAAGAAGCAAGATAAAGTAGTAGAAACAAGAAACTAGGATACAGAGTCAGAAAACATCCCTAAGGAAGAAGCAGGATTGGAACTCCCTGATAAGAAATTCAAACTAATAATATTTAGGTACCTTCAACAGATTCAGAGATCAAGGAAAACACTGACAAAATTTAAAAAAACACACACAAAACAAAACCCCTAGAAAAATTTGGGAAGACAATACAAGAACAAAATGAAAAAATAAATAAATAATTAGAAATGATACAAATCTACACACAGAAATCCAGATGATTAATACTAAATTTTCAGAAGTAGATAAGACATTGAATGGGCAAAGGAGCAGAATTGAATCAATGGAAGACAGAATTAGGGAGACTGAAGGCAAATACTTGAACACTTCTTTGGAAAGAGATAAATCAGGAAAAAGATCAAAACAAAATGAAGAAAGCCTAAGGTTCATGTAGGATACCATCAAAGGAATAAATTATATGTAATCAGAATTCCAGTACAGTAAGACACAAAATAAAACCACAGAGAAAACTGTACAAGATTTGTTGAAAGAGATTTTTCCTGGTATGATGAAACATGAGAATATATCCATTCAGGAAATACAACCCCAAACAGGATAGACCCCAAAAGAAAATCACCCAGACATATCATCATCAAACTTACCAAAACCAAAGACAAAGAATCATGAGAGCAGCACGGGAAAAACAAAAAGTTACTTACAAGGGGCAACCAATAAGATTAAGCTCAGATTTCTCAACAGA
>NW_006921601.1:7821648-7823876 GCF_000298275.1 Orycteropus afer afer | reverse complement strand
ATCAATTGACAAATGAGGACAACTACAAACCAAAAGAGGGAAAAAACTGTGTCATTCTAGAACTTCTAGATGGTGGTGAAGTCAAGACAACTACAACATAGAATGGACTGTTCTAAACTAGGAAAGAAAACTATAAATCACAGGGTAACCTAAAAGAAAAATGATAAACCTTCACATCAAAGAAGAGGACCAGCATAAATATTCAGCAAATACTAAAATGATAGCATCAAAGAAGTGATAACACAATTCATAAACAAAACAGTCTCAGCATAGAAAATTATGTGGAACAAAGAAATTGACACCATGAAAAAGCACATAACAAAAATGATAGCAACAAATTCATATGTCCTGATAATTACATATCTGGCAAGGGACTTATCTCTAAGATTTATAGCAGAAGAGTGGATGACCATACTATCGTACATACACATAATGGGATGCTATGCAGTACTAAAGAATAATGTACAGTCTGCAAAACATCGCATAATATGGATGAACTTGGAGGACATTATGCTGAGTGAAATAAATCAATCACAGAAGGACAAATATAGTATTAGTTCATTGTTATGGAGGGTCAAGGAAAGGTTTATATATGGTGGGAAACTTTGTTGGTTGCCAGGGCTGGAAGGGCAGGGGAGGGAACAATGCAAAAAAAAAAAAAAATTGACTCATGTCACTTTAATTTTGTGTATTTCACTGTACATAAATTATATTTCAATAAAATGCATTTAAAAAAATGGGAAAAAAAACAATCCCCAGGTATATAGTAGAGCTGACAAGGGACAAGTTTGTAGTCACTTCTTGGCCACAACCAGCTACCCAGAGGGAGTGAGAAGTGGGCTCAACCTGTGGGCTCGGGAACACAGCTGCAGGGAACATCAAGCTCAATTGGCATAACATACTACACAAAAACATTGTTCCACATCCTACTTTGGCGAGTAGCACCTGGGATCTTAAAAGCATAAAAGTGGCCATCTAGATGCAACAATGGGTCTCTCCTTATCCAGAGCAAAGAATGAAGAAAACCAGAGACACATGGAAACAATTAGTCCAAGCGATTGGTACACCATGTGATCCTCAGCGTATATGACTATGAGACAAGAAGAACTGGATGATGCCTAGCTACCACTGTCAACCACTTGAAGGAGAATCTATGTAGGAGATCTTGGATAGAGTAGGAGAACAATGTGGAACAAAACTCAAAATCATTTTTAGAAAAAAAAAAGGGGACCAGATTTACTGGTCTGGTAGAGCCTGATGGAACCACTGAGACTATGGCCCCTAGCTGTGCTTCAGGTCTGGAATTGAACCCATTACTGTGGCTTCCAGCCAAACAGAAGACAGTCATATGAGCTGAACATTTACATTAACTAGATACATTCCTTGGAGAGATCAATCATGGGAGAATAGAACGGCTATGTATGCACAGGGAGACAGCTTGGGGGGCAGGAATGCATGGGAAGGAAGGACACAGTAAAGAGGTAACTAAGGTGAGGAAGTGTGAGGGGAGTTGTTGCATTGTTGAAAATTGCAGTCAATATCATGAGAGAAAGTGTATGTGAACTGTGGTATGGAAAGTGAATTTGTTCTGTAAACTTTCACCCAAATCACAATAAAATTTTTTTTAAAAAAAAACAGACTAAAGGGTCAACTGCTATTTTAAAGCATAGATGAAAAGTTTGGGTTACAGGGACATTAAGTGAATGAAAATGAAATGACTGTTAACAGAAATAATAAGAATGCTGACACAATGTGAACTGTGTAAGCAATGTCACTGATTATTATGTCTAGCAGCTATGCAATAGGAGTGAGTTTTACTGTGTTAATTTAAAAATTAAATTAAATTAAGAAATGAGTTATACTAAAATGATGGATTTTAATAGAAAGTCTATGGTCTCAGGGAATATCAAGCTCAACTGGCATAACATACTACATAAAAACAAAACACTGTTCTATATCCTAGTTTGGTGAGTAGCAACCGGGGTCTTAAAAGCTTGCAAGTGTCCATCTAGATGCAACAATGAGTCTCTTCTTATCCAGAGCAAAGAAGAATGAAGAAAACCTAAGATGCATGGAAACAATTAGTGCAAGGGACTAGTGGACCATGTGAACCTTAGCATATATGACCATGAGACCAGAAGAACTACATGGTGCCTGACGGTATACCAGTCAACCATGTAGAAAGAGAGATCCTGGACAAAGCGGGAAAATAGTGTGGAACAAAACTC
>NW_006921601.1:7816500-7820784 GCF_000298275.1 Orycteropus afer afer | reverse complement strand
AATTGTCTCCTTAGGGAGATTTTTCCAAATAAAGTTAAAAAAAAAAAAAAAAAAACTATTCCAGTCAAGCTAGACTTCATAGATCACTTTCCTCTCTAGTCTTTCCATTATAGAAGAATTGTTTTGAGAGGCATAATAATTTAAAAAAAACCATGTTCATAAGACTTCCAGTAAGATGGGGGAATAGGCAGACAAGCTACACAGAACCTCTTCAACAAAGAAAATAAAACTAGTTGACACAGATACAGAAGATAATCCTGGAGCCCTGAGCTTTGAAAAGAAGGATACAGAAGTGGATTAACTACCAACTAGTAAAAGAACCTGAATGAAAACAGTGAATAAGGAGACAAATGGAGCTGTGGACTGTCAGCTATCCTGATGACATGGACAGCCTGAATATTTCCAAGTGGTATTAGGACCTGAGAATTAACCTGAAAATCAGCCCTGCTTGCCAAGGGCTACATGGGCTATTGTGCTGATGGCTGATGACTAAAAAGGAAAACAGCAAAGAAGGAGACAAACTGAGCTGTGGACTTTTGGCTTTCCAGGGAGTACAGCGATTTTGAATGTTTATAAGCGGTAGCCATTTTGGATATTTAAAGCAACACCATTCTCATTCAGATTCCAGGGACCTAAGAACAGGCTCTGCTTGCCAAGGACAGCATGGACATACAGGAGGCTGATGACTGGAAAGGAGACAGGTGGTGAGTGCATAAGTGCTGCCTACCAGTGAATAGAGGAGCATAGTACCCTGCTTACTCAGATAACATCCAAACAAAGCAAAGAAAATGAAAATCTTAGGAGAATCACTCCAACATACAATCACCAATTAAATATAGACACAAAAATGTCACAATGTCTCAGAGACTAGAGACCATCACAGTCCACATAAAGAAGCAAGATAAAGTAGTAGAAACAAGGGACTAGGATACAGACCCAGAACACATGCCTGAAGAAGCAGCAGCATTGGAATGCCCTGAAAAGGAATCCAAAAGAATTATATTTAGGTGCCTTCAGTGGATTGAGAGACAGATCAAGAAAAGCACTGACAAAATTGAGGAAAACAAAGAAAACCCTAGAACAATTTTGGAAGACAATACAAGAATAAAATGACAAAATAAATGAAAAATTAGAAATGGTACAAAATCTACAGATAGATATCCAGAAGAGTAATACTAAATTTTCAGAAATAGATAACACATTGAACAGGCAAAAGAGTAGAATTGAAACAATGCAAGAGAGAATTAGTGAAATTAAAGACAAATATCTCAATAGTTTTTGGAAAGCGATCAATAGGAAAAAGATCAAAACAAACTGAAGAAAGCCAAAGGTTCATGTGGGATACCATCAAAAGGAATAAACTATGTGGAATCAGAATTCCAGGACAGGAAGAGACAAAACCACAGAGAAAATTGTCAAAGATTTGTTGGAAGAGAATTTCCCTGATATGATGAAAGATGAGAATTATCCATTCAAGAAGTCAAACAAACCCCCAATTAGGATAGACCCCAAGAGAAAAATCACCAAGACATATCATCATCAAACTCACCAAAACCAAAGACAAAGAAAGAATCCTGAAAGTAGCACAGGAAAAAGGAAAATAACACTAAGCTCGGATTTCTCAGCAGAAACCATGCAGGTAAGAAGGCAATGGGATGCTTTATATAAAATCCTGAAAGAAAAAAATTTCCAACCAAGAATTATATACCCAGCAAAATTGTCCCTCACATATGATCATATGATGGTGAAATTAGGACATTTCCAGATAAGCAGGAATTAAGAGAATTTGTTAAAACCAGACCAACCTTACAAGAGACACTAAAGGGAGTCCTTTGGACAGAGAACCAACAACAGCAAACAACAAATGGCCATTAACACACATGATGACATAACCTAGAAATCAACCCAGGTATGGAAGTATCCAAAGTAAATAAGCTTACAAAATTGTATACAGGGAACCAGAGATATCAATTAACAAATGAGGACAACTACAAAACAAAAAGAGGGGAAAAATAGTGTAGTTACAGAACTTCTAAATGGTGAGGAAGTCAAGACAACTGGAAGAGTGAATGGATTGTCCTAAACTTGAGAAGAAAATTAAAAATCACAGAGTAACTTCAAAGAAAAATGATAAACCTTCACATCAAAATAAAAGAGAGGACAAGCACAAATATTTAGCAAATACTAAAACAATAGCAATGAAGGAAGTGATAACACGATTCATTTAAAAAAAAAAAAAAAAGCTCAGCACAGAAAATTATATGGAACAACGAAATCAGCAACACCATGAAAAAGCACATAACAAAATGACAGCAACAAATTCATACTTGTCAATAATTACACTGAATGTTAATGGATAAATGCACCACTCAAGAGATGGAGAGTTATAGACTGGATAAGAAAACATAACTCATCAATATGCTGTCTACAAGAGACATACCTTAGAGATAAAGACAAAAACAGACTAAAAATCAAAGGTTGGAAAAAGATATATCAAGCAAATTGGAAAACACAGTAGGAGTGGCGATATTAATTTCTGGTAAAATTGACTTTAAGACAAAAACCACCACAAGAGACAAGAAATAACATTATATAATGATTAAAGGATCAATTGAACAAGAGGACATAATAAATATCTATGCACCCAATGAAAGATCCCCAAAATACACAAATCAGACCTTAACAGAATTTAAAAGACAAATAGATGACTCCACAGTAATAGTACCAAACTCAAACTTACTGCTGTCAAGTCAATTTGATTTATAGTGACCTCTCCTTGGGTTTCTGAGGCATATCTCTACAGAAGTAGGTTGCCCAATCATCATTCCAAGAAGTGACTGGTGAGTTTGAACCACCAGCCTTCTGGTTAGCAGTCAAATGCCTTAGGCACTATACCACCACAGTCATAATAGAAGTCTTTAATATACCACTTTGAATCAAAGACAGAACAACTGGAAAGAAACTCAAAGACACAAAAACTAAACAATACAGTCCACCAACTTGACCTTATAGACATCTACAGAGCATTTCACCCAACAACAGCACAATACACATTCTTTTCCAGTGTACATGGAACATTCTTCAGGATAGACCATATGTTAGGCCACAAAGTAAGCTTTAATAAATTTAAAAACATTGCAGTACTGCAAAGCATCTTCTCAATTCACAATGCTACAAAATTAGAAATCAACAATAGGAAAATCAACAGAAAAAGAGAAAACACATGGAAACTGAATAACACCCTTCTTGAAAATGACTGGGTAATAGAAGAAATAAAAAATGAACTTAAAAATTCCTGGAATCAAACGAGAATGAAAACACAACATACCAAAATGTTTGGGATACAGCAAAAGCAGTGATCAGAGGCCAATTTATAGCAGTAAATGTACTCTCATCAACAAGACCAAAGGTCCAAAATCAACACCTTAACTCAACATCACCAACAATTAGAAAAGAGCAGCAAAAAAAGCCTACAGTCACCAGAAGAAAAGAAATAATAGATATGAGCAGAAATAAATGGAACAAAATAGAAAGACAATAGAAAAAATCAACAAGACTAGAACTTGGTGTTTTGAAAAGATTAATAAAATTGACAAACCACTGGTAAATTTAACAAAGTAAAAGAGGGAGAGAATACAAAATAACAGAATAAGAAACAAATTGGTTGATGTTACAATAGAACCAACTGAAATTAAAAGGATAATATCAGGATACTATGAAGAACCATACTCCAACAAATTTAAAAATCTAGAAGAAATGGACAAATTTCTAAAAACATACTGCTTACCTAAACTAACACAGACTGATGTGGAAAAGTTGAACAAACCCATAACAAAAGAAGAAATTGAACAGGTCATACAAAAATTACCAACAACAAAACAACAAAATAAAAACCCTGGCCCAGAAAGTTTCACTGGAGAATTCTACCGAATGTTCAGAGAAGATCCAACACCATCCTACCCAAACTATTCCAGAATGTAGAAAAGAATGGAATCCTCCCAAATTCATTTTATGAAGCAAGCATAACCTTGATACCAAAACCAGGCAAAGACATCAAAAGGAAAACTATAGACCAATATTCCTCATGAATACAGATGCAAAAATCTTCAAAAAAAAAAAAAAAATCCTAGCCAACAGACTCCAACAACATATCAAAAATATAATACATTATGACCAAGTGGAGTTCATACCAGGTATGCAAGGATGGTTCAACATTAGAAAAACAATCAAAGTCATCCATCACATTAAAAAAAGAAAGGAAAAGAACCACATGATTACATCAAT
>NW_006921601.1:7808216-7812490 GCF_000298275.1 Orycteropus afer afer | reverse complement strand
TCTAGACTCAAATTCTACTACTTACTCATATCTCTGTGCCTCAGCTTCCTTATTTGTAAAAGAGATAGTAATAGTACCAACCACCTCATATGATTGTTATACACATGTAAAACACTTACAGCATAGTCTGGAATATCAAAAAAAAAAAAAAAACCTCAAACTCACTGCCCACAGGTCCAACTCATAGCGACCCCTCCTTGGGTTTCAGAGGCAGTATCTTTAAGGAAGTAGATTGCCCAACCTTCCTTCCAAGGAGTGGCTGGTGGGTTTGAACTGCCAGCAATCGAATACCTTAGGCACTATACCACCAGAGCTCCCAAGTCTAGAATATAGTAATTACTTATTAAGTGCTTGTTAGTTATTATCATGAATTGAGCTATGAGTTTGTGTGAGACCCATGTAACTTGTGTCACATTAATAATTCAGTAGATCTTTATTGAATGGCTACAACATGCCAGACACACTAGGAAGGATATAGAGATGAATCAGAAATTTGTTTTGCCCTCAATGTGCAGCATTTATTCTATGAATAGTTATGATGGCAAAGAAGTAGCTGTTTACTTAGATAGCCCTTTACTATTGTCTCTATTGACTTTATTTTTTTTTAACTTTTTACATATATTTTATTTATTTTTAAAATTTTATTGTGATTTGGGTGAAAGTTTACAGAACAAATTAATTTTCCATACAGCAATTCATACACATTTTGTCTCATGACTCTATTGACTCTCAAATGCAAGAAAGAATGTTCACCCTTTGACTTCTCATATTACCTTCTATTCTGTTTTCTTTGAAAGGTCAAAAGCACATTTTGTAATCATAGGTCATAATCCCCCAAGTCTCTCTCTCAAATATACCAAGAATTCTCAAAATTATATCTTTTCCTATAATTAAAAATGAACAGTATTTTGTCTCTTTCCCAAATCCTCAACTCTCCAGGTTCTCAGAAATCACAGTTTTGAACCTTGAAATGACTGTGGGTCCCCCCGACCCCACCCCTCATCCTCTACTTTTCCATCCCATCCCCTGTATACCACCCCACCCTACCTCCATTTTGATTTGGTATTGCCTTTTGGCTATAGCGAGATGTGAAAAGGTGAGCTGTAATCAGAAAGGCATCAATGAATTTACTACCATTAAAGAAGGCAATCACATTATAGGTTTGGCTAGAAAGGGTATTTAAGTCCCTTTCCTACCGGTTATTTCCCAAATCCAGCTGGATTTCATCTCTGGCTTATGGTCATTGTGAAAGCATGCAGAAAGAGACAAACTTATTTCTCTCTCTCTCTCTCTCTCTCTCTCTCTCTTCCAAGAGAATTAAGTAAAAAAACATTTCTAAACCAAAAATGGGAAGTTCTAGTATTTAAGTCCCTTTCCTACCGGTTATTTCCCAAATCCAGCTGGATTTCATCTCTGGCTTATGGTCATTGTGAAAGCATGCAGAAAGAGACAAACTTATTTCTCTCTCTCTCTCTCTCTCTCTCTCTCTTCCAGAAGAGAATTAAGTAAAAAAACATTTCTAAACCAAAAATGGGAAGTTCTAGTATAAATGATGCTTGAAGGGAGAAAAAGGATTAAAAGAAGATACAGAGAATTAACTAAAAGTAAAGGACAACCCTTTATTCTAGTTCATCATTCTCCACCCAAAACCTAAAAATTTGTTGGTGTTTATACTCTGGCAGGCACATTCTCATCTAAGAGATGGGAGGAGTCATGGACAGGCCCTTAGCTCAGCTATTAAAGAAAAAAAAAGAAGAAAGAAAGAAAAACTAGCATCTAATCAATTCTGACTCATAGTGACCCCCATTGGGTTTCCAAAGCTGTATATCTTTATGGAAGAAGATTGCCGCAGAGCAGCTGGTGGTTTTGAACCATAGACCTTCTGGTTAGCAGCTCAATGTCTTACACACTGTGCCACCATAGCTCCTTGAGCTCAACTACCAAAATGTGAAAATGGAGATATGCAGTGTTCTGAGACAAAGATTAAAGTCTCTGAGACAGCATGGGGTGACTACAAGTCAGCACTAGTTATCATACATGGTTGCTTCCTGTTGAATTCCTTGGTGGCTCACAAATATTATCTCTTCACCCTCTATCTTATCAGCCATAGTAAAATATATCTGTCAACCAGAGAACAATGTGTTTGTAGCTAAGGAAATGTAGGTATTTGGTGCAATAAACCCACTGCCATTGAGTCAATTCCAACTCATAGGACCCCCATTGGGTTTCCAAGGCTGTAAATCTACACAGAAGTAGATTGCCTCATCTTCTTCCTGTGGAGAAGGAAGTTATTGTGCTAGTAGGTTTGAACCACTGACCTTCTGGTTAGCAGCCAAATGTCTTACCCATTATACCACCAGAGCTCTTTGTTTGGTGTAATAAACCCCAAACCAAAACTAAACTCACTGCCATTGAGTTGATTCCAACTCATAGTGACTCCCTTTGGGTTTTCGAGGTGGTAAATCTTTATGGAAGTAGATTGACCAGTCTTCCTTCCATGGAGTGACTGGTGGATTTGAACCACCAACCTTCTGGTTAACAGTTAAATACCTTAGGCACTATGCCACCAGAGCTCCTTATTTGGTGTAATAGCAACCAAAATTCACTGCGTTATGTATAGCTATGCCCCTATACTATACATTCTCAAAGGGAGAGACTTAAAATGTCTCTCCCTTTGAGAATTGACTTACTGTTATCTCTGCATAAAGCAAATCACTATTCAACCAGTGTTAATGTAGGTTAGTTTTCAGCAAGTCACTAATATTTCAATAATCTTTAAGACCACAAAAATTATCTTAACTTTCACCTAAATCACATTTTTTTAAAAAAAAATTACCAAAGTCCATGGAAGAAGAACTAGGTAATCTGAACAGCCTTATAGCCTCATTGAATTATTTTGCAAAACTTGAATTTATAGTTTAAAAACCTTTTCACAAAGAAAACTCCAGGCCTAGATGCCTTCAATGGTGAATTCTACTAAACATTTAAGGAAGAAAAAAAGATTATCTTATGAAGTTATTAGTAGGATGCTTTGGACAATTTTTACATGAACTAAAGCAATCACATTTAATGTATTTTCAACTTGGGGGAAAAAAAAAAGAACACTCTTCTGTATTTCAATTTCAATTCCAAAATTTAAGATTTCAAGTAGCATACAGCTGGTTAAACTATAAAACCTGCCAACTGCTTCTGGCATCACAAAACTTTCCAATTTTCTCACATTATCATTTCCATTTCCACTACTATTTTCAGTCTAAAATTAGTAGCCATGCTGAGTTCTAGAATACCCGGCTTCAGATGTCCTGGAATTTTCAAAGTATTTATACATCTTTGATATTCTCACCCCATCACTAAAGTGGTCCTTCAGGATTATACCGCAATCTGTGGCAAAATTATTAGAAATATAGAATATCTAAACATACAGCCATTCCAACTCTTGTTCACTGTCTAAATCTGGAGGAGAATCTGGGATCCTGAATTCTCAATCCAGGAAACAAATTAAGCTAACAAATGTAAAACAAGAGATTATCTGGCTAGGGATGGAGGAATTCATTTTGAGTGGCATTCTCTGTCTCTCTTTCGTTGTCTTTCTCCCTCTCCCATTTCCTCAGTAATTACATAATCAACTGTGTAATTACTGTGCTGACTCTGGGTATCTTGGTTTCTAGACCCCATTTTGTGCAACTTCAAGGGCAAGATCCTAAGTATAAATCTCAGTGTGCCTCATTTTCATCATCTGCAGAAATGTGATACTACTACCTGTTGCCGTTGAGTCAATTCCAACTGATAGCAACCTTATAGGACAGAGGAGAACTGCCCCATAGGGTTTCCAAAACTGTAACCTTCATGGAAGCAGATTGCCACATCTTTTTCCCATGGAGCAGCTGGTGGTTTTGAACCTCTGACCTTTCTGTTAGCAGCCAAGTGCTTAACCCCTGAGCGACCAGGGCTCCTTGTGATACCACTACCTACCCCTTACTATCCCCTCTCAAAGATAACAAGATCTGACTTGGAAAAGTGGTTTGGACTACTCAGAAAAATAGCACTGCATAGATGTAAAGTATTATCATTATCATTGTTATTGTCATCATTCTTATACTTGGTATCATTATTGATGTTTCTTTCACTAAAGAAACTCAAAGATTTATAAATAGAAATATATGTATATGTATATATAGCACTACATCTCAACATAAAGAAAACAAAAATCCTCACAACTGGACCAATGAGCAGCATCACAATAAATGGAGAGAAGATTGAGGTTGTCAAGGAAT
>NW_006921601.1:7806081-7807821 GCF_000298275.1 Orycteropus afer afer | reverse complement strand
TCAGGGAGATGGATTGATATGGTGGCTGCGATGATGGGCTCGAGTATAGCAGGGATTGTGGGGCTGGCGCGGGATCGGGCAGTGTTTCGTTCTGCTGTGTGTGGGGTCGCTATGAGTTGGAAACGACTCGACGGCACTTAACAACAACAACAAATATAGCACACCTCTGGAAAAATTCTCAGTTTACAAAATAAGTTATTTGCTCGAATTTTCAAACACGTTAGATGATCCAAAGTCAGAATTTCACTCTAGTACATACAGACATATACACTGGATCTCAGAGAAACAGAATAAATAACCCATTCCTAGAGATTATAAAGTTACCCTCTAGTAATTGAAGATGTAGGAATAATATCTAGCATCCCTACCTCATAGTATTGGTATGAGGACAAATGGGTGTGAATATGTTCAAATCCTTTGGAAACTGAAACTTTGTAAGATTTATTAATTATTACACACACACACACACACAAAAAAAAAAAAAAAAAACACCTCACTGCTGTTGAGTCGATTTGACTCATAGCGACCCCTCCTTGGATTTCCAAGGCAGTATCTCAGAAGTAGATTGCCCAGTCTTCCTTCCAAGCGGTGGCTGGTGGGTTGAACCACTAACCTTCTGGTTAGCAGTCAATGACTTAGGCACTATGCCACCAGAGCTCCTAATTAATTATTAAGACTACATACTTACTGAACTAATTTCATAGCCATCCAGGAGAGATAACATAGTAAATCCTCACTAATGCTACTATCTTACACATTGTATGCAAAACTGATTACTCATGATGCTGTGGGAGGGAGCTTGGTACAACTGGACAGTTATGAGATGCTGCCACTAATAACTGACCTTCCATTTCTCTATCTGTAAAGTAGGGAATATCACTACTTACCCTAGCCCTGTTCTAACTGAGGATATTCAGCTTCTCCATCATCTCTTTCCACAGATGTATTTGATTTGATTCCCGTGTATTCCATCTAAGGAGTTCTGGTGGCATAGTGGGTAAGGCACTTGGCTGCTAACCAGAAGGCCCACGGTTCAAACCCAACAGCTGCTCCATGGGAAGGAGATGAGGCAATCTACTGCTGTAAAGATTTACAGCCTTGGAACCCCAATGGGGGTTGCTATGAGTCGTAATTGACTTCATGGCAGTGGGTTTGGGTATTCCATGTGGTAAGATCCACAATTATAGTCCTTTATGTTGTTGAAAAAAGGTATTTCCAATGAATAAGTCACTGTTCTTGCAAAATTCTATCGTGATGTCAGCCATCATTTCTATCACCAAGGCCCTATTTTTCAACTACCAATCCTTCTTTGTTTCCAATTTTTGCATTCCAATCACCAGTAATCATCAACGCATCTTGATTGAATGTTTGATTAATTTAAGACTGCAGAAGTTGGTGAAAATTTTCAATTTCTTCATCTTTGGTACAAGTGGTTGGTGCATAAATTTGAATAACTGCTGTATTAACTGTTCTTCCTTATGGCATATGGATTTTATCCTATCACTGATAGCATTGTACTTCAGGACAGATCTTTTTGATGATGAATGTGATTACCATTCCTCTTCAATTTGTCATTCCCAGCATAGGAAGGCATATGATTTTCCAGTTCAAAATGGCCAATGCTAGTCCATTTCAGCTCACTAATGCCTAGAATATTGATTTTCATGTTGTTGTTGTTGTTAAGTGCCGTCAAGTCGTTTCCGACTCATAGCGACCCCATGCACAGCAGAACGAAACACT
>NW_006921601.1:7802954-7805004 GCF_000298275.1 Orycteropus afer afer | reverse complement strand
TCCCTTGTTCCACGTCCTCTTCTGAATCCGGCTTGAATGGTCTCCAACAGCAAGACAAACTTGTCTGTCGATTTGTCCTACTGTGGTGACGTGTAGACGTGAGTTTTGAGGCTGAGCCTCTGGTGTTTAAAACCCAGTGAAATGCACCTGGTGCACAGGTAACAGCCCAGCTTATAGACTGAGACAGACTAGGAAGAAGGAAGAGGCCGTCCACTTCTCAAAGAATTGGTCAGGGAAAACCTTAGGATTGATTTTCATGGTTTCCATTTAATTTTTGACAACTTCCAATTTTCCTTATTCATACTTCATACATTGCACGTTCTGATGATTCATGGATGTTTCCAGCCATTTCTCATTTTGTGTAATGCCACATCAGCAAGTGAAGATCCTTTACTTTACTCCATTCACGTCATTAAAGTATATTCTCCTTTAAGGAGGCAGCTCTTCCCCAGTCATATTTTGAGTATCTTCCAACTGAGGGGCTCATCTTCTGGCACTATATCAGACAATGTTCTTCTGCTATTCACAAGGTTTTCCCTGGCTGATTTTTTTTTTAAAAGTAGATCACTAGGTCCTTCTTCCTAGTCTGTCTTTGTCTGGAAGCTCCACTGAAACCTGTCTACCATGGATGATGACCCTGATGGTATTTGGAATTGCAGTGGCATAGCTTCCAGCATGATAGCAACATGCAAGTGCCCAAAGAACAATAAACTGACAGATAAGTGGTGGACAGATGAATTACCTAGGAGAAAAGTGTTCAGAAAGAAGAGAAGGGCCAGAATAAATCCTTGGGGTACTTCAATATTTACAGGTCAAGTAGAGGAGGAGAAGCCAGCACAGCGAAGAAGACTGAAGTGAACTGGTGAAGCAGTCTATGGGTGTGATAGTTAAGGTTGTGTGTCAGTTTGGCTGGGCCATGATTCTTAGTGGTTAACAGTAATGGTGTAGTCACCCCCCCCCCATGATGAGATCTGATATAATGTAATCATTTCCATGATGACATCTGCTATGAGCAGCCAATCAGTTGAAAGGGAGTTTCCTCAGACGTGTGGCCTGCTAATATATGTTATGTGCCGTGGAGTCAGACCCGACTCATAGTGACCCCTCCTTGGGTTTCCGAGGCAGTACCACTATGGAAGCAGATTGCCCCATCTTCCTTCCGAGGAGTGGCTGATTGGTTTGAACCACCAGCCTTCTGGTTAGCAGTCAAGTGCCTTAGGCACTACACTACCAGAGCTCCCCTTCCAATATATATGTCCTAGCAAAGAACTCTAGCTTTTTGCTTGATCTGGATTGTATATCTGGCTCATGATTATCTGACCTCCGGTTCTTGGACTTGAACCAGCAGCCTGCCGTATTTATTACCTGACGATCTTAAGACTGTTCCCTTCACAACATATAAGCCAATAGCCTGCCATCTTACCTGCCAGTCCTGGATTTGTCAGCCTCCAAAGCCAGCAGCCTAATGATCTTGGGTTCACTTGTTTTGCTTCTCTAGAGAACCCAGCCTAAGATATTGAGTTAGGCCGAAATCCTGAAAATGTAAAGTCATGAAAGCCAAAAGAAAAATAAATCAGTAAAATATTATGTACAAATATTTTCTCAGCTTCTGCTGTTTGCAAACCACAACAAAACCTTCTACTGGAAACACAAGAGAAGCATTCCCAATCTTAAGAACCTTGATTTGGGGAGAGAGATAAAAATATATCCCAGGAAAACAATATAGTATATAATCCTTTGTCTGATCTTCCTATCTCCAAGTTTGTCTCCCAGGTTTCCAGGGAGCTTGGAAACAAAAGCCACAGTGTTAATTTCCCTAAAACAGCAGTCTGATCAAGTAAAACTAGCTAAAGAATTTTCTTTGCCTGTGCTATCAAGTCCCGACTATTCTGGCACTTGAGGAAGGATGATGAAGACCTGATTTCCTATTGTTCTTTTTATGAAACCTTATAGCATTTTCTCTTGACTATTCAATTTAGCATTGATTGTACCCTTCCTTGCCTTTGTAGGTTGTTGTTGTTGTTGTTATGTGCCCTGGAGTCGGACCCGA
>NW_006921601.1:7771905-7802454 GCF_000298275.1 Orycteropus afer afer | reverse complement strand
TTGTTTTAAAAAAATCATGCAATATTTGAAATCTCTACCTTGTTTAAACTAAAAAAAAAAAAAAAAAAATTGCACACAATGGACCAGAAGTGGAAGTGAAGAACAGCAATACCATCCTAACTGGCGCCATGAGAGAAACTGGGAGTCTGGTGTGGTGAAAAATAAATTAAATGGAAGAAGTAGGGTAGGACCAGAATATGAAGGCTTAAAAGCCAGGCAAAAGCATATGAACTAGGATCCCTGGACTCTAATGCCTATTTTCCTACATAGGGAAAGTCTGTTATCTTTCCTAGAATCCAGTTTCCTTTTCCTAAGATTTTCTATAACAGTAAATGTTGTAATTTTCTACAATTCTCTGACCTGCTACGGTAGTTTTTAACCTTGACTGCACATTGGAATCATCTGGAGAGCTTCAAAATATATTGGTGCCTGGATCACATTCAGAGACTCAGACTTATCTGGTCTTGAATGCAGTCTGGACATTGAGATTTTTTTAAAGGTCCCCAAGTGATTCTAATATGCAGCCACAATTGAAATCAACTGAAGTAGAAAATAGTGAAGTAATAAGATTGTTAAGCAAGGTAATGATATGTTGTAAAAAGTGTTTTAAGTAAGACTAACACAAGTATACAGAAAGAAGGGGAAAGACTATAGATCACCTAGAATTTTCCAATAATTCAGGAGGAAAATTAACTGGGGCCTGGATTAGCATGCATGCAGTGAAGCTGTAGGGAAGAAGATGAGTACACTGTTGTTGTTATGTGCCGTTGAGTCGGACCTGACTCATAGCGACCCCTCCTTGGTTTTCCGAGGTGGTATTACTATGGAAGTAGATTGCCCAACCTTCCTTCGAGGAGTGGCTGGTGGGTTTGAACTGCCAACCTTCTGGTTAGCAGTCAAGTGCCTTAAGCACTACACTACCAGAGCTCCTATGATGAGTACAAGAAACATTTATTTATTTTCAAGTATAATTTCCATTTTACTTTCTTTCAGGTGAGTTTTTTTCAGCCTTTAAGGACTCAAATCCTTACATGGGCTTTGTTGGAGTACCTGCAGATCTAAATTAGGGTAGGGGTGTTCTGTTCTCCTGAGCTTCACAGAACACTTCCTGACCACCTTGCTGTGAATGACACAACTCACACAGTAACATAATTTCACGTACAGCTTGGGAAGCATGTATGCATCAAAGACACTCGCTTCATAAATGTCCCTGATGGCTGCCTCTACTATATTTCTAATTACAAACTTCTTAATGGGCTTGTCTTTGGGCATGCAGTGGGTGCAGTTCGTGCAGCAAATGGGCTACCCGTGCCAGTGGCCCTTCTTGGCACTAACAAAATTGACTCACTGGCAACTATTAACACCCAGATTCACTAATTGATTATTAAAATTGATTAAAAGCAAAGAGAAAATATAACGTTTTTAGCTCTGAATGTTGTTGTTGTTATGTGCCGTCGAGTCGGCCCCGACTCATAGCGACCCCTCCTTGGGTTTCCGAGGCAGTATCACTACGGAAGTAGGATTCTTTAACAAAAGACTTGACAGCACATAACAACAACAACAACAGTTGTGGAAAAGCTGGTAATATACTAATATTAAGGGGGCAGTGGTTGTTCAATGAGATCTCTGTGGCACAAATAGTTTGCACTCAACTACTAACCTAAAGGTTGGCTGGTAGCATAGTGCCTAAGATATGTGACTGCTAACCAGAAGGCTGGCAGTTCAAACCCACCAACCACTCCTCGGAAGGAAGATGACGCAATCTACTTCGGTAGTGATACTGCCTTGGAAACCCAAGGAGGGGTCGCTATGAGTCAGGTCCGACTCAACGGCATATAACAACAACAACAATGGCGCCACAAAAGGACAGCCTGGTTATCTGTTTCTATATAGATTACAACCAAGAAAACCCTATAGAGCAATTGTGCTCTATTACGTATGAAGTCATCATTAGTTGGAATCAACTTTATGGCAATGTGTTTGTGTGTGTGTGTGTGTGTGTGTTAAAAATCTCATCTTCCATGTAGGAGACCCAGGTTCAATTCCCAGCCAATGCACATCATGTGCAGCCACCACTCATCTGTCAATGAAGGCTCATGTGTTGCTATGACGCTGAAGAGGTCTTAGTACAGCTTCTAGACTAAGATTATGAATAAAGGCCTTTGGAAAATCAACCAGTGAAAACCCTACAGATCACAACATTACAGTCTGCAACTAATCATGGGGATGGTGGGGACCCCACCGTGCTTTGTTCCTTTGTGCACGGGTTTGTGTGGGGTTACCATGAGTTGAGGGCTGACTCAAAAACAACTAACGACAAATATTGACTAGGTGATTACTCTAGTCATGATCTCTGTTATGTGCTTTATCTGTATTGTCTTTTAATTTTTACAACTCTGTAAGTATTGTTTGGGAGCTCTGGTGGCATAGTGCCTAAGGCATTTGACTGCTAACCGGAAGGCTGGCAGTTCAAACCCACCAGCAACTCCTTGGAAGGAAGGTTGGGCAATCTACTTCCGTAGTGATACCCCCTCGGAAACCCAAGGAGGAGTCACTATGAGTCGAATCAAATCGAATTGACGGCAGTGAGTTTAGTTTTTTTGAGTTTTATAAGTATTGTTATCATTCTCATTTTATAAATTCTGAAACTGAAGAGAAGAGAGCAATCAAGTAACTTGCCCATACTTACACAATAAGTGCTAGAGGAGATATTTAACTTTATTGGACTAGTTCCCTTTCCTTAGGATAGGAGTATGATTGTTTATACACTGAATCTGTTGAACAGATGACTCAAAAACAAAAAAAGCAAATGCCTATACTGTAAAGGCCAGAGAGGATCACAAATGAGTGAATCAAGATTATCAGATTTAATTGTGTTAAAATGAAGAGAAAAGGAGGCAGTCACTCCTCCACTGTACTTGCATATTGTCCTGTGGGAATTTCAAGCACAATATTGCCAGATTTATGACTTTTCACGAAAATTTGGAATTCTGAATTTGTGTGGAAAATCTATTTCTGTGCCAAGTAATTCAAATGTTTAAAATTACTGTGTGGCCCAAACTAAATATTGCTACAAGTTTACACTTCTAATCAACAGACTGTTAGAAATTCAAAATTGGAGTTCAAATAGTAATATTGGCAAGAATAATAATCATCATTTAACATGATTATTAGTTAAAATAAATATAATGTAACAAGCCAATCAGGATGCTAGGAGTTTTCAATCTTAGAGAAAACTGGCATAAAAAGGAAGTTTAAAACTAGCAGATGGAAGTCAGTATTTTTAAAATTTAATTTCCTATGAACTAAAGCTAAATTCCACACAATGACTTGAATTACCATACATCCATGATGTATGTGATGGAAACATTTGAGTATCAACCTCCCCCACTGATTGAAAGGTAATTGAAAGCTGTGTTTTATCTGTATTTTTACTTTTCTACCTTGGATTATTCCCTCCCTAGCCAGTTTCTCCCATAAACTCAAACCTGCAAAGCCCAAAACAGAAGAGTTCACCATTAGCAGAATTAAAGATTAAATAAAGCCTTTTTAAATCTTTAATTACTGAGTTTCAAGTTTCTTAATTTAAAAGCCATCCAGTTTTTTAGGATTAGGTTAATATTCTCTTTGAACTCTAGACTGTACCTTTTTAAGCACTATTCTTCCTATCAGATTAATGTATTCATTATCAGTCATGAAGACTATAAACCAATTACATAAAAATAAAGTGGTATCATACACACACACACACACACGTATGTACATACACACACACATATGTATGTACATATACAGGAGCTCTGGTAACATAGTGCCTAAGGCACTTGACAGCTAACCAGAAGGCTGGCGGTTCAAACCCATCAGGTACTCCTCAGAAGGAAGGGTGGGCAATCTACTTCCGTAGTGATACTGCCTCGGAAACCCAAGGAGGGGTTGCTATGAGTCGGGCCGCTCAATGGTACATAACAACAACAACAACATGTGCATATACATACATAGAGGAAGAGAGAGGGAGGGAGGAGGGAGAGGCATTTTTATAAACTGGAAAGTCATACAGAAATTATAATGAAATATTATTCTGCTATTATTTTGAAGCTAGAAACCTACCCACTGCCATCAAGTCAATTTGGACTCAAGCAACCCTGTAAGGGCAGAGTAGAACTTCCCATAGGGTTTCCAAGGCTATAAATATTTATGGAAACAGAGTACCTCATCTTTCTCCCACAAAGCAGGTGATGGGTTCCAATCAACCACCTTTGGGTTAGCAGCCAAATGCTTTAACCACTGCATCACCAGAGAGCTCCTTTGGAGCCAGAAGGGTCCTGCAATTACATAGTGCAACCTCTTGCACTGTAAACAAAATTTCCACTTTTCCCTAAAATAACTTGCGTTAAAAAAAAAAAAAAGTAATTTACTCCAGAGTAAAAATATCTTTCCCAGTTGTTAAAGTTTAAGTGAAATTTATTTAATAGCAATAATTGTAGTAATTGGGATGGTGATTGGCCTAATATGGAGATCATCACCTAATTTGGTGAAGATCTAAAGATGCTAGAATTGGGTTAGAAACATTCAATGTCATACCACATTTAAACATCAGGTTAATGTTAAGTCATGTATTTTCCCATTATTTTAACATCAGGTTTAAATGTCCTAGAAAAAATTCTGTGCAACACCCCTGAAAAACATGTTAAGACCTAGTAGCCTTTCAACACCAAGAGCTGTTCTGACCTGTCAAACTTAAGTTCGGGTTTTTTAAAATCCTTCCCTTTATTGTACACTTTCTTTAAACGTCAAGCATGTTCAAACACGCATACTTTGTTTTTGATTATATCTTGTATCAAGAACTGTATGTTCAAAATGAAAATGGGGAAATTTCTGTTTTTTCATGAAGTATATTGGGTACATGACTCCATTTTTGTATAGCTAAAATATCTCAAAAGATGGAGCACTTCCTTTTAATGGTACCCATCTTTTAAAATATTGAGAAGTATAAATAGCCCAACCTGCTTTTTAATCATATCTCCTGCGCTACCGTAAGACCTTACACAAAATGAAATACACAGCTGATAAGTCTTTAACGTGCTAGAAAACAAAAGCAAGAGCAAAAAATGTAAAATTCCCCAATCGCCCGCGCTCCGCAAATACTTCTAGAGAAATCTGGCGTATTTTGGACATTCCTTTGGGGAAATCTGTTTCTTGCGTGCTGTTGTATAAAGACAATAAACCCCTTCCTTTCATCACTTTCTCAGTCACTCTGCAGAAGGTGGTTAAGTAGGGAGCTGAACGAAGCTTCCTCTAGGCATTTGCGTGCACAGTGTAGTCTTTCGAACCCTACTCTCCAGACTTCCTCACTCTGAGGCTTCCAAAGCCCAGGGCCTGGAGATGGGTAGTGATTCCCGGCTCTGCGCCTGAGGCGCCAGGCCTCAACCCTATAAGCCGGTCTCAGGGAAGCCAGGAGGGCAACAGGCAATCACTGGTCCCTGGGGCTAGCGGAGCCAAAAAACCAATGCTCTGACATGCCATCAACAGGAATTCCGCGGGATACAAGGGCGAATTGTCTTCCCATATTCCTGGCAAGAAAATGATGTAGAGGGGATAACTAGAGTATGGTAAACGGAACGAGGGAACAAAGAGACTGGAGGAAGATGAGACAGCCACACCGACGCAGACTCACTCCAAAGGGCTCTCCGACTTTACGCAAATCGCCCACATCTCAACAGTGGTGTTTCCCTTACGCCAGTGACTTGGCCTCAGAGCCTTCGCGAATATGGCTTTGCGCACTGCGGCGAGGTTGCACCTCAACCGAGCTTAGGCCCTTGGCTCCACCCCGCCGCCTTGCCTGGATTGGTGGCGGACAGCATCCAGGATGCTGATTGGGTGGTGAAGGAGCCATTCGGGACCACTCTGGTGGGTTCCGCTGCCCCAGAGTGATAGTTCGGGTTCAGACACGCCTCAGCGCCAGCAGCGAGTTGGAGCTCTATGGAGGTGGCAGCGGGTACCGGGTGGTGGCTGCAGCAGCTACTCCTCTGACCTGAGAGTTTCAAGCCGTCCCGACTCCTTCCTCCCCCTTCCCTCCCCCTTTTTTGTTTTCCGTTCCCCTTCCCTCTCCCTTCCCCGTCCCCGACAGCCGGATCCTGAGGAGGCAGCTGCAGTGGCAGCTGCTGAGTTCTCGGTGAAGGTGAGTGGAGACGCCGCCGCCGCTGCTGAGTGGAGCGCTCTAAAATGGCCGCCGTCCCCTGGCTGCTTGTTCTTGAGTGGTGTAAAATGGCGGCCGCAGGCGGAGCCGGGCGGGGCGACCCTTTTTAGCAGTTTTTACGTGCTGTGGGCACTTGGAAACTCTGTGCTTTTGTTCTCCATTCCGGTTGTTGATGCAGTAGAAGAAAAACAGCAACTCTGGCCAGCCGCCGTCCTGTCGTGGCTGTGGCCGAGGCGTACCGGGGCTCGGGTGTGTTGGGACAAGGAGTGACGGCAGCAGGGGCTGAGCGCGTCGCGGCGAGGAGGGCACGGGGCAGCGTGGCGCACGGGCCGGCGGTGGGGGCCCGGCCGTTGGCGCGGGACAAATCGAAGCGCAGGAGTCCTGGAGCCCGGCCTTCCGGCGGGAGGAGGGATATAAGGCCGGGGTTGGTGCCGGCTGGGAAGAGGCCGGGCTGCTATTGGGGGGTCGGGTCGAAGGCCTTCCCGGCAGGTCCCGCTAAGACGAGATGGGGAGAAAAATAAGGGTTTATAGTCCTTTTGTCAACAGAGGCAGTAAGGGAGAGGCGGCTCTCAGTCCCGAGGGGATTTATGGGGTGGGAGGGGGCCGCCTTCCTGCCCGGAGAACAAAGGGCCGGCGGGGGCGGCCTTCGCTTCATCCCACCTACGAGAGGAGCGCCTCTTAATGGAAGGGAGACCAGCGGTTTTGCCGGGAGGCTGTCGGAAATACTTACTCCTAAGTCAGTCCTGGGTGAGAGGAATCCACTGCTCTTTTGTTCCCAGGAAGGGAAAAATGGGGCGGAGGTTCCTGCTGCCATGTTGTGGCCCTGGTCTTCCGCCTGCCTGGTGCCAGCCACTGTTCACTCAGGTCCCGTTCCCCACATCTTTCCAGATGTCCTTGTGGGGGGTGCTTATAAGAATGCACAGTGAACTGCCAAACAGTCTTTAGTTGTTTCTTATCCAGTCTTTTGGGCTCGTCTTTGAGATAGTAAAAATTACGACATTTTCCACATAATGTGCCCGTGTTGATAACGTTAGCTTTTCTATTATTAATCTAAATGCTGGTTTTTAGAGGAAGTAGAATACCAGCTTTTGTAAAACGCAGGTAGGGGACGTACTTACTAAATTGATTTCGATGAAGCCTGTCCTTTGCATCCTGGAAAACAAGGAAATTTCCAGGTGGCTAAACAAAATGAAATTTTATTGTCCTTTTGTCTTTTGAGCACATTCTATTTTAGTCTTATGAGATCTGCAATGCAGTGGGGGAAAAAGTTCGACCAGCTGCAGTGTCAGGATCTGAAATAAATTATAATTGAATGAAGGTTTGTAGATCTGTATGTTAGTAGTGTCTAATTTTGGTGCTCTTTCTCATTCTAGGTTTTTCATTTCTCCCTTCCCCTCCCCTCCCCACCCCATCCATTAATATTATTCTTTTGAAGATTCTTCGTTGTCAAGCCGCCAAAGTGGAGAGTGCGATTGCAGAAGGGGGTGCTTCTCGTTTCAGGTTTGTGTGGGTTTATATTTAGGGATCATTTTGAAAATCACAAAACCAAGAGTTACCATACCAAGTAATTCTGACATAATGTGCTGCAAATTTAATTTCTAATGTGTCATATACATTACAGTGAATTCTGTGACTTTCCATTAGGCCCAAATTTAGTCTTCATCTGTGGTGTAATTTGTAAAGTACAAAATAAATAAATCCTCTATTCCTCTTGAGTCAGACTTCACTGGGGTATATATAGTAAGAGGAAAAAAATTTTTTTTTAAATAGTGCTTCTTCGGACGGAGGAGGAAGTAGGGGTGGACCTCAGCACTATCCCAAGACTGCTGGCAACAGGTATCATAAATGTAAAAATGAAATGTGTTTTTTTAAATAACATGTTTAGACTGCAATCTCTCCAATGTGTAAAAACACAGTATGGATAATGTTATGAAGCATGGTTTGTGCTGGGTATGATAAATTTAGGCTATCAACTCTTGATTATTCTTTAGCCTTGGAATATTAGTTGAAGCCCTCAAACTATTTTTATTCTTGTTCTTTGTTTTCACTGATGTTATTTCTGAAATCAGCGTTTATAATCCATACTTATTGGTATTAGTAAAGCATTATCATGGAGTATGGTCATAGTTTTAAGGAATCATTTAGAGAGTATTGATTGATTCTCATCATGTGGCTCCTGGACCAGCATTACCTGGGAACCTATTAAAAAAAAAATCATTCTTATGCCCCACCCCAGACTTGCTAAATGGGAAGCTAAAGGTGGGCCCAGCATTGTTTTAACAAGACCTTGAGGTGATTCTGAGGCATGTCACGGTTTAAGAACCACTGGTCCCCAGAGTTACTTTGTTGAGGGAAGATGGGCGCACCTAGACTGGGTTCTTCCTATTTAGAAGAGATTTTCTTACAGTATATTAGGTATGTGATTGGATACCATGTTTTCATAGTCTTAATTTTAAATCTCTTGAATTTTATTAATTAGCGAGTTCCTGGGGAAAACCCCAGGGCAAAACGCTCAGAAATGGATTCCTGCACGAAGCACTAGACGAGATGACAACTCCGCAGCAAACAACTCCGCAAATGAAAAAGAACGACATGATGCAATCTTCAGGAAAGTAAGAGGGTACGCTTATAGGTCTCTTTGTCCTTTTACTGAAAGAAGGAAGAAAGACGACTAGATTAGCTATACTTCCATGTGCATATAATGCTACTAGGATTAGGAAACAAGATTTCAGAAGGCAGTGTTCATGACCAAACTATGTATTTTAATAAAAGGCAGTGTTGATAGCTTTTAAAAGATTTGGTCTTAAACTGAAAAGCAGCACATAAGTGTTTTGGGACCTACACTTGCTTCAGACACTGGGTTAAAATCCACAAGCCTGTTGTGCTGGCATTTCCTGTGCCTAGTGTGTAACCTAGTGAAGCAGGTGGTCTCACGGACTTAGTTTTAAGAATAAGAACTTGTGCCCTGGGCTTTGAGAAAGTGAGAAAGATTTTTGTTAAATGGCTACAGACCTGCAGTCTGGTATGCATAAATAGTCTTGACTAAGAAGTTTGTTTCAATGACCTGTTGGCTAGGTGGTTAACAAAATGTCTTGAAATCAAAGGGAAGTAGTAGAAGAAAAATCAACATAATGTGAAAGCTGTTTTTCAGCTCAAAACAATGCTCTGTATATTAGCTAAAACTTAAAATATGATTCCTTTTTCCCCAGCATACTAAATAAGCTTACTCCTGAAAAGTTTGACAAGCTATGCCTTGAGCTTCTCAATGTGGGTGTAGAGTCTAAACTCATCCTTAAAGGGGTCATACTGCTGGTAAGTTAATATTTAGCTAGCTCAAGCTTGAGTTTTTTTATTTAAGACTTAAAATCCTAAAGTGTGGCTAGAAACATATTTGAATACTGATGGTGATAAAAATAGAATCATTCATGTTACTAGATCTAAGAAGTGGGTTTTAAATTATGTTATTCTTGAAGAGTTAAACAGACTCAGCAGGCCACCATTTTTACTTTCCTCCCTTTGTGGAAAACATTTTGGTCTTGGAAATAAATTGTGCTATACTTGATCTAAGACTCTAGAGTCTGTTCACAGTTGTAATATTTAAGGTATTGTCAGCTCCTGGAGGAAGAGGTGTGGCTAGTATGAGATATTTGTAATTGGATATTTGTATACTATAATAGCTAACATTTTAGTGCTTTTATTCTTTCTAGACTATGCTAAGCATTTTACATGCATTTTCTAATTTAATTCACATAGTAAACCTTATAAATATTCTCATTTCCAACTTAGAGATAAGGCATAGAAAAGTTGCAAAGGAAGAGTTCTCAAAAAGATTACATATTTCGTATTTTCAAAATATTTTCTGTAGATTGTGGACAAAGCCCTAGAAGAGCCAAAGTATAGCTCACTGTATGCTCAGCTATGTCTGCGATTGGCAGAAGATGCACCAAACTTTGATGGCCCAGCAGCAGAGGGTCAACCAGGACAGAAGCAAAGCACAGTAAGTGACAGTGTGTTTGCTTATTTTTAAAGTTGATTTGAAAGATTTCATTAAGAAAATGGCCTTATGTCTTTTGTGTTTCTGGTAGACATTCAGACGCCTCCTAATTTCAAAATTACAAGATGAATTTGAAAACCGAACCAGAAATGTTGATGGTAAGAATTTATATTTGATACTAAGTAGTCTAATAGCTCCAGTGGACTCAAACATACTAATGATCATGAAGGTAACGGGGCCAAGCAGTGGTTTGTTCTGTTATATATAATGTTGCCATGAGTCAGAGCTGTCTCAATGGCAGCTAATAACAGTAGTGTATATTTTCAACTTAATTCTGAATGCTGCTTTTATTCATTGGTTCATTGTCTTATTTTCCCTAGTCTACGACAAGCGTGAAAATCCCCTCCTTCCTGAGGAGGAGGAACAGAGAGCCATTGCTAAGATCAAGATGTTGGGGAACATCAAATTCATTGGAGAACTTGGCAAGCTTGATCTTATTCATGAATCTATCCTTCATAAGTGCATCAAAACAGTAAGTATGACTGGGAATTTAGGCTCCAATTCAATGTAGTCACTGAGGTTTATCAGTTGGGAAGAATGGATCTGAGAAGGGTAGTAAGCTAGTTATATTTTAGATGGCTAACAAATCTGACACTTTCAGAAAAAATTAATTGTTGTGGAGCAGTGCATAGAAGGAACTGTGAATGTGTAATGCAGCATTAAGGATAAGAACTGCATCTAAACCAGCATATCTGTAAGAGTTCTGTCAATGTCTGACTTTTATTTTATTTGGTAGCTTTTGGAAAAGAAGAAGAGAGTCCAACTCAAAGATATGGGAGAGGATTTGGAGTGCCTCTGTCAGATAATGAGGACAGTGGGACCTAGATTAGATCATGAACGAGCCAAGGTGTGTATATTGCTTGGTAAAAAGTGTTGTTTTACTCTATTTTATTTCTCAAACAACTTATTTTTGTGACATGGGGGCTTTCATAATAAGTCATTAACGTTGATTATAATCTAGAAAGATGTCTTAAAATGTCTTAACTTGTACATAACTTGCTTTAGCGATTTTTTTGCAGTTACGTATTTTTCTCCTTTATCCAGTCCTTAATGGATCAGTACTTTGCCCGAATGTGCTCCTTGATGTTAAGTAAGGAATTGCCAGCAAGGATTCGTTTCCTGCTGCAGGTAAAACTGTTATTTTGTTGTTAAGCTAATTTTTTCTCTTTAACAACTTTAGAATAAAACTTAACACTATTTTTAAATTAAAGGATACCGTAGAGTTGCGAGAACACCATTGGGTTCCTCGCAAGGCTTTTCTTGACAATGGACCAAAGACGATCAATCAAATCCGTCAAGATGCAGTAAAAGTAAGATTTTTGGGGGGCCAGTGTGTGTGTAGTGGGAGGACAAGTAAATTTCAAGTGTTTTCACAATAGTACAGGGATCCTACTGACACTTCTACATAAATATTTGAGGGATATCCCCTCTTACTGGTGAAGCTTAATGTTTTAATGTCTTATATACCATTTTTGGGAAGACGATATTTGTAGAAATAATGTAAATAACACTCTGACATTCTTCAAGTTTTTCTCTGGTTTTCCCAATATAAGGAATTTTAATTTAAGTAAAATAGTGTTCAGAGACAAAAGTGCTTATTTGCTTTATTTCTAAAGGATCTAGGAGTGTTTATTCCTGCTCCTATGGCTCAAGGGATGAGAAGTGACTTCTTTCTGGAGGGACCGTTTATGCCACCCAGGATGAAAATGGATAGGGACCCACTTGGAGGACTTGCTGATATGTTTGGACAAATGCCAGGTGATTTTGAACTGGAGAGTGGTTTGGTTAAACTACACAATCAGTTTAACATTTTAATAGTATTAAAAGTTGTTCGTGTATGTATTTTAAGGTAGCGGAATTGGTACTGGTCCAGGAGTAATCCAGGATAGATTTTCACCCACCATGGGGCGTCATCGTTCAAATCAACTCTTCAACGGCCATGGGGGACACATCATGCCTCCTACACAATCACAGTTTGGAGAGATAGGAGGCAAGTTCATGAAAAGTCAGGTAAGAAAACATTTAGAAATGTTTGGGCAACAAGTGTTAAATTCCTGAAATACATGTTTTGCTTTAGGTATGTAAACCAGATTTACATTTGTAAAGTTATTTCAAACTGGGTGAAATACTTACCCTTAAGAATAGTAAGATATTAGTAAAATCATATCACTTTGACAGGTTAGATTTTTATTCTTCCCTGTATTTCATCTTTTACTTCCTCTGGGCAAATTCAGTTAAACTTTTCTTATGGCTTGGCTCATCCCTGTGGTATTTAATTACCATAATTTGTGGACCCCTTTTTATCTAGACTTTCTTTCTCCCTTTCTGAAATAGGGGCTAAGCCAGCTCTACCATAACCAGAGTCAGGGACTCTTATCCCAGCTGCAAGGACAGTCGAAGGATATGCCACCCCGGTTTTCTAAGAAAGGACAGCTTAATGCAGATGAGGTACATTTGCCTATGTTACTTATATACTGTAGTTGTCAATTCAGAAATCTATTGCCCGATGATTATAAAAAGACGCGTTATTAAGAGGACTTACGCTGGAGTTCTTTATCTCTTTTCTCTCTTTCCTGTACTTCTTTTTCTTTCTTTGAATGTCCAGTGTCCTATGAGCGAAGATTATGAGATATGAGGGCAAGTTTCTTAAAGTTTTTAGTTAGCACAAGGAAAATGGTTGTCAGGGTTTTGCTTGTGGTTTCCCTGTAAGTCGGGGACTGAACTAATAAAGCAAGACATTTCCAAACTAGTTAAATTTGTGGTTTTTATTTGAATATTTTAGTTATGTTAATGTAGGAAAGTTCTAGTACAAATGGTGAGGTTTGATGACAGTATCTTACTGTGTGGACATAAGAAATAAACTTGTCAGGGAGTAAAATTTTTAGTTCTTAGAGAAACTTATATTTCAGGGCTAGATTCTACCATATTTATATATATTGGATTAATTTTAGGATGCTGGACTGTTACACTTAATGTTAGCCAGCTACACACTATTAACTTGGGTGTCTGTCTTGATTTGCTTTCAATTCCAGATTAGCCTGAGGCCGGCTCAGTCTTTCCTAATGAATAAAAATCAAGTGCCAAAGCTTCAGCCCCAGATAACTATGATTCCTCCTAGTGCACAGCCGCCACGCACTCAAACACCACCTCTGGGACAGGTATGGGCTGTAGTATAGCAACATATTCTCTAAAGATATGTTATGTTTTATTTACTTTTTTTTTTTTTTTTGTCTCCAACCCCACAAGCTGCTTTTAATTACTTAAACCAGTATCTGTTACTTTATTATTTGTTAGACACCTCAGCTTGGTCTCAAAACTAATCCACCACTTATCCAGGAAAAGCCTGCCAAGACCAGCAAAAAGCCACCACCATCAAAGGAAGAACTACTTAAATTAACTGTAGGTTTCATATAATTCCAAAAATATTCTTTTCATCCATGAAGTACATTTGAGATGGGAAAAACACAAATATTTGTGTTGTGTTGTTTTTTTTTTGTTCCCCCAGGAAACTGTTGTGACTGAGTATCTGAATAGTGGAAATGCAAATGAGGCTGTCAGTGGTGTAAGAGAAATGAGGGCCCCTAAACACTTTCTTCCTGAGATGTTAAGCAAAGTAATAATCCTGTCACTAGATAGAAGTGATGAAGATAAAGAAAAAGCAAGTTCTTTGATCAGTTTACTCAAACAGGAAGGAATAGCCACAAGCGACAACTTCATGCAGGTAGAACACTTGAGTTTGTGATGAGAACTCTGCCATTCAAATTTGGAAAGTATAATTAACTGTGTTTTGTGTTTGTTTTAAGGCTTTCCTGAATGTATTGGACCAGTGCCCCAAACTGGAGGTTGACATCCCTTTGGTGAAATCTTATTTAGCACAGTTTGCAGCTCGTGCCATCATTTCAGAGCTGGTGAGCATTTCAGAACTAGCTCAACCACTGGAAAGTGGCACCCATTTTCCTCTCTTCTTACTTTGCCTTCAGCAACTAGCTAAATTACAAGATCGAGAATGGTTAACAGAACTTTTTCAACAAAGCAAGGTCAATATGCAGAAAATGCTTCCAGGTAAGAGAATGTCCTATCCCGTCTCCCCCACCCCCCGAATTTCTAGTACCTTGAGGGGTGTATATAGGTCACACACCATCTGGTTGTCTTGTCCCAAATAACATTTACCATTACCCCAGATAAACCTTATAAAAAGAAGATACAATTACGATTTATTTACTCTCTTTATTTGATCTGTGTGTTAGAGTTTCAGTTGCTCATACTGGGTTGGTGGTTTGCTTTTCTTGCTCATACTGGGTTGGTGGTTTGCTTTTCTTTATTTTGCATGAATCTTGCATGTTGGGAAGTCATTTCTAAAGTTGCTGCTTCTAGGCAGGCCGGCTGGATAAAGAGCTGTTGGATGATGCAAGAGGCTTTTGTGTCTTCCAGAAATTGATCAGAATAAGGACCGCATGTTGGAGATTTTGGAAGGAAAGGGACTGAGTTTCTTATTCCCACTTCTCAAACTAGAGAAGGAACTATTAAAGCAAATAAAGTTGGATCCATCCCCTCAAACCATATACAAATGGATTAAAGATAACATCTCTCCCAAACTTCATGTAGATAAAGGATTTGTGAACATCTTAATGACTAGGTAAGATGACAAAGCTGTAGTCTATTACATACAGTATCGAGTTAAGTTGTATTACTTACTAGAAAAAATACTACTGTCATAGGGGACTAAGTTTTTTTTTTTTTTTTTTTTTTAATCTAGAAAACTCATTTTTGGTTTCTAATGAGTCTTACTGTTTCTGTCCAGCTTCTTACAGTATATTTCTAGTGAAGTAAACCCACCCAGTGATGAAACAGATTCTTCCTCTGCTCCTTCCAAAGAACAGTTAGAGCAGGAAAAGCAATTGCTTCTTTCTTTCAAGCCAGTAATGCAGAAATTCCTTCATGATCATGTTGATCTACAAGTCAGTGCTCTGTATGCTCTTCAGGTGCACTGCTACAACAGCAACTTCCCAAAAGGTGAGAGAAAGCAGTCACAAGAATGGGGGGATGGGACAGTACTTACACACAGCTTACTAAGTAATCTTATAACATTTTATCTTGTAGGCATGTTGCTTCGCTTTTTTGTTCACTTCTATGACATGGAAATTATTGAAGAAGAAGCTTTCCTGGCTTGGAAAGAAGATATAACCCAAGAGTTTCCAGGGAAAGGCAAGGCTTTGTTCCAGGTAAATTTTAATTTGTTAGGGAAATCTGTATGTATCATCCTGTGTTGTTAAACTATGGTTAAGTAGACAGCAGCAACAAAGGGAGGTAAAACTATGAAATGAAATCATACTTCAATACTAGTGGTATATAAGATACAAGATTAGGGGAAAGTATCTTGAGTGGAATTATACCATTAGGGGAAGAACATTGACATCTAATCCCAAAACCACATCCTCTGCCATCAAGTCTGTTCCAGCTCATAGTAACTCTGTAGGACATGGTAGAATTAACTCCCCCTTAAGAGCTCTGGTAGCATAGTGCCTAAGGCACTTGACTGCTAACCAGAAAGCTGGCGGTGCAAACCCACCAGCCACTCCTCGGAAGGAAGGTTGGGCGATCCTACTTCCGTAGTGATACTGCCTCGGAAACCCAAACAACAACAACAATCTTTATGAAAGCAGACTATCACATCTTTCTCCTGTTGGAGTGGGTTAGAACCCTAGCTTTTCAGCTGGCAGCTAAGTGCTTAACCATTACGTCACCAGGGCTCCTTATATACACTGTACATTAGGGAGTCCTCAAATCACAGTGTGCAGTAGTCACCTGAAGAGTAGTTTAACATGTAAATTTTAAACCTAATCCCAGAGATTGTGGTTCAGTAAGTCTGTGGTACACACTGCAGGCAATTGTCCTGATAGTCCAGAGGGCTTTGAGAAACAGACTTCACCATTGAAGTTCACAAAGTAGATTCTTAGAGTTAGTTTGTCCTTAGAGTTTCTGGGATGGAACTAGAAGACACTTTAGAAATAATCCATCCACCCATTACTAGGTCAGGTCTAGGAGGATCCATTATCATTTACTAAAATGGTCCTGAACTGTAACTGGAGCAGTGTCATTCTTCAGCCACTTGAGCTTAATGGATGAACAGCTTGTAAATCCAAATAATAACCTTTTGTAATTTAAAGCTAACATAAAAAGTATGTTTGCAGCATGTTTTGAAGACTGTTTTCAATTCTAAAATGTGTGTTGTACTATTTAGAATTTTTGTCCTTCAGTGGATTGCTAGTTAAATCCTGAGCCAAAATTTCTGCTTCAAGTTTTTGTCTTTTATAAGTCTTTATTTTGTTAAATTGTAAATCTAATTTATAGGTGAATCAGTGGCTAACCTGGCTAGAAACTGCTGAAGAAGAAGAATCTGAGGAAGAAGCTGACTAAAGAACCAGCCAAAGCCTTAAATTGTGCAAAACATACTGTTGCTATGATGTAACTGCATTTGACCTAACCACTGCGAAAATTCATTCCGCTGTAATGTTTTCACAATATTTAAAGCAGAAGCACGTCAGTAGGATTTTCTTCTGCATAAGGTTTTTTTGTAGTGTAATGTCTTAATCATAGTCTACCATCAAATATTTTAGGAGTATCTTTAATGTTTAGATAGTATATTAGCAGCATGCAATAATTACATCATAAGTTCTCAAGCAGAGGCAGTCTATTGCAAGGACCTTCTTTGCTGCCAGTTATCATAGGCTGTTTTAAGTTAGAAAACTGAATAGCAACACTGAATACTGTAGAAATGCACTTTGCTCAGTAATACTTGAGTTGTTGCAATATTTGATTATCCATTTGGTTGTTACAGAAAAATTCTTAACTGTAATTGATGGTTGTTGCCGTAATAGTATATTGCCTGTATTTCTACCTCTAGTAATGGGCTTTATGTGCTAGATTTTAATATCCTTGAGCCTGGGCAAGTGCACAAGTCTTTTTAAAAGAAACATGGTTTACTTGCACAAAACTGATCAGTTTTGAGAGATCGTTAATGCCCTTGAAGTGGTTTTTGTGGGTGTGAAACAAATGGTGAGAATTTTAATTGGTCCCTCTTATTATAGTATTGAAATTAAGTCTACTTAATTTATCAAGTCATGTTCATGCCCTGATTTTATATACTTGTATCTATCAATAAACATTGTGATACTTGATGTAGTTGTGTGTGACATCAGATAGCAATTATAAATTGATGGAGAATTCTTAGCTTTGTTTTGAAGATTTCGGCACTTTACATTCTTAATTGAATGCCATCTTAATGACGAGACATGAGATTCAAGGTTATTCCTCAGGTCAAGTCACTAGTACTAACCGATATATGGGCAATTCCTACATGCTGAGATCATAGCTCTTATGAATTGGAAGGAAATTGCTATGTATAGCAACAAAAACTTGGTGTTTATTTTTTTTCTGTGTCAGTGAATACATGATGATGAACTCCTAACAGGCCATCCACCCTCATGGCCAAAGTAAACTTAACTTTGCAGGTGTCATTCCCAGTAGCTATGCCTGAATTCCCAGGAAGATTCCTAGTACTCCAGAAACCTTGCCTGGCTTCTTGATCCAACTGAACCCCTGCATGGAAGTTTTAGAAACTAATAAGCATTTGTCTGTACCCCCACACCCACTCGCTTAATTGACCAGCCTTGGGACTTGGAAATTTCCAGGCTTACTTGGTTAATGTAGCCCTGAGTGGGGATTCTTGAGAACATGTTCTTCTGGAGTCCTGGTTGCTAACTTAACACCCAAGAGCAACCTGTACTTAGTTTGGGGAGAGCTTCAAGGAATTGAATAACCCATCAGCCATACTCCAGAACCTGATAAAACATTCAGTGTTGGAAGAGACGTTATCTGCTCATCCAATGGTGAGTAAAACTAGGATCCCTTCCTGTACTAAAGAGGTCATACCTGAAATCTTAACAATTTAGATGGTACGTTTATAGCTATTGATGGGTAGATTAAGAGTAAGCAGAGCTGTGTATAAACTAACGTAGGATAAAATAGAATTTCAGAAACTGACTTTGTAAGGCTATGAAAAACAAAGGGGAGCTATAAATTGCTTTATTACTGATCTGCCTAGCCCCTCCCCCAGTGGAGAAAAATATTTTGAATGCAGCAAATATGCCATAATGTGATTAAGGAGGTAGGTATTGGTTATTAAATTCCACTTGTGTACACAGTTCTCCCAAATCAGACTGTATATTGGTTCTACTTTTGGAGCTAGACGTGGTGTGCAGTGGTTTGTCCTTGGTTGCAGGGGAGTGTGCTTTCACCCCCCAACACAATTCAAGAACAACTCAAATACTGATTGATTCCTTACAGAAGATAACATTGCCATCTTGTTCCAAAGATGGAATAAGTATTTTGTAATCTGTTGTGTGGAATGGTAATATTTGGATGTACTTGGATATACTTTATGTCAATGCCCTATAATGTTTTTCAACATCAGCAACAAATATGTAGAGCTTTAAGATTGCCTATCTTTATTGCCCCAATTTCTGTACTTAAGTAACAAAAGCTAGAGTTGTATATGTTTATTTAGTTGTCTCCATTTTTTCTTATTCCCAAACCTCAGTAAAAACTACACTTCTTTGTACTTTTGTACCAGATTTTGCTCAAAATAACCAATAATCTAGTACTGTGTCTTGTGAGTTTGATGTCAGTTTGTCTTATTGTGGTGGCTTGTGTGTTGCTGTGGTACTGGAAGCTATGCCACTGTTGTTTCAATTAACTTGAAGGAGTTCCAGTGGACAGGTTTCAGTGGAGCTTCCACATTAAGAAGGATGTGTGGTCTGTGGAAAGAATTGACCACTGAAAAACTTAAAAATAGCAGTGAAACATTGATACACTGCCAGAAGGTGAGCCCTTCAAGTTGGAAGACACTCAAAATACAACTGTGAAAATAGAGTCTACCTTAATGATATGGACAGAGTGGAGCTTTTAGGTTCTTCATTTGCTGATGTGGCATGACTTGAAATAGCTGCAAAAATCCACGATTAATCAGAATATGGAATTACAAGATAGAGTGTAGGAAAATTGGAGGTCATCAAAAATGGAATGCATAAAAGTGGATATCTGGGGCCTTAGTGAGCTGAAAAGGACTGGTACTGGCCTTTTTGAATCAGAGAATTATGGTTTATGCTGGGAATGACAGGAATGGTATCACATTCAATGTCAGAAAGAACATTACAGTATTGTGTAGTACAATGCTGTCCAAACTAAAACCAAACCAAACTCACTCCCGTCAAGTCGGATCTAGCTCATAGTGACTGCTCCTTGGGTTTCTGAGGCAGTAGAAGTAAATTGCCCAACTTTCCTTTCAAGGAATGCCTGGTGCGTTTGAACCGCCATTCTTCTGGTTAGCAGTCAAATGCCTTAGGCACTATGTCACCACTGCTCCCACAATACTGTCAGTGATAGGATAATATCCATACACATGTCAAGAGCATTTAATACAAGTTTTCACATCTATGAGCCATCCACTAAAGCCAAAGATGAAGATTTCCATCAACTTCTGCAGTTTGAAATTGATCAAACATGCAGTCAAGGTGCATTGATAATTACCCATGACTGGAATACAAAAGTTGGAAACAAAGAAGCATAGGTAGTTGGAAAGTACAACTTCAGTGATAGAAACGATGCTGAAGGTTGCATGATAGAATTTTGCAAGACCAACAAGTTACTCATTGCAAATACTTTTTTTTTAACAACGTAAAGTGACTTAAACTCTGGTGCTGCAGTGATACTGCCTTGGAAAGCCAAAAGGAGAGATTGCCATGAGTTGGATCCAACTCAATGGCAGCGAGTTTGGTTTGTTTATACACATGGACCTCATTGGATGGAATATATGGGAATCGACTACATCTGTGGGAAGAAATGATAGCTATCATCATAGGACAAGGCCAGGGGCTGGCTGTGAAATAGACCACAATCAATCATATGCAAGTTAAAGTTGAAGCTGAAGAAAATTCAAATCAACAAGAACCAAAACAAAAGCTTGATTAACCAAAGAAATCCATCGAGTCATTTCCAACTCAGCAACCCCCATTGGGTTTCTGAGGCTGTAAATCTTTATGGAAGTAGATTGCCCCATCTTCCTTCCATGGAGCAGCTGGTGAGTTTGAACTGCGGAACTTATAGTTAGCAGCTAAATGCCTTAACCACTACACCACCAGAACTCCTTGAGTATATCACCTGAATTTAGAGACCATCTGAAGAATAGATATGATGCATTGAACACTAGTGACCAAAGACCAGGCAAGTTGTGGGAAGACATTAAGGATATCATACATGAAGAAAGCAAAACGTCATTAAAAAGGAAAAAAAGACCAAAATGGATTTCAGAAGAGACTGAAACTTGCCCTTGAACAGAGAGTAGCTAAAGCAAACAGAAGAAAGAAGAAAGAGCTGAATGAACAAAAGATTTCAAAGGGCAGCTCGAGAAGCAAAGTGTTAGAATGAAATTTGCAAAGGCCTAGAGTTAGAAAAAACATGCTCAGTTTCTCAAGCTAAAGGAAGAAAAATTGAAGCCTCAAATTGAAATATTGAAGGATTCTGTGGGGAAAATAATAATGCAGGAAGCATCAAAAGAAGACAAAAGGAATAAACAAGAGTTACTGTACCAAAAAGAACTGGCATTCAATCATTTCAGGAGGTAGCATATGATCAAGAACCAATAAGAAGTCCAAGCTGCACCGAAGGCATTGTAAAAACAAGGCTCCAGGAATTGACAATACCAGTTGAGATGTTTCAACAAATGGTGGAACTTAATAGCCTATGACAAGAAATTTGGCCAACTGACTGGAAGAGATCTACATTGGTGCCCATTCCAAAGAAATGTGATCCAACAGAATGTGGAAGTTACTGAACCATATCATTAATACTGCATGTAAGTAAAATTTCGCTGTAGAAAAAAACAGTTGCAGTAGTACGTGTACAGGGAGCTGCCAGAAATTCAGGGTGAATTCAGAAGGGGACAGTGAAATGAGATACCATTGCTGATAAAAAGTGGATCTTGGCTGAATGCAGAGAACACAAAGATGTTTACCTGTATTTTATTGACTATGCAAAGGCATTTTTACTGTGTAGGTCATAACAGATTATGGATATCATTGCAAAGAATAGGAATTGTAGAAAACTTAAATTTTGTTACGTGAAACTTGTACATAGACCAAGAGGCAGTCAGTCATTTGCACAGAACAAGGGGGGTAGTTCATGGTTTAAAATCATGAGTGTGTTAGGGTTTTATCCTTTCGCCAAACTTAATCCAATTTGTTTGCTGAGCAAATAATCCAGGAAGCTGGACTACATGAACAACGATGTGTGTCAGGATTGCAGGAAGACTAATTAGCAACCTGCAATAAGCAGATGACATAACCTCCTTGCTGAAAGAAACGATGACAGACTACAGCCTTAAGTATGGATTGCATCTCAAAAAAAAAAAAAAAAAAAAAAAAAAAAAAAAAAAGACAATAAAAAAACATCATGATAAGCAGATATTGAAGTTGTCAAAGATTTCATTTCTCTTGGATCCACAATCAACCCCCACAGAAGTAGCAGTTAAGAAATCAGATGACGGGTTGTACTGGGTAAGTCTGCTGCAAAAGACCTCTTTAAAGTGTTAAGAAGCAAAGATGTTAATTTGAGGACTAAGGTGTAGCTGCCCCAAACCATGGTATTTTCAGTAGCTTCATATGCATGTGAAAGCTGGATAGTGAATAAGGAAGACTGCAGAAGAATTGATGCCTTTGAATTATTGGTATCGGTGAAGAATATAGAACATACCATGGACTTCAAGTACAAACAAATTGTCTCAGAAGAAATACAGCCAGAATGCGCCTTAGAAGCAAGGATGATGAGACTTTGTCTTGTACTTTGGTCTTGTTATCAGGAAAGACCATGCCCTGGAGGAGGACATAATGCTTGGTAAAGTAAGAGGTTAGTGAAAAAGAGCAAAACTCTCAACCAGATGGATAGATACAGTGGCTGTAACAATAGGCTGAAGCACAGCAACAATTTTGAAGATGGTGCAGGACTAGGCAGTGTTTGTATTCTGTTGTACATAGGGTCACTATGAGTAGGAACTGACTTGACAGCACCTAACAACAACGTAGCTGGGATTTGAAAATTAACTTACTCCTTGTGACTCCTTTCTTGTTTCCAGGACATCCTACTTTTAGTTTTCTTTCTGCTGACTGGCTGTTCCTTCCCAGTCTTCAATAGCATACTCTCATCTCTTTAAAAAAACAAAATACTTTGTTGTTTAGTTCTATTAAACCTACATCCAATCCATCATATCCTATTCTCTGCCTTCAAAACATCCATAATTTATTCAACTGCTGCCTTTGTTTCTGACATGATACCACATAAGCTTTAACTAGTCTCCTTGTTTAATCCTTGCTCGTCATTCACTCAGTTTCAACTCGAGTCACTGGGAAGAGGAATCATTTTAAGAAAAAGTTGTATCAATTAAAAACCTGCCAAGTTACTTTCCACCTTCATTTTTTTCTCATCTAATTTCCTACTACTGGCTCTTGCCCTTACTCTTTCTGCTCCAGATACTACTAGTCTTAAGAGTTCTTGGGACGTGCCAAATATATCTTCCTTTCTGTTCATAACCCCACCCCATAACTAATGACTATACTGATGTTAGTCAGGTCTTGGCTCAAATGTCCCTTTTATTGGTAAGGTTCCCACTATTCTTTTTTTAAATGTAACTCTAAACACATACTCCTCACCCCTCTTCCTTGCTTTATATATCTCCATGTCATTATCTGACATACTACCTATTTTCCTCTCTCCAGAATGTGGAGAGCATAAAATTTTTGTGTTCACTGCTGAATCCCCAGCACCTAGAACAATGCCTAGCACACAGTAAGCAGTCAATATGAAATCATTTAATAAAATTATCCTGCATGGCAGAATATGGACCTTAGAAGAAGGAAGAAATAGCAGAAAAAAAGTCAGACTTGAGTTCTAGGTAGATCTAGGGTTAATCTCTGCCTCCGAGCAGTGTGATCTTGTTGTTATGTGCCGTTGAGTCAGAGCTGACTCATGGCGACCCTTCCTTGGGTTTCCAAGGTAGTATCACTATGGAAGTGATAGCCCAACCTTCCTTCCGAGGAGTGGCTGGTGGGTTTGAACCGACAGCCTTGTGGTTAGCAGTCAAGTGCCTTAGGCACTATGCTACCAGAGCTCCTAGTATGATCTTAGGTGAGATATTTATCTGAGACTTGGTTTCTTTTGAAAATAGGTTTAATGCTTAGAGGTTGCCACAAGAGCTAAGTAAGGTAAAACCTGAAAGCATGTAAATGTGAATACATTTGAATCTTAGATTTTAGGGCTCAGCTGCTAAATGAAAGGTCTGATTCAAACCCCCAGCTACTCTGCAGGAGAAAGATGTGGCAGTCTGTTTCTGTAAGGAGTACAGCCTTGGAAACCCCATGGAGCAATTCTCTGCCCTGTGGGGTCACTATGAGTCAGAATCAACTCAGTGGCAATGGGTTTGGTTTTGGTTTGATCCCATAAGAACTTCTATACTCTGAACTTCCAAGATAAGATGATGATTTGTCTTATTTGACTGAACAAAAGCATTCAACAATTGATGACGCCCTCTTTCCTGTGTTTATTTTCCTCTCAGGCTTCTCAGTTTTCCACGCTATTATAGCCTGGCCCCTGAATTGCTGTTCTGTTTTCCTCCCTCAACAGTATCATTCACCCCTGTATCAAAGAGATGCCTGAGCGCAGGGCAGAGAGCAGCAGAAACAAGAATGCTGAAATCACACAACCTGCCCAGACCCAGAGACTGCCTGCCCCTCTGCCCCTACCCCCACTCCAGGACCTCCATAACCATCTGGATTTCAGTCCAGGAAGATGGGCTATAACAAGATGTGATAGATCCCCAGGCTACAGACAATGCTGTCTCTATAGCATCTTCTGCCTGCCTCCCAGGAGAAGAATGTCCCCTTTGGCAGGTAGGACAAAATCCAGTGGTGACCATATGAGTGTCAGAAAAGAACTGTGTTCCATTGGGTTGTCAATGATTTTTTTTTAGAAGTGGATTGCCAGGCCTTTCTTCTGAGGTGTCTCTGGCTGGACTTTCACAACAAAAATTTGTGGGTGTTCCCATAGCAGGGCAGATTTGTAACGATATAAAATAGTATTACTCAAAGTGTAGTCTTTGAACATCACTGGAGAGATCGTTAGGAATGCAGACAATCTAGTCCCACTCCAGACCTACTGGATCAGATCCCTAAATGATTCCTTAGCCCCTTAAAACTTGTCATGTGCTGATCTACAACATAATTGACCCATGCACTTGTGGCCCTGAGCCCTCAGCTCCTACTTAATTGAGAAGCAGTTATATACTGCCATATCTTGAATTAGGACTTTGAGATCAGTTTTTTTGCAATGTGAGATTCCAGAAGGAAGTTTCTTTGAGTCATCTTGGAGAATCTGAAGGGCAGAAACCTGAGTTCTGCGATTTCTGTGCACCATGAAAAAGAATGTGCCTGGTTCCAATGGTACAGACCTCTGGCTAGAATTAGCAAGGAAGCTGCTGCAGGCTACCAAAGCAAGGTTTTTGCATCTCTTAAAACAGTCCCAGCATTTGTCCCTCACGTCATAGCCAAGGAATACTCAAGGAGAAATTTTCCAAAACTCTAATATGAAGTATGGCACTCCTTCACATTGCTTTAGCTGCTACTCCATACAGATAGCATCAGGAGGTGAGGTAAGTGAAGAGAGTTTGCACCCAGGCACTCGGCACACATGCAGGCCAGGACAATGGGCCACAGGCAGAAGCAGGAAATTAAGTCTCCACTTCTTTCCAGTTAAGGAAATCGGAGCACCAGCTCCCATTGGAGAAATCACAGCAGTATTGTTTTAAACAACAAAACAGCCAAGAGAACAAAGATTTTGGTGTTGATCCCTCTCTGGAGAAGATGCTATCATAGACACTCCACCCCACTTAGATGCATCCAGCCTGTTTGGGACTAAACACCAAGCTTACAGGTTCATTTATTAGATCAAGAGTAGTGATCTTCCATTAGTTTACTAACACTCATTGCCTTCACAGTTGTCAAACTGAATGGTTTCTAAGAAATGGCAATCTTACAATTTACAGCCACATGGAGAATCTTGCAGCACATTTGCTGATGGCCACAGTGTCTCAAAAGGTGAACCTGAAATCTGCTCCTGTAAAGACTTACAGCACAGCCTTGGAAACCCTATAGGGCAGTTCTACCCTGTGCCTATAGGGTTGCTATGAGTGAGAATCAACTGCAAAATAAGTATCTTTGATGACAGCTGCACTCTGATTTGATGTATCCCAAATCAGAGACTGCACTGAGATCTGGACTAACTTGATTTTCCTGTAGCACATACCCTTTCCTGTGTGCCTAATGTCATTAAGCGTCACCATTGTCTTGTACTGGTGTAACACACCCATAAGACCAGAGCATCAGAAAACTACCGTGAGGAAAAAGCTGCACTGATCAGATGCTCCATACTCTAAAGAGATGAAGTTATTCCCCTTTAAAAGGTTTTTCTTGCCTCTATTGGCTATTTATCTTCCCAGGGATAGAAATTGTTCATTAGTGGAACCAAAACAAGGGGTACTTTAAAAGTTCCAGGAAAGTTATATTTCCTGGCGATTAAAAATATTTGGCTATAAGGAAACTATTTTAAAGAGATGACCTATGACAGAATAAATATGAACAATCCCTGTTCAAAATAGGGACCATGGAGCCTGATTAGGACTGACATTCAGAACTGACTCTCAACCATGTGCTCATCATGTAACCTACCTTAATCCTCACAATCCTGAGTTAAGTATAGTCTTTTGGGACCTCCATTTGCTGATGTGGCATGATTCAATTTGAGGAGAAACAGCTCCAAACATCCATTAATAATTGGAACATGGAATGTACGAAGTATGAATCTAGGAAAATTGGGAGTTGTCAAAAATGAAATGAAATGCATCAAGATTGATCTCCTAGGCATTAGTGAGCCGAAATGAACCAATTTGGGCCATTTTGAATCAGACAACCATATGATCTACTATGCTGAGAATGACAGTTTGAAGAGGAATGGTGTGGCATTCATCATCACAAAGAATGTTTCAAGATCTGTTCTGAAATACAATACTGTCAGTGATAGGATAATAGCCATATGCCTACAAGGAAGACCAGTTAATACTACTATTATTCAAATTTATGCACCAAACACCAAAGCCAAAGATGAGGAAATTAAAGATTTTTATCAACTTCTGCAGTCTGAAATTGACCGAACATGCAATCAAGATGTGTTAATTATCACTGGTTACTGGAATGCAAAAGTTGGAAACAAAGAATTACTGGTAGTTGGAAAATTTGGCTTTGGTGACAGAAAGAACACTGGAGACTACATGATAGAATTTTGCAAGACCAACGACTTATTCATTGCAAATATCTTTTTTCAACAACACAAACGGTGGCTATACACATGTACTTCACCAGATGGAGTCCACAAGAATCAGATTGATTACATCTGTGGCAAGAGGCAATGGAAGAGCTCAATACTTTTAGCCTAAACAAGGTCAGAAGCTGATTGTGTAGCAGACCATTAACTGCTCATATGCAAATTCAACTTGACGTTGAAGACAATTAAAACAAGTCCACAAGTGCCAAAATAATGACCTTGAACATATCCCTTCTGAATTTAGAGACTATCTAAAGAATAGATTTGATGCATTGAACACTAATGACCAAACCAGAAGAATCATGGGATGACATCAAGAACATCATCCATGAAGAAAGCAAGAGGAAGGAAGAAAGAAAAGACCAAAATGGATGTCAGAAGAAACTCTGAAAATTGCCCTTGAGCGGAGAGTAGCTAAAGCAAATGGAAGAAATGACAAGATAAAAGAACTGAACAGAAGATTTCAAAGAGCAGCTTGAGCAGACAAAGCCAATTACTATAATGAAATGTGCAAAGACCTGGGGTCTGAAAACCAAAAGGGAAGAACATGCTCAGCATTTCTCAAGCTGAAAGAACTGAGGAAAAAAATTTAAGCCTCGAGTTGTGATATTGAAAGATTCTATGGGCAAAATATTGAGTGATGCAGGAAGTATTAAAAGAAGATGGAAGGAATACACAGAGTCATTGTACCATAAAGACCTGGTCAATCTTCATCCATTTCAGGAGGTGGCATATGATCAAGAACCAATGGTACTGAAGAAAAATTTGAAGCTGCACGGAAGGAATTGGTGAAGAACAAGGCACCAGGAATTGACAGAATACCTATTGAGATGTTTCAACAAACGGATGCCCTGCTAGAGGCACTCACTCAATTACGCCAAGAGATTTGGAAGACAGCTACCTGGCCAACTGACTGGAAGAGATCCATATTTGTACCCATTCCAAAGAAAGGTGATCCCACAGAATGTGGAAATTATCAAACAATATCATTAATACCGCATGCAATTAAAATCTTACTGAAGATAATTCAAAATGGTTGCAGCAATATATTGACAGAGAACTTCCAGAAGTGCAAGCTGGATTCAGAAGAGGATGCAGAATGAGGGATATCATTGCTGATGTCAGATGGATCTTGGCTCAAAGCAAAGAATACCAGAAAGATGTTTACTTATGTTTTATTGACTATGCAAAAGCATTTGATTGTGTGGAGCATAACAAATTATGGGTAACATTGAGAAGAATGGGAATTTCAGAACACTTAATTGTACTCATGAGGAACCTGTACATAGACCAGGAGGCTGTTATTTGAATAGAACAAGGCGATACTGCACGGTTTAAAATCAGGGAGTGTGTCAGGGTTATATATTTTCACCATACTTATTCAATCTGTATGCCAAGCAAATAATCCCAGAGGCTGGGTGGACTACGTGAAAAAGAATGTGGCATCGGGATTGGAGGAAGAATCATTAACCTGCGATACGCTGATGACACAACTTTCCTTGCTGAAAATGAAGATGACTTGAGGCACTTACTGATAAAGATTGAAGAATAGAGTCTGCAGTATAGGTTACATCTCAATATAAAGAAAACAGAAATCCTCTTAACTGGACCTATAAGTAGCATCATGATAAATGGAGAAAAGACTGAAGTTGTCAAAGGGTTCACATTGTTTGGTTCTACAATCGACGCCAATGGTGTAGCAGTCATTACATCAGACGACGTATTACAAACCAAACAAATTCATTGCCATCAAGTCAGATCTGACTCCTAGCAATCCCTCCTTGGGTTTCCGATGCAGTATCACTACAGAAGTAGATTGCCCAACCTTCCTTCAACGACATATAGTACTGGGCAAATCAGCTGCAAAGGAGCTCTTTCAAGTGCTGAAGAGCAAAAGATGTATCCTTGAGGACTAAGATGCGCCTGACACAAGCCATGTTATTTTCAATTGCCTTATATGCATGTGAGAGCTGGACAATGAATAAGGAAGACCGAAGAATTGATGCTTTTGAGATGTGGTGCTAGCAAAGAATGCTGAAAGTACCAGGGACTGCTAAAAGAACTAACAAATCCGTTCTGGAGGAAGTGCAGCCAGGATGCTCCTTGAAAGCGAGAATGGCCAGACTTCATCTCACCTACTTTGGTAATGTTGTAAGAAGGGACCATTCCCTAGAGAAGTATATCATGCTTGGTAAGGTGGAGGGTTGACAAAAGAGGGGAAGGCCCTCAACGAAATGGATTGACACAGTGGCTGTGGCGATGGGCTCAAGTATAGCAGGGATTGTGGAGCTGGCACGGGACCAGGCACCGTTTCATTCTGCTATGCGTAGGGTCACTATGAGTCGGAAACGACTTAACGGTACCTAACAAGAACAACAGGTATAGACTTTTACTATAATGGAATAATTGCCCAAACCTCCTACTATAAAAATAGTAATTTCAGTGGGGGAAAGGGGTTAACATTTAAGATTCAGAATAACAAGTGGTTTTTCTTGCAGAAACAATTTTTTAATTTAATAGCTTTAATTTTATGGTTGTGGTGTTTATTCTGATACTGAATTTAAGTCAAAGAAAATGTAAATCATATTCTCTGATTGTGACAGATCCAATTGAAGTTTTCAAAACTTAAGTGTAGAAGAAATGGCTCATTTCAGGATGAGGAGAGGGGCCTAACTAGGCCCACTGTCACAAAAGGAGATTCCCATCCAGGACTCTTAGACTTCATCCAGTATCTCTCCTCTTAACCAACTATTCCTGCTGCCTTCTGCTGACACTCAACTCCACCAGGAAATTCAAGGCTGATGGTGAGATGCAGGTAGAAGCTTCGGTGTCTTTCAGATCTTCCGTGAATTCCTGGGGACAGCAGCAGCAGAGCAAAGCAACAGGCCAGTTAAATATCCTTTGTCAGAGGGCCTTCCCCTTTCTAAGTGGGTGTTCCCCACTCCTTGGTCATTTCTGCAGCATCCAGCCTCCAAACAACAGCCACAGTGAGCTTGAAGAAACCTTAACAGTGGCTTCTGATGAGGGCAGCATGGCCAGAGAAAACTGCCGTTTTCCTAATCTGGAGGCACATTGTGGAGGAAAAGACATACATAAAGGTGTAACTGACTCCAAAATTGCAAATGTGGAACTATACTCAAAAGCACCTTTGCAGCCAAAAGATGGAGATGGAAGCAAGACATTAGAAAAATCACTATATACATCAGGTTAAGTCCTTCCACAAATTGCTCTCCAAAGGACTGTCCACGTTTTTTTGCTGTTATTGATTGAAATGCTTGTATTTTTTGTTACCTTAGTCACCTGAAATGTAGTGTGTGACATGTTGGAAAACCAGGAAAAGGAGACAGAAGACCTGGAGTCTAGTCTGAATCTCACCTTTTATGAGCTGCACGACACTTCAGTGAACACCTGAATCTCAGGTTCTTCACCTTTCAAATGGTACGTATCTGCTGGGATCTCCCTTGTATTACTGCTAAGAATTGCGAGAGCTGTCTAGAACACCCTTCCCTTTGTCATTTCAGGTCTCCCATCCTTCAGGAAAACTTGCCTTGCAGGAACTGTTAGGCACCCTCTTTTGTGCTTCCACAATCACATTTTTCACCCCATCCCAAGGTCTTTAAGTTGATTCTGACTCATAGTGACCCTACAGAACAGGGTAGAACTGCTTCATGTTGTTGTTGTTGTTGTTATATGCTGTCGAGTCAGACCCCTCTTGGGTTTCTGAGGCAGTATCACTACAGAAGTAGATTGCCCAACCTTCCTTCTGAGGAGTGGCTGGTGGATTTGAACTGCCAGCCTTCTGGTTAGCAGTCAAGTG
>NW_006921601.1:7746935-7771365 GCF_000298275.1 Orycteropus afer afer | reverse complement strand
AAAAAAAAAAAACCCAAAATCCACAAACAATGACAAGTCTTGAGTAAATAACCTCTGGCCAAATACAGTTCTTCCAAAGATTTAGAGTTTACTCACACTCAATTTTTATATACAAATGTATCTTAAGGAAAAAAAAAAAAAAGGACAGAGTTACCCATGAAAGTTGGCAAAGGAATTTTATTATGTGGCTTAGGTAGGTCTTTGCATTCTACTAACAGAAAAACATTTTTCCACACCTTATTCAACCTAACAAATTGTGTACTTTTGATTTTATCTGCATGGCTGCAGCATTAACTATTAAAGAAAACCGTCTTCTCATTTGTACTTTGGTGCAATGATATAGTAGATACTTCTTCCTCCAGAAAATAAAAACATTCTCAATCTATACCCAAAATGGAACAAAGACATTATTATTAATACCAAGTTTCTTGTACCACTTGGTAAAAATCAGAATAAAAACCAGAATAGTATGCTGCTTAACATACAAAGAGAATGAGACATCTGCCACAGTTTCAGGTAAACCTCACTGTAGGAATGATTTAGCATCTGGGTCTGTTTTACTGCAGTTTTCACATATGATAGGTGGAACTGTACCACAATGAAGTCTCATTTGTATAAGACAGTCAAAGATGGGATTCTAGCACAGGAAATGTCTCCTGGGGCTCAATAATATATAAACAGATAGAAAAAAGAAATTGTCTTAGGAAAAATTTCACAACTGTTTGACTAAACATCTGAAACATTTTTATCACAGCTTTCATATATTAAAAAACTTTCCTCCAGAGATGAAGCTTAGTTATGAAACAAAACCTAGTCGCTATCATCTGACCCATGTTCTGAGCCCCGGTCTGAGGCCTCATTGTTGGATCCCTCTGGCTCCGACTCATTTCCTGAGCCCCTGACGGAGCCCTCATTATCAGATCCTCTCTCGGAATCTCGATCTGATTCAGCGCTTGGAGAAGCTGGGTGAGAGTCGTTCTCAGATCCTCCTGAGCGGCTTCTTCCTGACTGCACAGACTCATTATCAGACTGTTCCGAACCCGAGGGTCTTCTCTTCCTGGATGGCTGGTCACTGTCTGAATCTTCATCCGACTGATGTCTGCGGGGCCTCCGCGGACTGCCGGTCTCGCTGCCAGACTTGTTCTGGTTCTCATCGGAATCACTCTCTGATGAAGCATGTTTCTTCCGCCGTTCACCCTCGTCTGAGTCGCTGTTGCTGTTCCTGGGATGTCTAGCAAGGACAAGCACAGGTTAGACAGGATTTTGGCCAACTGGGTCCCTGACAAGCTGAGTGTGTGCTTTTAAAAAATAAGGACCCTTAATGCTCTATTTCTTGACCTAGCTGGTGTTTACACAAGTGTTCATTTTGTAATATTTGTTTTTTGTGTACTTCTCTGTAAGTGTGAAATATTTCATAATGAAAAATGTAAACAAGGTACAACAATTGGTCTCTATTCCTCTGGAACAAGAGAGAAAAAAAGAATCAGGATTAAAATGAGGAAATAGAATGTGTGGCTAATTGCTTCTATGAACAACTCTGCCTCTGCCATGAAACCAGAAGAAATGGAGGGTGCTCTGTTAACATTACTGAACATTTTGAGCAAAGATTCTGTACAAGAATTTTGATCTAAAGGGGAAAAATGCCCAACAGAATTGCAAATTCTCATGGACTCCACATTATCTTGAGATATGGAGACTGGATGAACCCCTGAAATCACTGCTCTAACTGCTGAACCTCAAACCAAAAATAGTCCTTGAAGTATTCTTAAAACCAAACAATAGTTTAGCTTAACTAGTAAAGAACGACTGCCTTGGGAATTATGGTCCTTTAAAATCTGTCTATATGGGATCAATTTGACAACAACAGCTTGAAAGATTAGACAGAAGTTTGGGGGTAGTGAGTTGTCAATAGGGGAGGAACAACTTAGAGGAGGAAGGTGAGAATGGCTGCAAAACTCAAAGAATGGAATCAATGTCACTGCACTATACACGCAGAAACTGGTGAATTAGTGTACCTTCTGCTGCATATGTTTCCAAAAACAACAATAACAACAACAACAACAACAACAACAAAAAAAATATATATATATATAAAAATTAAAAAGGGGGAAAAAAACCAACACACTTTAGCAATAAGACAGTATTAAAATGATGGATAACTTTCACTGATTTCTATCAGGCACCTTTTATCAGAATGGAGCATTTCCCAATCTCATTTATAAATTATGAAGAGTAAGAGATACATTTATTTTCACAAAAAAGCTAAGAGTAACAAAGGTGAAGCACAGCATTTCACTTGGCTGTAGACTCTGAATAATTAGCCCTTTCCCAGCCTGGAAGAGGAGGCTGCTTCCCTTGGCTATTACCATCCCTGTTAATACATACTTTCGAAATTGTGAAGTCACTTTGTATCTATCCTTGGATCTGCTACTGTTCTGGGTCCCTCCACCATCCTAGACTTATCAGATAGGAATCTGGGACTACAAAGGTAGTGCAGCCAAATTATGTATTTCATTTAGGAGAATGTCATGCAGGAAATTTCAGCTAATAACCATGAAGAAATGAGATTTCAAATAGGTTTTCTTCTTTAAGGGGTAAGCACGTAGTAGGACAAAAATGACAGGCTTAGAATGAGACACCTCCGAAGGTTTCGTCCAGCTGTAAGATTCCATGGAGCTGGAGAGAGGACATTTTGGGACAGTAACTATCCCCAGCTATCTATTTTCTCCACCAGTTTCTAAAAATCTATTTTAAGTATTTTTACCCCTACCAGAAAAGCTGGTTAACAATCACATTTGATTTACCCATATCATCAGAAGAAAGTAATTTACCAAGGGAAAAATTCCTACCCTTCATCAGCAATTTTAAGTTTATCCTCATCTGAAGAATCATCACTTGATGATATTATGGCTTTGGATTTTATTTTTCCCTTCATTGAAGGAGGCAGACGTTCTGGCTTGGGCTAAAGAATGTCAAACATAATAGATTATTCAAGACTTATGCATTAGAACATCTTTTTTAAATTGGGTTAGCATTACAGTGATAGAATCAAACAGCAACCAATTAACTTTGAAAACAAGCATTGGTATATAAGGAAGCTGCTAGAGAAAAAAAATGTATTCTTTTATGTCTACAGGGGAAGAGAAAAATGGAGTACTATGAACTTACAGCCTTTTTCTTCTCTGCTTTTGGTGGACGGCGCTTTTTCGGTTTTGGGCCATTTTCTGTTTCCTCATCATCAGATCCTTCTTCTCCTTTTGTAGGTCTTAAATAGTGAACACCAAAAGAGTTTGTCAAGATTCACTCATGCCTATAAAGTCTAAGACTACTGCACCATCAAGGAACTCTGGTAGCGTAATGTAAGGCACCTGACTGTTAACCAGAAGGCTAGTGGTTCAAACCCACCAGCCACTCCTCAGAAATCTAAGAAGGGGTCGCTGTGAGTCAGGTCTGACTCAATGGCACATAACAACAAGAACAACACTTCACCATCAAAACATTACTCTTTCTGAATACCCTAATCGGTGTGTCGCACTGTCTAAGGGCAAAGGCCAAAGCTTATTCTTGTTGCACATGATTGCACATGGTCCAAAGACCATGAACCATGAATCTTGTTGACTACTTTAGTCACTTTTATTAATCTAAGCTTGCATCTTACACATAGGTGGAGTGACAGAGGATGTTGGAAAAAGACCCAGGTCCCAGGCCTCAACATCTTTCTTCTCCTCTTTCTTCCTTCCTAACTACTTATTCCAGGCCTACAACTAATGTCCTCGTCACAGCTTCAATTTCACAGGCCTGTATTGGAATGAGTTCACCAACCTCTTTCCCAGTACAGTCAGCTGAGAGCTAGAAGTGTGTTCAACAGGACAGCCTAGAGGGCACCTCCAGGTGATATGGGCAAGGAACCCCTTCCTTGATCTTAACAGTAGATGGCACTGGGTGATCTAAAAGGTGCTCATTCATATACGTTCACATTTTATACACACAGCAAAACCATGAGGTGGGGACCATAATCTCCATTTTATGGAAAAAGAAACTAAGCTTGGTGATTTTTTTCTAAGACTGCACATGCAATTAATGTGGACACAAATACAGGTTCTCTCCTAAATCCCACACATTCTCCAGTTAAGTATTAATTATACTTTAAAGACTCAAGAAAGGCAATTATGACCAGTAGCTCTCAGAAGGAAAGCAGTGGAGATTCCAAGTACTCAGGGGTTTTATAATAAGGTTTATCTTAAGATTGCAGCGGAGGGCACACAAGATTTTGATGTCTGGGAAAATCAAGTGAGTACTAAGTGTTCTCAAATGTTTAAACATAGACTCAGAAGGCAAAAGATCTTTTGCCTCTTAAAAGATTATTTAAAACACATTAATGATAGTAATACCTTCTCCTCTTTTTCTTCTTTCTCTCACCACTCTCCTCGTCTTCGCCTTCTTGTTCACTACCACTGCCCTTCCTCCTCTTCTTCTTTTTGGACATAGGCAGGTCATCATCAGTGTCATCATTGACAAATTCATCAAATTCTCCTCCCTTCTTAGAACGCTAAAATCCAAACAAAACAACAATTATTTCCTGGCTGGTGGAGTGAATATTGCTTGAACGCTAAGGTGTACAGAAAATCACATCCTATGAGTCATTTTACAAACAAAGTATCTTTTACTAAGTTACATGAAAGAAGTGCTTGGCTAGGCACGTAAGACTTCTAATAGGGATTAATGTCTCAACTGATTAAAACTTTGCAAAAATCATCAACTATTTAAGACGTCACTATGGGTAAAATGTACTTAAGCTAGCACTGGAATGCATTTCTGAATACTAAATGCTGTTTAAATTATTTTCTCTGTTGGAAAACTGTCTCTTAGCAAAGGAGGAAGTCAATGCCAAGGACTTGAGTGAGTTTAACCAATTACCTTTACCTCTGAAAGCCAAAGGATCAGAAATGATGTCCCCAGGACTCATCTTACCCGTCCACCACCACCACCTCTTTTCTTCTCTTTTGTTGCTTCAGTCTCACCAGTAAACATGAGAATATTTTTTGTCTTTTCTACATACTGGGCCCGTTGTTCCAAAAGTTTCTTCTGCTCTTCCTTTTCTCGGAGACGTTTCTCTTCCTATGAGGATAAAAAAGGTAGGAAAAAAACTCCATCAGAATGTCTTAGCAGAAAGATTCTTTGTTAACATACAAAGTGTATGTATGCACACAATTCTTTACTTCTAGCATAACTAGAAAATACAACAGATACCTGTTCTTTAAGAAGTTTCTGCCTCAAAAGCTCTTTTTCTTGCTCTTGTTTGGCCCGCAGTTCCCGTTCTTCTTCATCTTGTTTGCGTGCCCGGGCCACGTGGTACTGGGCCTGACTCAGCAAGTCAGAGCATTGTCTAGGCCATTTCAGATTTAGAGAAACATGAATGCAGTTAGTACTGCATACTTTGTTCAAAAACTCAGAACATCTGTTTTCCCTAGAAGCTGGATTATTAGCAGATACCTATTAGCAAAGTTAACTTAGTTACCATAAACTGATACTAGCAACTATGTTAAGTTTCCACACTGTCCTTCCAAAAGCCAGCTAAAGTAGTAATAATAATTTCCAACCTAATCTTCAGACATGATTCAAAGAACCATGATTTTTATCTCAATTCTGGTGACCTATCTGAAATAGACTGGAAAGCATTTTCCCACACAACTTAAGTGTTTGTACTAAATCAATTTTGTTACAGTTTCTAAAAGAGAACCCCAAGAAAAACCTTGGTGTATGCTGGGAGTCCCCTAGAGAAGAGGTGTGAAAGACTGACCCCTGTTCACTATAGTCACTCTCCTAGCCTATGGCAATATCACTGTCCATATCTCACACAAAGTCACCTTCTACAAACAGTAACATTACCTGGCTTCTGTAGCAGCAAGGGCCAAATCAAATCTCATTTTATCTCCCACTTTACTCAAGTAACTGAAGTATCTAAATGGAATAAGAAAATAAAATGCTTAAGAAGTTTCTCATGCAATAAGGCCCATTAGATGTTTCAATCTGTTCTATAAAAGTACCAGCTAACTCACATGAATGTATTTAATGCACAAAGGACCAGCAACTCAATAGGAAAATTATATATGCAATTTACGGTTAGAATGTCATCGATAAACCATATTTAATAAAGACAAGCTTATTAAAACAAGCAAAGTTATATTTAACATTACCAGTAAACCAAAAAGAAAACAAAAAACAATCAAAAATTAACTAAGCAACAAATACTAAACACTTAATTTACTAAATACGTTAGCATGAGAGGCAGCCTAGTCCGTGAAAGCACTTACAATCTACCAGACAAAATACAAAATGTTTAATCAACAATTCAAGTAAGATTAAACAAACCTTACCACATACTTAATTACCTAATAAACATTATAAGGTTAAATATTTTTTATACTAAATGATTTATTTAATTAAATAAATGAGTAATTAAGAGGTAAGGCCTTAATCCTATGCTCAATGCAAGTTGTTTTTAGCTGCTGTCCAGTAGATTCTGACTCATGATGACCCCATGTGTACAGAGTAGAACTGCTCCACATGGTTTTCAAGGCTGTGAACTTTTGGAAGCAGATCACCAACACTTGGGAGGAGCCTCTGGGTGGGTTCAAACCCTCAACTGTTTTGGTGAGTAATTAACAACTTCGAAAAAACACTGGTGTTAACAAGTAAAACTAAGATAACCTAAGTGAAGTCTAAATATTTCAAATGTGTAAAATGGTGGATCATATTACTGTCAGTGAGAAATCTAGGGCAAGCTTGCAAAGTTACACACTTCTAGGGGTTAGGCTGTTGTTGTTGTTATGTGCTGTTGGACCTGACTCGTAATGACCCCTCCTTGGGTTTCTGAGGTGTTATCACTACGGAAGTAGGTTGCCCAACCTTCCTTCTGAGGAGTGGCTGGTGGGTTTGAACTGCCAGCCTCCTGGTTAGCAGTCAAGTGCCTTAGGCACTATGCTACCAGAGCAAATTTGGCAGGTTCTTGCAATAGTTTGGGGCCAACTGGTGGCAGCTGTTTGCTTTGCTAAAATATGGGTAGAATGATACTAATAAAATTACCTTTTGAGGGAAGTGATTTTCAGCAGTTTTTGAAACACAAGGTTTAAAGAAACACAGTATCTCAAAGGCTGTTTCTACACAATCTTTACCTATGTGCAAGCTCCAGTTCTTTCACAGCATTAAGTACTTCCTTCAAATTACTTTTTTCATCTTTCAGGACAGAGGTAGCTAATCTTTGCAGCACCAAGGCCACATTAAACATAAGAACTGTATCGCTGGGTGCCACATGTCTAGCCTGTAAACAGAAAACAGCAAATATTTTATATAATCTAATGACATGCAAAGGAGTTTAGTCAAATACAGTTTTAACAGATATGTGAACATGCATAAAAAAAGAATAAAAAAATATAGTGCTGCAGGGAATTGGTTTGAACAGTGAGTTCTTTTACCTTCAGCAAAGTCTGCTTGCATTCCTGTAACTTGCCGCACTTAAAGAGAGCCCGGGCCAAATAGAGTACAACTTCAGTGTTCTGGTGTTTATAGAATTTTCTGAGACAGTTTTCATACTATAAAAAAGGAATATGTTAATTAAAATACAACTGAGATTAAACAGTATTTTTATTTTGCAGCAAATTTGTAAGATATTTTAAAGCTCTATGAAAAGGTATTTTACCCTTTCAATGACTAGTTAATTTCAGAGACTAACTGGATAAGTAATTTTGACATTCATCAGAATACATTTTCACAACATAAATATCTGATTGTGTGAAAAACTGCATACTCAGAAACAGTTTCTGTGTTTGAAATTTAGGCTTCTTCAGAGTACTGATTTTCTAACAATACTGAAAGGGTAAACAGGTTGAAAGTCTTTTTCAAACTATCTTTAGCAACATTCTCTAACACTGGCTTATTGGCTACTTTTTAAGTCTTATACCTGCTCCTTTTGGGTTATACTCTACCACTCTTCTCTAGTATTTTGTAGAATCGATTGGCATTGAGCATGATCTGTCTTATGGTTTTGGTTAATTTCTTAGTAAAGCCAATACAGGAATGGCAGTGCTAATTTTGACATGAATATACCACTTTTTGACCATGGAATATGTCTTGTCATGGGCAAGAACTTTTTTAGGGAAGATGATTAGATACATTTTCCCTGAACATCCCTAGTGATTTACTTTGAATTCACAAAAGGCAACATTATCTTTCAAGGCCCACCTCAAAAACATAGCCACTGAGACCACCACAGGCAAGTTGAGTTCTGTGAGTCGCTATAATTAGTGTCTTCCCAATACTCTGAATACTGATGAGAATCAATATTCTACTTTCTTAGAAAATAGGTCAACCATTTCCTTCTGGACTATTCTTTCTTTTTCTACCTTTTGTAAGCAGGTTGTTCTTTCTGACTACCATAGTGTTTTCTACAGAGCCTAAGTGTCCTTTTACTGCATGCCATAAATACTGACTATGACTCTTTTATTTCAAGCTGACACACTCTACAAAGATGATAGGCAGATCAAAATTAAAATTCTCCAGTCATGAAACCCTATCTTCATGAAGCTTTCTTATTTTTAAAATTAGTTACTTGATCTTTCTGAAATTCAGTTATCTCATTTGAGAAATAAAGAGGGCAAAACAATCCTACAATTTACTGAGTAATTACCAGTATGCTAAGCTCATTAGTGCCAAGTACTTTGCATACTGATCCTCACAAAATTCTGTGAGATTAAAGTACAGTTAGCTCCATTTTACAGATAGGGAAACTGAGGCTTGAAGAGAATGTCCTCTGCCTAAGGCATGCTATTAGCAGTGGGGCCAAGAAACAAACCTCTGTCTGGATACCAAGTCAGGCCTTAACACTGTGTGACTATAAACCTCAGAATAGACACCATATAAGAAATAGCATGTAGCTAGTGCCATGCTCATGACAGGGTCAGAATGATTAAGAAAACAGCTGCTCAACAATGAACATTATGTGAAAAGATCCTGAAAGACATTACCATCTGAACAGCACTGATATATTGCTTTTGTTCCACATAGATGTGTGCTAAGTTCAACCACACATCACTGATGTCTGCTGTTGCTTCTCTTACTTGGGCAAATACATCACGAGCTTCACGGAAATACCCTTTGTGGGCCAACACAGCTCCTAAAGTTATAAAAAGGTTCACATTTAAGAATTTTCTAGTTGTAACCAGTCAGAAAAATAACTGAAAGTCCTGTTTTAAGACAACTGTTATTTATCATACTTGCAAAGAAATTCTAATATACAAACATTTCCCCAAAAGCACTAATTTCACAAATTGTTACAGGTATCCAAGCCTTATGATCACCTATGCCATTGGCAGCATACAGATTCTTTGCATCATTCCTGAGTACTTGTTTATAGATGGCCAAAGCACGATCTTGATGACGCTTTTCCTATAAAAAGAAACACTTTCAATAAAAAAATTCAAACAAGAATGCAGAGTATCAGTTTTGTTTAAAAAGATGAGGAAATTACTTTTTCTCGGTCTCGGGTGGGCTGATGCAAAGTCTGGAGCCACACGTTGCCAAGGGCCAGCATAGAATAAGTGTCACTCTGTGTGGATGGTTGTTTTAATATCCTCTCAAATTTCTTCTGACCTGGGCCCCATTCTTGTTTAGCCAAATGAAGATTACCAATCAAAGACCAAGCATCTGGATGATCCTAAAATACACATTGGGGATATAAAGAAGCAAAACCTGTGATCTGGATTGAGAGATATCAGTTCTCTTCCCATAATAACTGAAAAAACCAAACCCATCTGTCAAGTGGATTCTGGCTCATAGTGACGCTGTTAAGACAAAACAGAAGGGTTTCCAAGGCTGTCAATCTTTATGGAAGCAGACTGCCTCATCTTTCTCTGTGGAATAGCTGGATGGTTCAAACCACCAACCTCTCAGTTAGCAGGTAAGTGCTTTTACTATTATACCACCAGGACTCTTCTCTTTCCACACTTCTTGTTGTTGTTGTTGTTTTGTCGTCGAGTTGGCCCCGACTCATAGCGACCCCTCCACACTAGCTAACTGCAATTAATTGAAGAGATCTACAAGCTACAAGTTTTTTCAAACTGACAGGTGAGACCCATTAGTGAGTTGTAAAGTCAATTTAGTGTGCAGTTATGAGCATAAAAAATGCAACAGAATGGAGGAAAGTAAGACCATCAGTATGCTGCATGCACAAGGTAAGAGCAAATAATGATCCGTAAAATTTTCATTTCAGTTTTTTGTATAAACACATGTCCATGTGTACTAGGCTGTGATGTGAAATTTATTCCTACTCTGGGCCACAATCAAAAAGTTTTGATGAATTCTACAGTTCCAATCCAAATGCTACAACACTCTGCTTCTATTAACTTTTCTCATGTGAGACTAAACTAAATCCTAAGTCAGGTAAACTAGAGAGAGAAAAAGATATGTGAGCCACATGTGTGGAAGTGCAGGTGAAGAAACCGTGTGGGGAAAGGGAGAAGAAATGAGGAGCAGGATGGGAGTATAAGATTTATGTAAAAAATATGTTCCTTATTTGTTACATGATAGCACAACCTACTATATACCTCTTTAATATTTTTAACAAGTAGATGAAAAAACAAAACAGGAAAATGGAGAGATGCCAAGATTATTAGAAAAGTGATAGTCATTAAAAGGAAAAACTGATTTACTGGGAAGGAAAAGTAAACATAATTATTTTTCAAACCTAAGAGCTAGTATTACCAACCTGATTAATCTGAAGAGCTTCCTTAAACCAATCTGAAGCCTCATAAAAGTTTCCTTTGTCTCTGGCCATCGCTCCTAGGCGCAAATAGCCTGCAACATACATTTAAAAGTTTTCTATATTTAAAATAGCTATAAAGGATCATAATTTGTTTATTTACTTGCCTTACCAACATCAGTGACTTCATTTTACCAACTTAACCAAAAAAAAAAATCATTTCTGTGTTCAAATCCTATGCTAACTGTGTATCATCAATCTAAACTCCTGGCTTACTGCATGAAGATAATAAACATTTGTTCTTATGAGTATTCAGTTTGCTTTATTTTTAAAATTGTGATTTGGGTGAAAGTTTACAGAGCAAATTCACTTTCCATACAGTAGCTCCCATACACTTTGTCTCATGACACTGACTGCAATTTATCACAATGTAACAGTTCCCCTCTTCCCTGTGTCCTTCCCTCCCATGCACCCCTGCCCACCTCAACATACAAAGCCTTTCTATTCTCCCATGATTGTTCTCTCCAAGGAGTGTATCTACCTAATGTAAATGTTCAGTTCATATGCCTGTCTTCTGTTTGTCTGGAAACCACAGAAGTGGGTTAAATTCCAGACCTGAAGGGCAGCTAGGGGCCACAGTCTCAGTGGTTCCATCAGGCTCTATCAGACTAGCAAACCTGGTCCTAAAATAAAAAAACCAAACTCACTGCCATCAAGTCGGATCTGACTCATAGCGACACCTCCTTGGGTTTCCGAAGCGGTATCACTACACAAGTAGATTGCCCAATCTTCCTTCCGAACCTACCAGCCTTCTGGTTAGCTGTCAAATGCCTTATGTACTATGCCACCAGAACTCCCAAACCTGGTCCTAAAGGATCATAATTTTAAAGTCATACTTTTGAAACAATTATTTCTGGTTAATACATTTATACAATGATTAAAGAGTTCCACAGGTGAAAATATCAAACATCAATATAACAATCTCATAAGGTTTAGAGAGTAAGTGAAAAGGAAGATACTGAGAGGTACACAGGAGGTACAGACAATAAAGGCAAATACTATTGCATATATAATACTGAATTATCTAAAATGGCAAACACTTACCTATGGGTGGAAACATAGGCAGATAGTCAAGATGACTGGGCATGGCTAGGCAAATGGGAATATACCCATGACCATACACAGGTTTGGCAGACGATATTCTTACATTTCTTTTTGTGCCATATGCTATAAATACGTCATATGCAGAAGGAAATGTTAGCATAACTTAATAGCCATAGCTAAGCACCTTGAGGGAATGAGTCACTGGGCCTGGGGGCCAGAGACCATGGTCATAGAGGACATCAAATTCAACCGGCAAATCATGGTATACAAAAATATTGTTCTACATCTTACTTTGAAGAGTAGTGACTGGGCTCTTAAAAGCTTGCAAGCAGCCATCTAAGTGACTACTATTGGTCTCTCCTTGTCCAGAGCAAAGAGAAGTGAAGAAAATCAAAGACATATGGAAACAGTCCAATGGACTAATGGACCATGAAAACCTCAGCCTATATGAACCTGGGGAGCTCTGGTAGCATAGTGCCTAAGGCACTTGACTGCTAACCAAAAGGCTGGTGGTTCAAACCCAACAGCCACTCCTCAGAAGGAAGGTTGGACAATCTACTTCCATCAAGATACTGCCTCGGAAACCCAAGGAGGGGTTGCTCTGAGTCGGGCCCAACTCGATGGCATATAACAACAACAACATATGAACCTGAGACCAGAACTAGATGGTGCCTGGCTACCAAAGCCAACTACTCAGAAAGGGATCAAAACTGGAGATCTTGGATAGAGTGGCAGAAAAATGTGGAACAAAACTCAAAATCATAAAAAAGACCAGGCTTGATAGAGACTGGTGAAATCCCTGAGACAATGGCCCCAAGTCACCCTTTGGGCCTGGAATTGAACTCACTTCATGGCTTAACTCTCAGCCAAACAACAGACAGGCCTATGAACTGAACACTTACACCAGGGAGATGCACTCCTTAGAACAATCACGAGAGATCAGAAGAGCAGCATATGCATAGGGAGAAAGGCAGGAATGCATAGACAAGAAAGACAAAGGGAAAGTGTAACCACAGGAAGGAAGTAGGAGAGCTGTTTCACTGCAGGGAATGTAAACAGTGTCACAAAATAAAATGTGTATAAACTGTTGAATGTAAAATGAATCTGCTTTGTAAAATTTCACCCAAATCACAACAAAAAGTTAAAAATAAATAAATAAATAAATAATTCTAACCTTGATTTTTCCACTTTAATAATAATAAAATGCTGTACAAATGTAAGCTGGTATTTTCTCCAGAAATATGTCACCACAATAGGAAATATTAGGAGCCCTGGTGGCACAGTGGTTAAGCACTTGCCTGCTAACCAAAAGATCGATGGTTTGAACCCACAGCTGCTCCACAGGAGAAACATCAGGCAATCCGCTTCTGTGAAGAATTACAGCCTCGGAAACCCTATGAGGCAGTTCTACTCTGTCCTATAGGGTCAGAGTTTGAATTGACTTGATGGAAGTTGAGTTATATGAAATATAGTCTGGCTTTTAGTTATTTGTTTTAGCTTCTAGCTTAAACATAAGTGAAGTTGTATCTTTTTTTGTAGGCTACAAATCTGCCTTGAAGAAATAGGGACATCAGAACCTTCAGAAATTTTTCACTGCTGGTTCTAATAAAGATCTGTCAGGTTAAATTTTAGCTGCTATTGTAGGAATATTACTACATAATACAAAATTTAAAATTCTTACAGTCAACGTAATTAGGATGTTCCCGTAAGATGTTTTTATATAGTTTTTCTGCTTCATGGAATTCACACATCGCCTCATACAGCCTGGCTAAATTGTATGATGTTGTAACAGAAATAGCATTGTAATAATGTTCATCATGTTCAGCTTCTGCCTTTGCACGATCCAATGATGCCAAAAAATATTTCTATGAGAAAGAAAATTGTAGTTAAAACATGAAGTCTAAAAAAGGCACATTCAATTTGATAAAGTATAAAAGAAAGGAACATTTGTATTGTCCTACCTTTGCTTCCCCTAGGTTCCCAAGTCTAAAATGGAGAGCACCCACATTATTCAGAATCTCCGGGGGAACGTCGGCCTGTACCTTCTCCTGAAGGATTCTTGTTGCTGTTCCGTAGGCTGAAAGGGCACCCTGTATTTTCAGGGTGGACAGAATAAAGTATAAGAGAAAACGAAAGAGAAACACTACATCATGTTTAAAAAAACCCATTAGGTAGGAGATGACAGGTAATAACTAAATTATGAAGTACCTGTATATCAGTCTGTTCTAAGATTTGTGCCAATTCAATCCAAGCTTCCACATCGTCAGGGTACTGTTCTGTGACCTTCTTCAAGTGGCCCTGGGATAAAATAAATCATTAAGTTAAAGCATTCTAACTATAAGCTGTCAAAGCAAAAAGTAGTTGACAACATTATTTAATAAGTCAATGTTATTTAAAAACGGAACAAGCAGCTAACAAAGCTATTTCTATCATATCTCTACTAGCAACAAGAAGAAATGAGGAATGCATAAGAGTGAGTCTAGGTTACAGTTAGGAACAGCTAACAGAAAATACCTAAGAGTTTTAAAAAATGTACCTTAGCAATATCTCGTTTCTCTTGATCTTCTGAGGCAGCATAGAGAGAGCCAAGAATTTTCATAGTTTCGTAATTATTAGGATAAGCTTTCAGAACTTTCTCAAAGCACTGAGATGCATTTTCTTTATCACCTCGATAAATATACATTTGTCCCAAACCAAAAAATGGCAATACAAAAGAGGATGAGGCAAACTGTGTGGCTTGATAGTAGTACTGGAAAGCTTGGTCATAATCCTCCTAAAATATGAAGATAAAACAAGGCCAATAATATGAGCAAAAGTTTTTGAAAGATTTGAAGAATTATAAATTAAAAAGAATCAGATATTTAAAGAAGTTATAAAATTATCTTACCTGAACGTGGAATGATCTAGCCAGCTGATAGCAACTTTCTGCCTGCATAGCCTCCACTTCTGTATTATGGAATGCATGGAGAGCCAAGTGCTGGACTTTACTATAATCCTGAGCAATAAAGATCAGAAAATCAATTGAGTGAACTCACAAAACTCTAACAGTCTCAATCATAAAAGTTATCTTGTAAGGCTTCCTCAAATTTCACTTACTGAACAAATAAAAGCATTCTCTAGAATTACAAATTGTCGTTGTTGTTGTGTGCTGTCGAGTCGGACCCGACTCATAGTGACCCCTCCTTGGGTTTCCGAGGCAGTATCACTATGGAAGTAGACTGCCCCATCTTCCTTCCGAGGAGTGGCTGGTGGGTTTGAACCGCCAGCCTTCTGGTTAGCAGTCAAGTGCCTTGGCACTATGCTACCAGAGCTCCTAGAGTTACAAATAGTAATTCTTTATTACTCTTGCTGATAAAATTCAGGAGAAATGGGAACTAGTATTTGCTGACTACTGAACAGCTACCCATTGTATATATTATTTCATTTAATCCCCACAATTCTTTGAGGTATTAGCCCTATTTTCATGACAAGAAGAGTGAAACTAAAAGAGGTTAAATCCCTTAAGAGTAATGGTATCAGTTACAATATGGTACTTGTATTTGTTCTAATCTTCACCAAGAACTCTTCATGAAGAATCTTTATTACCATTTTACTGATAAGGAAACTGATGCTTAGAGAAGTGTATAGTGTGTGTGTCTAAGCTGGAAAAGATGGAATCTGTATTGTTTTTTTCCTGACTCCAAAGGAAATGCTCTATTATATCAGGTAACAAGTGCCAGTGCTTGGGTTTTCACTTTTTAATCAATTTACTTTTAATACACTTTATTTTTTTTAGAGAAGTTTTATGTATACGTAAAATTTCAACATTTGCGGTTTAATTCGGATCTATGTAAATCTGAGTCATGAGCTTCCCATGAGACCTTACTTCAATTTGGATTATCCAGTTTACTGCCCAAGAATCTCAAAGTCAGAGTTAATGCATTAGGGGTAGGAAAAAACTTTTTTTTTTTTTTAATTTTAATTTTTATTGTGATTTGGGTGAGAGTTTACAGAGCAAATTCATTTTCCATACAGCAGCTGATACACATTTTGTCTCATGACATTGACCGCTACTTCCCACGATGTAATAGCTCTCTTCACACTTCCTCCCTATAGTTACCTCTTTCTTCCCTGTGTCCTTCCCTCCCATGCACTCCTGCCCACCCCCCCAAAGCAGTCTTCCTGTACATACACTGTCCTTCTGTTCTCCCATGATTGATCTCTCCAAGGAATCTATCTACCCATATGCTGGTCTTTCATTTGGCTAGAAGCCACAGGAGTGAGTTCAGTTCCAGACCTGATGGGCAGCTAGGGGCCATAGTCTCAGGGGTTTCACCAGGCTCTATCAGACTTTTTTTTTTTCCTTAAATTTTTATAATTTTTGAGTTTTGTTCCACATCCAGATCTCCTACACAGATTCTGTTGTTGTTGTTGTTATGTGCTGTTGAGTCAGACCCGACTCATAGCAACCCCTCCTTGGGTTTCCAAGGCAGTGTCACTACGGAAGTAGATTGCCCAACCTTCCTTCCAGGGAGTGGCTGGTGGATTTGAACCGCCAGCTGTCTGGTTAGCAGTCAAGTGCCTTAGGCAGTATGCTATCAGAGCATAGAAATGTATGTTATTCATTTGATTAGAAAGATGGTCTGAAGTAGAGCTTTGTTAACGAAACCCAGTGTCATCAAATCAATTCCAACTCATAAGTGACCTTAAAGGACAGAGCAGAATTGCCCCAAAGGGTTTCCAAAGCTGCAAATCTTTACGGAAGCAGATTGTCTCATCTTTCTTCTGTGGAGTAACTGGTGGGTTCAAACTGCCCACTTTTTGGTTAGCAGCCAAATGCTTTTAACCTCTACACCACCTTTTGTTGTTGTTGCTTGCCACTGACTCGGACCCAAGTCACAGTGACCCTCCTTGGATTTCCGAGGCAGTATCACTACAGAAGTAGATTGCCTTCCTTTTGAGGAGTGGCTGGTGGGTCTGAACCACCAGCCTTCTGGTTAGCAGTCAAGTACCTTAGGCACTACGCTACCAGAGCTTGAGTGCCGCCTTTGTTAACTGCTGCTAGGTGCCGCCAGGTTGGCTCTGACTCACAGCGACCCTATGCACAACAGAACGAAACACTGCTCAGTCTTTCACCATCCTTACAACCCCTGCTCTGCTTGAGCCCATTGTACCAACCACTGTCAATCTATGTCACTGAGGGTTTTCCTCTTTTTCACTGCCCCTCTATTTTACCAAGCATGATATCCTTGTCCAGGGACTGGTCCCTTCTGAGAACATGACCAAAGTAGGTGAGACGAATTTTGGCTGTTCTTGTTCATAAGGAGCATTCTGGTTGCACTTCCTCCAGGACAGATTTATTTGTTCTTCTTGCAGTTTATGTTATTTTCAGTATTTGTCACCAACACAATTCAAAGGCATCAGTTCTTCCTGTCTTCCTTATTTACTGTCAAGTTTTTATGTGCTATGAGGCGAATGAAAATACCATGGCTTGGGTTAGGTGCACCTTAGTCTTCAAAGTAATCTCTTTACCCATTCATATTTTAAAGAGGTCTTTTGCAGAAGATTTTCCCACTGCAATAGAGTATCTGATTTCTTGACTGATACTGGGTGTTGATTGTGGATCCAAGTAAAATGAAATCTTTGACAACTTCAATCTTTTCTCCATTTATTGTTATGTGGTTTATTGGCCCAGTTGTGAGGATTTTCATTTTCTTTATGTTGAGGCATACTAAAGACTGTAACCTCTGGTCTTCATCAGTAAGTGCTTCAAGTGATCTTCACTTTCAGCAAGTAAGGTTGTGTTATCTGCATATCACAGGTTATTAATGAATCTTCCTCCAATCCTGATGGCATGTTCTTCTTCATATAGTCCAGCTTCTCGGATTATTTGCTTAGCATAAAGATTAAATAATTACGGTGAAAAGCTACAATCCTGATGTACACCCTTCCTGATTTAAAACCATGCACTATTCCCTTGTTCTGTTCAAATGACAGCCTCTTAGCCTATGTACAGGTCCCTCCAGAACACAGTTGTTCTAGAATTCCCATTCTTCGGAATGTTATCCATAATTTGTTATGATCCACACTGTCAAATGCCTTTGAACGGTCAATAAAACACAGGTATTCTTTTCTTTCAGCCAAGACCCATTCGATATCAGCAATGATATATATCCCTTCTCCCACCTCCTCTTCTGAATCCAGCTAGAATTTCAGGACATTCCCTGTCAATATACTGCTATAACCATTTTTTAATTATCTTCAGCAAAATTTTATTTGTGTGTGATATTAATGATGTTGTTTGATAATTTCCACATTCTGTTGGACTGGGCACAAATAGGGATCTCTTCAGTCAGTCTTGCCAGATAGCTACCTCCCAGATTTCTTGGCATAAATGAGTAAGTGCCTCCAGCACTGCATCCGTTTGTTGAAACATCTCAATAGGTGTTCCGCCAATTCCTGAAGCCTTGTTTTTTGCCAATTCCCTCAGTGCAACTTGGACTTCTTCCTTCAGTACCATTGGTTCTTGATCATTTGCTACTCCTGAAAATGCTGAAAGTCTACCAATTCTTTCTGGTACAGTGACTCTGTGTATTCCTTCCACCTTCCTTTGATATTTCCTGCAATATTTAATATTTTGCACACAGAATCCTTCAATATTGCAATCCAAGGCTTGAGTTTTCCTTCAATTCTTTCAGTTTGAGGAATTCTGAGTGAGTCCTTCCCTTTTGGTTTTCTAATTCCAGGTCTTTGCACATTACATTATAATACTTTGTCTCCTCAAGCTGCCCAATGAAATTTTCTGTTTAGCTCATTTATTTCATCATTTCTTCTATCCACTTTAGCTACTCTCCATTCAAGAGCAAGTTTCAGAGTCTCTTCTGACATCCATTTTAGTCTTTTCTTCCTTTCCTTTTTTTTTTTTTTTAATGACCTTTTGCTTCTTCATTTACGATGTTCTTGATGTCATTCCATAACTCATCTGGTCTTTGGTCACTGGTGGTCAATGCATCAAATCTACTCTTCAAATGATCTCTAAATTCAGGTGGGAGATAATCAAGGTTGTATTTTGGCTCTCATGGACTTATTTTAACTTTCTTCAGTTTCAACTTGAACTTGCAAAGGAGCAACTCATGGTCTGTTCTACAGTGAGATCCTGGCCTTGTTTTGATGGATGATATTAGGCTTCTCCATGGCCTTTTTCCACTGATGTAGTCAATTTGATTCCTATGTATTCCATTTGGTGAGGTCCACATGTATAGTTGCCATTTATGTTGTTGAAAGAAGGTACTTGCAATGAATAAATTGTTGGTCTTGCAAATTCTATCATGCAATCTCTGTTGTCATTTCTGCCATATTTTTCAACTACTGATGCTTCTTCATTTCCAACTTTTGCAATCCAATCACCAGTAATTATTAATACATCTTGATTGCATGTTTGGTCAATTTCTTCATCTTTGGCTTTAGTGGTTGGTGCATCAATTTGAATAATAGTTCTATTAACTGGTCTTCCTTGTAGGTGCATGGATATTATCCTATTATTGACAGCACTGTACTTCAGGATAGATCTTGAAACATTCTTTGTGATGATGAATGCCATACCACTCCTCTTCGTCATTCCTGGCATAGTAGAGAGAGCTCTGGTGGCATAGTGCCTAAGGCATTTTGACAGCTAACCAGAAGGCTGCAGTTCAAACCCACCAGTCACTCCTTGGAAGGAAGGCTGGGCAATCTACTTCTGAAGTGCTATCACCTCAGAAACCTAAGGAGGGGTTGCTATGAGTCAAAATCAACTCAACCGCAATGAGTTTGGTGTTTTTGGTTGGCATAGTAGATCGCATAATTGTCTGATTCAAAATGGACAATACCTGTCCATTTTAGCTCACTAATGCCTACGGTATTGACTTTATGTTTACATTTCATTTTTGACAACTTCTAATTTTCGACTCATACTTCACACATTGCACATTCCAATTATTAATGAATATTTGCAGCTGTTTCTTCCCATTTTGAGTCATGCCCCATCGGTATGTGAAGGTCCTGAAAGTTTTATTCCATCCATGTCATTAAGGCCGACTCTACTTTGAGGAGGCAGCTTACCTTCTAGCACCGTATCAGACATAGTCCACTGCTATTCATAAAGTTTTCCAATGATAGATCAGACAGTGTTTCACTGCTATTCATACAGTTTTCAGTGGCTAATTTCTTCAGAAGTTGATGGTCCTGTCATTTTTCCAAGTCTGGCTTGGTCTGGAAGCTCTGCTGAAATCTGTCCAACATGGGTGACTCTGCTGATATTTAAAATACTGGTGGCTTAGCTTCCAGCCTCATAGCAACACACAAGTCACCACAGTAAGACAAACTGATAGACAAGTAGTGGTCTTTGTTAACTACCACTCCTCAAATCCTAAATCTGTTTTTCAAACAAGGAAATTAAAAATATTTAAGGAAATTAAGTTATTTGCCCAAAGCCACATAAATATCCAGTGATGATGCCTGAATTAAAATCAGGTGATTAGAATTCTACATTTTTAACTATGTTTAACTAGCTAGATTTATGTATTATTCACTAGGGTGAGGGTAAGGGTCAAATGCTGTGTTTGTTTTACTATGGAGTCTTTGATTTTCCTACTCCATAATTTATGACAAATCCTTTAGGAAATTAAATATTTTTATTTGAAATTTAACATTTACATAAAGTATTAAAGATTAAAAAGAAACAGCTTCTATTTCAAAATCCTCTTTCACAAAATTTCAGTTTCCTCTCCCACAGCTTTTGTCCTCAATCTACTCTGCATTCTGGGTTCTTCTCTTTCCTAATCAAGAGGCCAATCAAACCCATACCCTATCTAGCTCAATTCTCAGCTGCTTCTGGAGGTAAGTGTGTGCTCATTACTCCATGAGTGATTACAGTTCCCATCCCTAAACCCAATGTACCACTTGATTACTGAAATGTCTGGGATGTTAATTAATAATACTCTTTCTTCCAGCTAAATTTCTTCTGTAGGGGTAGCAAAGTAGTGTGAGATGGGCAGTGAACTAAAGATCTCATCTTAACTTTACCATCTGTTAGCTGAGTGAATTTAGGCAAATTGTGCTAACATTGTTGAGCCTCAATTTTCTCATTTACAGAAAGAGAACTATAAATATCATGTCTACCTCCCAGGGCTGCTGTGATGATAAATTGAGAAAAACCTCAAACCTCTGTAAATATCTAAAGATATTTTGTAAATTTTAAAGACTTATTATATATTTGGTCCAAGATAATGGCACATCACCTGGCACAGTGCTGGAGCACAGATCAAGTGTTCAATAACACTCAAACTGACTGGCTTGACTTATATATTTCACTTATCCAATTTCAGAGGTTCTGTATATACTAATCATTTTCTTCATACAATAAATCTTAATCTTCAGCAGTGGAAGTAACTAGTAGAAGGGTAAACACTGAAAACTGAGTAATTTTCATTTAGTTCTCAAAAACTGTCACAACACATTTTATTATTATTAGATATGGGCACAAATATTTAGAATGAGTCTTTGTTTCCAGTGAAAACCACACTAACCTGTGTAACTTTCATTTTAAAAACTATTGCCTACTTTACCTATAAAATACATTTCTACCTCCTCCCTGAAGAGCTGATGCTTAGTACTGTAATAGTTGTAGTCTTAAAGTTTAATCAATAACTCATTATGAAAGAGGAGTATGCTTTTATAGCCAGAGGAAGTAAAGTATCATACTCAATAGCTGGGGGACCTTAGGCTATTAACCCTGTATTAATTTACTCATCCACAAAACGGGGATAATATCACCTACCTCCCTCATTGTTGTGAAGATTATAAAAGTACATAAATACATGTAATACATTTTTAACAGTGCTTGGCATTTAGTAAGCGCTCAGTACATACTAACAACAACAATAACAGTACATAGGAGCTATTATTAATAAGGACTGATGCAGTTTTGTGAACTTTTACCTAAAATACTATTAAATTAAAGTTTTTGGTACAATTAAGTGCCTGGTTTTGACCTGCAAGAAAGAGTGCTGGTGGTGGTACAGTGGTTATGCACTTAGCTGCTAACTGAAAGGTCAGCAGCTGGAACCCATTAGCCACTCCACAGGAGAAAGATGTGGTAGTCTGTAAAGATTACATCCTTGGGGGTGTGAAGTGCTGGGCCTACACACTTGGGAACACAGCTGTAGGGGACACTAAGCTCAACTGGCACAACACAGTTCATAAAAGCATTGTTCTACATCCTGATTTTGTAAGTGGCAACTGAGGTCTTAAAAGCTTTCAAGCAGCCATCTAAGTGACAACTATTGCTCTTTCCTTGTCTGGAGCAAAACAGTGTGAGGAAAATCAGAGACATGAGAACAGTCCAAGGGAACCTAAGCCTACATGACCCTGAGGCCAGAAGAATGAGATGGTGCCTGGCTACCTACCAATGCCGACTACTTGGAAAGGGATCAAAATTGGAGATCCTGGATAGAGTGGGAGAAAAATGTGCAACAACATTGAAAAACATAAAAAATAATAGGAATACTGGTCAGATGAAAACTGGTGAAAACCCCAAGGCTATGGCCCCTAGCCACCTTTCAGGCTGGACTCACTCCCATGGCTTAACTCTCAGCCAAACAACAGATAGGCCTATGAGCTGAACAATTAAACCAGTGAAATGTACTCCTTACAACAATCAACCATGGGACATTAGAAGGGCAACATTTACACAGGGAGAAAGGTAAGGAGGCAGGGATGCATAGGTAAGAAAGACACAGGGAACGGGTAACCACAGGCAGGCAGGGAAGGGCACCGATACCAATTCTGGGGATTATAATCAGTGTTACAAACAAGATGTGTATGAACTGTTGAGTGGAAAACAAATCTGCTTTGTAAAATTTCACCCAAATCACAATAAAAAGTTAAAAAAGACTGGAAATCCTACAGGGCAGTTCTATGCTGTCTATAGGTTTGCTATGAGTTGGACTCTACCTGATGTTTTGTTTTTTTTTTTACATGGAAGATTAAAGTTTCATGGTTTTTGTATAAAAACTTTCTCAAGTGTGGTGGTTATGTTTTTGTGTCAACTTGGCTGGGCCTGGCTGAATGGCTGGGAAGCTGGTGATAGTTACTCGCCATGATGAGACTCCATGGTGGGATCTACCACAAGCAGCTGAGTAGCTGCTTTGGGTATGTGGTCTGCTTCCTGTATATAAGAAACAGCTTTGGGAATCGTCTCTAGCTTATAGCATGTTTGAACTCTACGTGTAGCCGTGCCGTTGTTCAGCAGCCTGCCATGCTCTGCCGACCTTGGGACTTACAATGGACTTCAATTAATGGCCTGCCATGTGGTCTGGTAACATCAGTACTGTGCCATTTTATTTGTTGACCTTGGGCTTGTTAACCTCAGCAGCCAGTAGCTGCCTGAGTGAAGAGATTCCTCTAGCTTCAGTGGGCCAGGAGCAAGAGGCAGAGCTGCAGCCCAAGGTTGAGGGGCTTTCACACAGCCCCTAGAGCCTGGCACTCTGAACTCGGACTTCTAGCCTCCGGAACTGTAAGAGAATAAACTCCTGTTTGTTTAAGCCATCCCATTTGTGGTATATTCTGTTAGAGCAGCACTAGGTAACCAGAATATCAAGGATTTAGTATCTTAAGAAATTTAAGTATCATTGCTTCTATAGAATTAATGGCAATTTAAAAAATATATCATGACCAGCATGTAAAACTACAAAAACTTCAATGGCTCCTTGTTCACAACATAATTGTCAAAACTCCTTAATGCTTCGTAAGTGCCCCATTATCTGGATCCAATGTATCATCTACTATCTAGCCCCACCACACAATATCCTCTTATTATTTCACAGATCTATGCCTTTACCTGAAGGAACCCTGGTAGTGTAATGAATAAGGCATTTGGCTGCTAACCAGAAGGTCAGTGGTTCAAACCCACCAGCTGCTCCACAGAAAGATTTACAGCCTTGGAAACCCAATGGGGTCACTAGGAGTCAGAATTGACTTGATGGCAGTGAGTTTGTTTTTTAGCTATGCCTTTACCCATCTGTTCAACTACCTAATAACTCCCTTGTTTCTAAAAACCTAGATCAAAGTTTTCCCATGTCCATGAAAACTTTCCTTAACCACGTCGTCTCTTAATTCTTTACCATACTTGGGTAGAGATCGTTATTTTTACATTTACATTTGTTTACATATCTGTGTTTTCTATGAACTGAACTCCTTAAATGCAGAAATCACGTCTTATGGATTTCCACACACTATCACAGTGCTGTGTAGAATATAAAGAGTAAATAAATAAGTGAATGAATAAGCAAATGAACATATCCCCTTATAATTTTTTTTTTTAAGAGCTTGTTTTACATTCAATAAGTTTATGTGAACGATCAGAATTCCCAGGTATATAGTAGAGTTGACAAGGGGAAGGTTGTGGTCACTGCTTGGGCACAGCCAGCTACCCAGATGACCGAGTAGTTGAACCTGCGGGCTTGGGACCATAGTTGCAGGGGACATCAAGCTCATTTGGCATAACATACTACATAAAACATTGTTCCACCTCCTACTTTGGTTGAGTAGCAA
>NW_006921601.1:7685276-7733070 GCF_000298275.1 Orycteropus afer afer | reverse complement strand
TGGAGACTGCTCTAAGACAGGTTTTCAAAAAGGGATCTAAGTTTTGGTTATTACAACCATGAGACTACTACTGGCTCTTAGTAGTCATAAAGGTCAGCAATGCTGCCAACATCCCACAATACATAGGATAGCTCCCCATAACAGAGTTACCCAGCCCAAAATGTTAATAATACTGTAGCTGAGACACTCTGGTTATCCCAGTCACGGAAAATTACTGATAAAAAGCATAATGGGGAGCTTCCTTTTCAATATAAGATAGACCTTCCTAAGAGAAAGCCTTTCATCCCTTCCCCTTTCTACTTGTAAGGCTGATGTAATAATGGGCTGCTTAGCGATGCAGCAGCTATCTTGTAACCGTGATGTGACAGACTGAGGAAGAAAGGCCACAAATCAAGGAACAGAGAACAGAAAGATACAAAAGCCTGGGTCTTTGATGGCACTGAGGTATTAAACCTGAGACTGTAGATGTCTAGTTTAGTAAATAAAAATTCTTATGGCTTAAGTCATCATAGTGTTTCTTATTACTTGCACTTAACAGCAGGCCAACCTCATATAACCCATTGCCATGGGTTTGATTCCAACTCATAGTAACCCTGTAAGACAGAGAAGAACTGCCCCATAGAGTTTCCAAGGCTGTAATCTTTATGGAAGCAGACTGCCACATTTTTCTCTCAGGAAGAGGCTGCTGGGTTCAAACTGCCAACCTTTTGGTTGGCAGCTGAGCGCTTAACCACTGTGCCACTAGGGTACCTTTCACCCTAATATATAGGTGTATAATATCTTACCTGAAATTCTGAAATCCAAAAAGTTCCAAAGGTTATTCTGTAATCTTGAAGTGAATTCATTTTGTGACAAATTGTGATTGAATTGTAAAGTAATCCCAATTGGTGTGAACATTCACTCATCTTGCCACAAAAATACAAGTTCGACATTGGAGTGCTGACCCTACTAGGATGATCTATTATGCACATGCACATATTATCTTTTTTCTTTTTAAAAAAATTTTATTATGATTAAGGTGAAAGTTTACACAACAAATTAAGTTCCCACTTAATAATTTCTACACAAACTATTCAGTGATATTGGCTACATTTTTCCATTCTGGTTGTACTATTTATAGTGCCCATTTCCCTGTCCCCTTACCTTCTCATGGTTGCTTTAATTTTTGACCATTTGGCCTCATATAGATGATTTTTTAAAGAAGCTTATTGCTCACAGATGATATTTTTTATTTTATGAGCCAATCAGTTATTTAGCTAAAAGGTGAGCCCAAGGATAATTTTGGTTTAAGGTTTAAAGGCCATCTCAGGGCAAACTGTCTTGGGGAGACCTCTAATCTTCAACTGGTTCAGTAAAAGTATGGCTTTTAGTTCTGTTCCACATTTTTCTTCCATTCCATATATTGTGGCCCTGATCAGAACAGTCAGTAGTGGTAGCTGGAACCATCTAGCTCTTCTGGTCTCAGAATATATGTGGCCATGGTTCGTGTAAACTATTAGTCCTATGTACTATTTTCTATTCTGAGGCTTTGGTTTCCTTCTTTCTCTTTTGTTCCAGATGAACTGAGACCAATGGTTGTATCTTAGATGGTCATTTGCAAGCTTTTAAGACCCCAGACACTACTGACCACACTGGGATGGAGAACGTATACTTTATGAACTATATTATGCAAATTAACTGTGCTGTCCCATGAGACTATGTAACTAAGACTTCAGACTCAGAAAACCAATTTTTTTAGTTGAAAAAGGAATATTTTAATAGCCATTTAAGATCACTGTGGATAGTTTTTGAATCTGATTTTTTTAAAAATTTTTATTGTGATTTGGGTCAAAGTTTACAAAGCAAATTCATTTTCCATACATCAGTGCACATACACTGTCTCATGACATTGACTGCAATTTCCCACAATGCAATAGCTCTCTTCCTACTTCCTCTCCATAGTTACCTCTTCCCTGTGTCCTTCCCTCTCATGCACTCCCTGAGCTGGCTCCCTGTGCATATGCAGTCCTTCTATTCTCCCATGATTGATCTCTCTAAGAAATATATCTATCTAATGTAAATGTTCAGCTTATATGCCTGTCTTTTGCCAGACCTGAAGAGCAGCTAGGGGCCATAGTCAGGGGTTTCACTAGGCTCTATCACACCAACAAACCTAGTTCCTTTTTTTTTTTTTTAAATGATTCTGAGTTTTGTTCCACATTGTTCTCCCACTCTATCCAGGATCTCCTACACAGATCCCCCAATAAGTGGCTGGACTGAGGACTGCATGGTTACCAGTCTCCTGGACTAATTGTTTTCATGTGTCTTTGGGAAAACCAATCTTTTGAGGTGCTTGGTTATGTGTAAGAAGTATCTATAACTGTGTCCCCTATATGGTTTATTATGTATATGAACGTACATGCATGCACACACACATATGCATATATGTCTATATATACCTCTATCTGTATACACACATGTACGCACATATTCACATCCACACATATATATATTTGTGTAACTACATATTTTTGGTTGTTGTTATCCATTTGAAATCTTGACTTCTTAAAACACACTTGGCCCCAGGGGTTTTAGTTAAGGGACTGGGGACCTATAAACTAGTAAGGAACTACATAATTTTTTCTTTCACATACCTCTTTATTGTTGAGTTCTAGAACAGCTAGCCCAACCAATGCTCCTACACATTTGGAATTGAGTTCCAGAGCTCTGCTGAATGCCAGACGTGCTTTCTCCAGTTTATTAAGCTTCACAAAGCAATGGCCCATCCCTAAACGAACTTCCGCTAAAAATATAAAACCAGATATTCAATCTGTCAAACAAGCATTTTAGGGGTTAAAATTCAATTTACAAGGTTTAACACTTCTCTATTTGTGAGTCACAACAGCCCTAAATTAACCTCATTGCAACTACACTATAAAATCTTTTGTTGTTGTTGTTGTTATGTACCGTGGAGTTGGACTCAACTCATAGCGACCCCTCCTTGGGTTTCCGAGGCAGTATCACTACAGAAGTAGATTGTCCAACCTTCCTTCCGAGGAGTGGCTGGTGGGTTTGAACCTCCAGTATTCTGGTTAGCAGTCAAATGCCTTAGGCACTATGCCACCAGAGCTCCCTATAAAATCTTTTACTATACCATAAATTTGGTTTCACTAAAGGTTAAATTATACCACCCTCCATCCCCCACCCCAATCACAGATACCCATTTCACCAAAGAACCAAGAAACCACACTCACTGCCACTGAGTCAATTCCAACTCATCGTGACCCTTTAGGACAGAGTAGAACCACCCCATAGGGTTTACAAGGCTGTGAATCTTTACAGAAGTAGACTGCCTCATCTTTCTCCAACAGAGTGGCTGGAATGTTCGAGCCACCAACCTTTTGGTTAGCCGTTGAATACTTTAACCACTATGCCATTAAAGCTCCTTCATCAGAGAACACCTATAATAATGGTAATTTTTATAATTACCATTACAATAATTACCATTATTAAAATAACAATAATAATTATAATACTTTTCCTTCTAACACTCTGTTAAACTGTACCTTCAGTATTTCATTTTTGAAGACCAAATTTTAAACAGAGAACAAAAAAATCCATTAGGGCTCTAAATATTGCAACGGATTACATACACACACAGTCATTCCTTCAGAGCTCTGTTTGTAACTATAACCCAATTTCAAGGCCATGCCAAAAACCACAACCATGTTCTTAGCAAAAGCAAACCCTTTTGCTAGTTGCTAGATCTTCCCTCTCACATCTCTTCATGGACACCGCTCCAGAAAACCCTCCCCTATTTTTTCCTTCATCATCAAATTTTCCTTCTCTACTGGGTCATTCTCATCCACATACAAACATTTCCCCACTTTGAGGAATAAAAATCTTCTCTTGATCCCATTTCCCTTTCCAGCTGCTAACCCATCTGTATTTTTCCCTTGATAGCAAAACTCCTTGGGAGGTCTGTCTACAGCTATTGCTTCCAATTTCTCTTGAATCCATTCCAAGGAGCCTACCATCTGCACCACTCCAGTAAAACTGCTTTTTATCAAGATTACTAATGATTTCTTTCTATGTCGCTAAATCCAATGGTCAATTCTCAGTCCCTCTTTGGCCTAATAAAATTTGACACTATTGGTCACTCTCTTCTTCTGGAACCATCTGATATTTGGTGTCAAGGATACTGCATTTACACTGTTTTTCTTCTATACCTCTGGCTGTTCCTTCTCTGACTTCTTTGCTGATTCCTCACATCGGTAACCTCTAAAAGTCAGAGTTGCCTCAGGTTCCATGTGTGGACCTGCTTTTTATCTACACTCACTCCCTTGGAGAACTTACACATAGTCGCCTGGCTTTGCATACCATTCATATATTGATCATATATTGATAATTTCCAGATTATTTACTTTAGCCCATACCCCTTCCCTGAACTCTAGCCCTCCTTGACCTCTCCACTTGTATGTCTAAAAGGCATTTCAAATTATTCACATCTAAAGCAAGTTTCTCTTACACCATTTTCTAAATGTAATAAAATACAACTTCTCTCTAAACTGCTTATACGAAGGAGTTACTTTTGATTCTTCTTTTTGTCTGACACACTACATCCAATCCATCAGCACACCCTTCAAAATATATTCAGAATCTGCCTTTTTATCACTTCCATTATTACCACCCTAGTCTAAGCCACAATCACCTCTAACCTGCATGACTGCAATAGCCTTCTAGTTGGTCTCCCTACTTCTGTCCTTGTCCCCTCCCCCCCAACACTGCAGTCTGTCTCAACCCAGAAGGTCATAAGCAACTGTCAAATCATCAATATCTTAAGTTGAGTCATACACAGTTAGACCCAAAATAAAATTTTTCCTTTACCTGGACATCCTGGGTTAGTACGCAATGCTTTCTTATAGTAAGCAAGAGCTCCTCTGTAATCCTTCTTGTTGAATGAAATGCAAGCTTTACCTGTAATGATTTTTAATAAATGTAATTATTTTTTAATAAAAAGACAAGCACAAACTAATTAAAGAACACAAATCCAATATGCTTTATACTAAATTACCTAAATACCTAAAAATAGTGACATGATTTCATTATCAAAACTTGTTTATCATAACCCAAACCAAACCCACTGCCATTGAGTTGATTCCAACTCCTAGTGAACCCATACGGATTCTAGGGCTATAAATCTTTACAGAAGCAGAATGCCTCATCTTTCTCCTGCAGAGTGGCTGGTGGGTTCAAACCGCTGACCTTTTAGTTGGCAGCTGAATGCCTTAACCATTGTGACACTAGAACTCTGTTTATCATGTTGTTGTTGTTATGTGCTGTCGAGTCGAACCGACTCATAGCGACCCCTCGAGTTTCCAAGGGAGTATCACTACAGAAGTAGATTGCCCAACCTTCCTTCCGAGGAGTGGCTAGTGGGTTTGGACGGCCAGCCTTCTGGTTAGCAGTCAAGTGCCTTAGGCACTACACTACCAGAGCTCCCTTGTTTATCATAAGGGTATGTTAATTTATGCTTATAAATAGAACAGTAGTATTTATGTATCTATGAAATAATAATTGAAATAGCTTGGAGTTATCCAAATAGTTTTACCTATTTATTTATTTTTGTGGTGTTCCCTTCCCTCTAAATAGTTTTATATCTCCAGAAAAAAGTAGCAAATTCTTGTTAATTGGTATATAGTTTATTTCTATAATTTCAACAGAAACAATACATTGTTGTAGATTATTTCATTTTTAAAAAGACAAAGCTCTTCTACTTTGCTGTTAGGCCTAGTTTCTAAGATGCCTACAAAGAGATTTATTCTAGGCATACGCTGAAAAAAAGAAAATAAAAAAGAGTCCTAGAAAGGTTACTGAAGATCGCTTACCAAGAAGGGCGGGAATATTATTTGGAGACTGATTGAGTACAAAATGAAACTGTGCATCAGCTTGATCCATTTTGTCACCTTCAAGTAGGCAGAAACAGGCTCTTCCCAATAAATGATTCTGAAAAGTCATATATCACCTTTACCAAGACTTTCGTTTACCAAGGAATAACCACAATTTAATAAGAATGTGTAACACTAACATGAAAACCATATAGGAATGAGGTGGAGCATCATACAAATTCCTCTAGCAACTGTAATGTGTTTAAACTACCAATAAGCAATTCTTAATTACAATTTGAGAAACTATCCTGAAATGCACATCCTTCTGTGCCAGTAACAACGACAAGAAGAAAAGTTCAAATTACTTAAAATCTGCTTCATACACCTGGAGATGTTGGCATTACTGATTCAGCACATTTTATATATTAAATAGTAGAAGCACCAAAGAAATGCTCATTTTAATGAGGAATTCTTTTTTCTTGAACAATCACATTAAGAAAATTCTTTTAAAAAAAATCTTATTGTCTATCACACACATTTTTCTTTCATGTGTTACGTTTTTCTCCCTTTCATAAATTCAAAGAAATGTGATTTATTTTACCTGATCATACATAATAATTTTATCAGCCATTGTATACAATAGGGTTGCTTGTGTAATAAGATCTTTCTTATTGTCTTTATTCTTTTCCTTCCGAGCCTGTTGTACATAGTAGGCTGCCAATGTATCCAAGCATGTCATCTGGTCTTTTTCATGATCTCTATAGTCTAAATTGCCATCGATACGAGCTGCTTCTAATAACTTTACAAACTCTTCTGTTTTTCCTTGCTTGTAGTATTCCAGCTATAAAGTAAAGGATTAAATTAGAAGCACTAAAGCATATGTTTATATAAAAACTTCTACATGAATTTTATAGCAGGCTTATTTGTAGTAGGCAAAAACTGGAAATAACTCAAATGTCCATCAACTGGTGAATAAACAAGACTTTGGTATAGCTATACCCTGGATTCTACCCAGTAATAAAAAGGAATGAACATGCTACAACATGGATAAACCTCGAAATAATTATGCTGAGTGAAAGAGGCCTGATCAAAAGAGAGCACACACCGTATGATTCCATTTATATAAAACTCTGGAAAATACAAACTAATCTTTAGTGACAAACACAGATCAGGGGTTGCCTGGGGGCAGGAACAAGAAACATTTGGGGGTAATGTAGATATTCATCATCATGACTGTGGCGATGGTTTCACAGGTACACATAAAACTGATCAAATGATGCAAGTATGTGCTGTTGGTTGTAGTTCAATTATACCTTAATAAAGTTGTTTAAAAAAATAACAATCACCTACAAACGCTTCCAACTTACTTCTTACCTAGCAATAGCTGATTTCAAACTAAATTTTTCAAACAAGCAAAGCCCGAGAAAGCAATAATGGAAAATATAAACAATTCTAGATAGAAAACTTGGGTTTTGGTTATAAATTTACCAAAAATTATCTGTGACTTGGGCATGTTAAATAACTTCTGTTTTATTTATAAATAATAAAAAGTATCTATCGTTTATTGATCACCTAATATAGGCTATATACTATGCTAGGAGAATCACATACAATATCTCTAATCTATACAACCACCCCACGAAGTAGGTACTAACATCCTCATATTGAAGACAAAGAAACTCAGGGGCAAATCATTTGTCTCAGATCATAAAGCTGGTTAGCAGCTGAGCTGGGATTTGAACAAAGGTCTTTCTAATTCCAAAGCCTAGAGTCTTTCCTCTGTGACAACTTATACTGGCATAGAGGGGCCACGCTAATCCTCCATTATTCCAATTTTCATAAAAGTGCTGTTAAAGGAAGCATAAAACCAAACCAAACTAAACCCGCTGCCGTCGAGTCGTATCCGACTCATAGTGACCCCTCCTTGGGTTTCCAAGGTGGTATCACTATGGAAGTAGATTGCCCAACCTTCCAAGGAGTGACTGGTGGGTTTGAACTGCCGGCCTTCTGGTTAGCGGTCAAATGCCTTAGGCAATACGCTACCAGAGCTCCTAAAGGAAGCATATGTCCTAGAAAATTTTAAGTGCTCTTCTGGTTTTAAAAAACGTACAAGGATGAATGGCTTATTCTCCATAGAGTAAGAAAGAATAAGCACTTCAAGAAGGTACTACTAATCACTGAAAGTTGTTGTTATGTGCCGTCGAGTTGGACTTGACTCATAGCAACCCTATCTTGGGTTTCCGAGGCAGTATCACTACGGAAGTAGATTGTCCCATCTTCCTTCCGAGGAGTGGCTGGTGGGTTTGAACCGCCAGCCTTCTGGTTAGCAGTCAAATGCCTTAGCCATTATGCTACCAGAGCTCCCAGTCACTGAAAGTACTTCTTTATAAATCCATATCCAAAGGAAAAAAAGTTTTAGTAGGCCTGAGCACTGGTTATAAGCTCAATTCCAAAACTACTTCTTTGACCCTTCAAGACAACATTAGGTGTCCCCCTACGTGTCATTACATGAAAATGATCTGTGGCATACTTGCTTAGAAATAATGGTTACATATTTCCATATAGCAAAGAAAATAAAAACATCATGCAATTGGTGCTGGGTGGAGAGTGTTTTAGGCTTTCTGAGGTGATTATCTCGATAATCTCCAGTAATGCCCATGTTATGGAGGGCAGGAAACAAACAAGGGCAATAAACTTAAGCCAGAGATAAATTTCACCCAAAAAGGCTTTTATAGGTTAGCCTGGGAACATACTCACTTTCTAGAGTATTTTATGTGAATTGTTTTACTGTCAAGAGAAAAATGTTAAATAGTCATGTTTACATTGTGACAGCCTATATTTTCTCAACTTACCTATGAACCATAAACCAGTTTCATTGAATAACCACTACATAATCAAATATTCAATATTCCATACAGAGTCCTCTTTAATATAAATGAATTTTGCCTTTACCCACACACACACAATTTAACAGAGGAATTCCCATCATTTAGGAAACTGGACTTATTGCTCCTCAAATGGTAAAACAAATAGCTTCAATAAACATAGTATAATTTATCTATCATGTACTCAAGTTGGCTATTACTTTATCGGAAAACGACTATTTCTCCAGTCAACAAATAAAAATACTTGTTACGTGAATACTGACCGCCAAAGCAATCCATATGTGCAATTGTGTGTGCTCCTGTTTCAGAATACTGATAACTTCATCCCCCTCTGGTAACTGATCGAAGTCAAGTTCAATAACCTAAAACACAAAATGTAGGTTTTAACTTTTTTTTAAATTCGCATTTCTTCTTAGACTGCTGCTTTTCTTGAATATATCTCAAAATGCATATAGTTAGAGTTTGTGTTCAATTTAAGCACGTTAAGAACTGTTTAATGGAGCACATGACAAGTAGGTTATATGGTGATATTACAAATATTAAAGTAAAAGACAGATAAGCAAAAAGACCTTGCTAGGTGTCGCCAAATCACTAGAATGATAAAATGCTACAAAAACTTTGCTTACTCAAAACACCACCACAAAAATCCTGCTTAACACACAATTCAAGTAAAGTGCAAAAAAGCGCCTTATAGACTCTGATGAAGTAGGTCTGATAACCTGCAAAGTACAACCTTATAGGCAATACAAAGATGAATGCCGCTGTACATATTAATCAGGGGAGCAGCATTTGTGTGTCACAGATATTCCTGAATGAGGTACACACACACACACACACACACACAAAGTAATATCAAGAATAAACCCAACGCCATCAAATCATTTCCGACTCATAGTGACCCCCACAGGGTTTCCAAGTCTGTAAATCTTTACGGAAGCTGAATGTCCCATCTTTCTCCCGTGGAGCAGCTGGTGGGTTTGAACTGCTGATTTTTTGGTCAGCAGCCCAATGCCTTAACCACAGAGCTCCCTAATAATAATGGCATGAAAATGTTCTGGAATTAGATACTGATGGTGGTTGGTTATACAACTTTGTGATTATACTAAAAACCACCAAATTTCATGAAATGTGAATTATATCTCAATATTCTATCAAAATTTAAAAAAAACAAACAAACAGGAATTGTCCAGTTAAGATCTAGTATCAATGCTGAGAGGAAGTCACAGGCCACCTACGGATAATGGGTCAGGAAGCCAGAAGGTATTCCTTCTACAATAAGCAACTTCTCCATAGATACTCAGCTAAGCTGTATGTGGGGGTCGCTATCTCACTGTGAAAACTTCACAAATCATTTGACTAGTTTGCCGTGTGCCCTGTGCGCTGGAAACAGTGCACAATGACAGATTCAAGTTCCCAGGGTAGAAAGGGCAAAATCCTATCTATCCCCAGGAAAAGTACCTAGTTTGAGCAGCAGACAGACCAAAGTGACATCAGCGCCCACTTCTGTAATCTCTGGCCGGATTGATTTACTGTTTACCGGGCACTGTCACACCCCTGCGCTTCTGAATTAGTTAGGAAAAGAGTCGAGCACAGTCAAACATGAACAGGTCGAAGGGGAACTTTCAAAAACAACTCGGAGTAGCCTGAGGCTGCGAGGACGCAGAGGAGGTGACCAGAGTTCTGGCTGGGGATTTCGGCCTGGGCTCCTGGGGGAGGGGAGCGCTCTCGCTTTGGAAACCTCGGCAAGTGAGGGAAGGGCGGGCGGAGATCGTCCAAGTTCTCGGCCCCAACCCCCCCATCCATATTCGACACTTACCTCGTCAGTGTCCCGGAGGGGAATCTCGATGGACCCCCGCGACATGGTGAGATAAGAAGGCGAGCGGGCGTCCGGCCCGTCGCTCAGCAGCCGTTAGTCCTCGCTTCTGGGTATTCCAGAGGCTAGCGGCGGGTCGGGCTCCAGTTGTGACTCCGGCTCTGCAGCACAGCCGGAGCTCGGGCTTCTCCTTCCCGTCAGCCTCTCAAACAACCAGCAGTACCGGCGACACAACAAGCAGTAGCGGCTTCCGGTCACTTCCGGCGGCCCCGCCCCCTGCCCCGGAAGGATTCCCCGCAGGCGGGTTTGTCATATGGTGGTTCGACACCACCTGTCGTTCTGGTGTTTCTCGAGGTCTTGATACATGGATCTTCTGTAGCTTGACCGAGAATTTACAGGACCTCTGTAGCCCGGCGGTTTGAGTCTGAGCCCAGTACTTGCTCAGGCCGGAATAAAAGAGTCGTAGGCAAAGCGGCTCCGCTCTAAAGGGGCGGAGCAACGAATGAGGCCCCACTGGAGTGAGAACAAATTCGGCGCGGGTTCAGGGCCTGGCCCCTGGCTAAGTTGGAACCTTTGGACCCCCAAAACTTGGGCCCTGTGGAGGGGCCTGGACAATCTTGTTTCTTTCTAAGATTGCTTCTAATGAAACATTCACTCCTCAATCCACCCATTAGTTCATTGTTTACCACCTACTATATGGAAGTCGTTCCACTTTCAGATTCTAGTGATCTGGGGACAACTAGTAAGATCTGTTTGCTTCTCTGGGCTTTTACTTTAATATTACAGTAGAACCTACTTGCCACGTGCTCCACTAAATGTTTCTTAACACATAAGAGTTCAACAGTGCTTGAATTGACCACAAACTCTAACTATATGCATACTAACGTATACAGTACCCGCATATCTCGGAGGATTCAGTTCCAGACCACTGCAATAAAGCGAATAGCACAATAAAGCAAGTCACAATTTTTTTTTGGTTCTCAGTGCATACAAAAGTTATGTTTACACTATACTGTAGTCTATTAAGTGTGTAATAGCATTATGAAAAATTTTGAACTAGTATGAGAATTACCAAAATGTGACACACAGATGCAAAGTTAGCACACGTTGGTTGGAAAGATGGTGCCAATAGACTTGCTCCAGGCAGCGTTGCCACAACCTTCAATGTGTAAGAAAATCAGTATCTGTGGATGCAATAAAGTGAAGCACAATGAAATGAGGCATGCCTATATTCAGGAGAAGCAGCAAAGAAGAAATGTTATTATTTTATTATTTTATTGTGATTTGGGTGAAAATTTACAGAGCAAATTCACTTTCCATACAGCAGTTCACATACACTTTGTCTCATGACGTTGACAATTTACCACAATGCAACAGCTCCTCTCCCACTTCCTCCCCATGCTTACCTCTTCCCTGTGTCCATCCCTCCATGCACTCCTGCCCCCTGAGCTGTCTCCCTGTGCATAAGCAGCCCTTCTTTCTCCCATTATTGTTCTCTCCAAGGAGTGTATTTACCTCAGGTAAATGTTCAAGTCATATGTCTGTCTTTTGTTTGGCTGGAAACCACAGGTGTGGGTTCAATTCCAGACCTGAAGGGCAGGTAAGGGCCATACTCTCAGCGGTTTCACCAGGCTCTATCAGACCAGCAAACCTTGTCCCTACCCCTTTTTTTTTTTCCTCCAAATGATTTTGAGTTTTGTTCCACATTGTTCTCCCTCTCTATCAAGGATCTCCTACACAGATCCCCTTCCAAGTGCATGACAGTGGTAGCCAGGCACCATCTAGTTCTTCTGGTCTCAAAATCGTATAGGCTGGAGATAGGATGGTGTACCAGTCACTAGGACTAATTGTTTCCATGAATTTTTGATTTTCTTCATTCTTCTTTGCTCTGAACGAGGAGAGACCCATTATTGCATCTAGATGGCAGCTTGCTAGCTTTTAAGATCCCAGTCACTACTCACCAAAGTAGGAGGTGGAACAATGTTTTGTATAGTATGTTATGCCAATTGAGCTTGATGTCCCATGCGACTATGGTCCCGAGCCCACAGACAGGTTCAACTACTCGGTCCCTCTGGGTAGCTGGCTGTGACCAAGCGGTGACCACAACCTTGACTCTTGTCAGCTCTACTATACACCTGGGAATTCTGATCATTTACATGAACTTATAGGACATTGTCTGCCAATCTTATACATGTTCTTGGATACACTCCCCATTTCATAGACATACCATTTAGCCTGTCCACCCATCTATCCGCCTGTATACCCACATTTGCCTTCACTGGTTATTATTTTTTTTAAGTGTTAAAACCTACGTTTGTATTTTAGGTTATTGAATTTGACTTCATTCAGTTACTGGAGGAAGATGAAGTTATCAGTATTCTGAAAAAGGAGCACACACGGATTATTTTGGTGGTCAGTATTCATGTAACAAATACTCTTCTTTATTGAAAATAGTGATTTCTGTTTTTAGATATAGTAATCACCAGCTTGAGTGTGTGTTAAATTAATTAATTGCACTATGTCTATGGGCACTTGACTGCTAACCAGAAGGCTGGTGGTTCAAACCCACCAGCTACTTCTCGGAAGGAAGGTCGGGCAATCTACTTCCATAGTGATACTGCCTTGAAAACCCAAGGAGGGGTCGCTATGAGTCGGGGCGGCTCGACGGCACATAACAAGAACAACAACATGTCTATGGAGCTCTGGTAGCATAGTGCCTAAGGCTCTTGACTGCTAACCAGAAGACTGGCGGTTCAAACCCACCAGCCTCTCCTCGGAAGGAAGACTGGGCAATCTACTTCTGTAGTGATACTGCCTCGGCAACCCAAGGAGGGGTTGCTATGAATCAGGGCCGACTCAACGGCACATAACAACAACAACAACAAATGTCTATGGACTGGAGCCCTGGTGGTACAGTAGTTGAGTGCATGGCTGTTAAGTGAAAGGTCAGTAGTTTGAATTCATCAGCAGCCGTAAGGGAGGAAGATGTGCCAGTTTGCCTCTGTAGAGATTAGAGACCCTATAGAGAAGTTCTACTCTGTACTGTAAGATTGCTATGAATTGGAATTAACTTGATGGCAATGGGTTTTGAGTTTTTTAAGTAATAGGATGAACTAAAAAAAAAAAAAAAGTCAAAAACTGCTCACCAACAAAGGGAGATGACATTCTGGCCTCTAGGTATTAAGTTGTGGGTTGTGGTAGAGAGAATCTTCCTTGAGAACTTACAACCACAGGTCTGTATCTCAGGTAGGTTTGATATTACTTACTTGGTGTGGTAGGAGTCCCTGCGTAATGCAAATGGTTAATGTACTCAGATGTTTGAGTCCATCCAAAGGCACCTTGGAAGAAAGACTTGGAGATCTACTTCCAAAAAATCAGCTACTGAAACTCTATGAAGCACAGTTCTATTTTGACACACATGGGGTCACCATGAGTTGGAGTTGACTCTGCGGCAACTAGTTACTTGATGTGGAAACCCCTCAGGCAAGAAATTAGCATAAAATTATTTCTAACCAACCCAAACCAAACTCAATGTCGTTGAGTCGATTGTGACTCATAGTGACCCCTCCTTGGGTTCCAAGACGGTATCTCTACGGAAGTAGATTGCCCAACTGTGATAGTTCTGTGTAAACTTGGCTGGACCACAATTCTGTGTGGTTTAAGCAATTGTGATGTGATTGTTCCAATGATGGGATCAGATGCATATGTTTTGAGCTGCCAATCCATTGAAAGGGAGTTTCCTAGGGGTGTGGCCTGCTTCCAGTATATTTATGGACATCCTGGGAAAAGAGACACTCTTCTGTGGATTGGGATTCTGCCTACAACTGTCCATGAGCGAACAACCCACCATTCGGCCTGGAGATCTTGAATTCATCATTCGTTGGAGTCAACAACCAGTATACTGCCTGCCAACCTTGAGCTCATCAGCCCCTGCAGCTGCGTGAGTTGGGAAAAGCCTCCAGCTTGACGTTTGATCCAAGAACTTGGGACTTACCAACTTCTATAAGTGTGTGAGTCATTTTCCCAAGATAAATTTCTCTTTCTCTATATATATTAACTTTACTGGTTTTGTTTCTCTAGAGAACCCAGTCTAACACAATATGGTACCGAGAGAGTGGGGTGCTGCTCTGACAGATACCTAAAATGTGGGAACAGGAGTGGAGTGCATTCTTGATCTGAGACCCTGGTAGAGATACCCTGGCATACGGTGTGACAGACAACAGAAGCAGAGCCAAGAGGTTGGCTGGCCCACGGAGCAAGAAAGCCAAGTGGTTTTTGGGAAGGGGTTTCCAGCGAAGTGGGTTCCCTTCAGCATTAATTGGCAGAAGCGGAGAGACCAAGGAAATGGAAGCAGAGCTGCCTCAGCCTCAGAGGGTAGGACCATGGCCTTTTGGGGTGGAACCACCACAGCCCCCTAGATTTCAAAGAGCCAGGCCTTCACTAACTTCGTTCTGGAGTGTGCGGCTGCTTGTTCATGTGGGTTAGTAGGATGGAGCCATAGCCGCAGCCCAAGAGTGAGGGGGCAGGGTTGCCATGCCCAAGAGAGAGAGGAATGGGGCCCGCCAGGCCAAGGGGGTGAGGTCACCACTTAGAGGAACTAGGGGACTGGAGCCACCCAGTGAGAGATATTTGTAAAAATTCCACCCAATGAAGGTCTGCACAGATGCAAAATTGACAAGGGGTGGAATTGTGGTAGTTTAGTTTGTGTGTCAACTTGGCTGGGCCTGGTTGAGTAGCTGGGCAGCTGGATGTAGTATTCCCCCTGATGAGACTATACCAAAGGGTCAGGGAAGCCACATCTTCTGACCTCCTCTAACTGCACAAGAGGAAGACAGAATCACCATCAATAGCCCAAGGCCTATTCCTGCAAGGACAGACATGCTGCCTCCCTCTAGCCCTTTCTTTAACCCTGACACCAACTGTTCCTCCCACAGCACCCACAACCTTTCTGCTGGGTTTGATAATTCGCTGCAGTGGCCACACAGAACTCACAGATTATGGGGTTTAACAGGGAAGCACCAGGCTACAATTCAAGTTCAGGAACAACGGCCAGTCTCTCTCAGCCCACCATCTCTCAGCCAGTAGTTTGTCACAGTATCTCTCCCAGCAGTGCATGTCTGTCGGTGTCTCTCTCAGCAATGCGTGTCTCTCGTGTCTCTTTCCTAGCAGTGCGTGTCTCTCAGGAGTGCATGCATTTCTCTCAGGAGCGCTTTCCTTTCAGCAGCACGTCTTTCTCAGCCAGCAGTCAGAGAGACTTCTGCCTCTAGGAGGCCTCCTTTTTAGCCTGGCAGAGTGGCCAAACTAGCCAATCATAATATCAGAATTCTAAGCACCTGAGGGACAGCAAACTACCCAGAACATTGCTTTGTGCAGCTCTCAACAGAAACACCCCAGGTGGATAACTATAATAATCAGGAGCTCCTCAGTTGCTCACAGCAAATCCCACCATGGAGTTTACAAAGACTTATGGCTAGAAAAGCCATACCAGGTAATTTACTACACTGCACACTGGTAACCAACTACATGGTGGAATCTACCACAAGCAGCTGAGTGGCTGCCTTAGGGAATGTGGTGTCCTTCCTATATAAGCAGAAGCCTTGGGGAATGGTCTCTAGCTTATGGTACCTTGAACCCTGCATGTAGCCATGTCACTCAGCAGCCTGCCATGCTCTACTGACCTTGGGACTTAAATGGACTTGAATTAATGGCCTGCCATGTGATTTGGTAATATCGCAACTGTGCCTTTTCACTTGTCAAGGCTTGTCAGTCTCAGCAGCCAGCAGCTATCTAAGTGAAGAAAAGCCTCTAGCTTCAGTAGGCCAGGAGCTGGAGGCAGAGCTGAAGCCCAAGGCTGAGGGGCTTTCACCCTGCCCCTAGAGCTTGGCACTTTGAACTTGGACTTAAAGCCTCCAAACTGTAGGAGAACAAACTCCTGTTTGTTATGGCCATCCCATTTGTAGTATATTCTTGTCAGAGCAGCACTAGGTAACCAGAACACCAACCTTCCTTCTGAGGAGTGGCTGGTGCATTTGAACTGCCAGCCTTCTGCTTAGCAGTCAGATGCCTTAGGCACTACGCCACCAGAGCTCCCCCTGTGGTATGTATTCCTGGGATGCTGGGGCAAGTTACTTACCCTTTCTGGGTTATCTACACTTCCCCTAGTAGTGACTATATAAATAATAGTAACTCACAGGTACTGAATGTTTACTGTGTGTCAGGACTATTTTGAGCACTTTACCTGTTGAAACTCAATCTTCAGATATGGGTACAGTGATCTGTCAATGGGGCAGTGGGGTAGGGGGAGGAGTATCCTTCATGCAGTATAGGTGTCATTCCATCAGTGTTTATGTGTCTTTGTATTTCTACTTTGGAAACTACCTCCATTTATCCTTTGGGATTTTCTCTCTTCAAGTGGGACACAGACACTCAAACTCTTCTTTTTCCCTCTTACTATTCTTAAAGATAAGCACAAGGTTCTTTCTTGTTTTGAGAATTTTCTTATTGAATCTTGTTAAAGGATAAAAGGGAAAAAAATTGAACTTGAGGCAGCCTTGAAAGATGGATAGGATTTGAATAGGTAAAATGGTGAGTAGGATGTTTCAAGCAGAGAGGATATCATAAGAAAAATCTAGGATAAGAATAGCACTAACAATTTTTATTCCTAACCAAGCAAAACTAAAAGTCTAGGGTAAGAATGGGAATTCCAGAACACTTAATTGTACTCATGAGGAACCTGGACATAGACCAGGAGGCTGTTGTTTGAACAGAACAAGGGGACACTGCATGGTTTAAAATCAGGAAGGGAGTGTGTCAGGGTTGTATTCTTTCACCATACTTATACAATCTGTATGCTGAGCAAATAATCCGAGAAGCTGGACTACATGAAGAAGAACGTGGCATCAGGATTGGAGGAAGAATCATTAACAATCTGCAATACGCTGACGACACAACTTAGCGTGCTGAAAGTGAGGATGACTTGAAGCACTTACTGATGAAGACTAAAGAATACAGTCTGCAGTATGGATTACATCTCAATAGAAAGAAAACAAAAATCCTCACAACTGGACCTATAAGCGGCTTTACGAATAAAAGTAGGAAAGATTGAAATTGTCAAAGGCTTCACATTGCTTGGTCCTACAATCAACTCTGGTAGTATAGTGCCTAAGGCACTTGACTGTTAACCTGAGGCTGGCAGTTCAAACCCACCAGCCACTCCTCAGAAGAAAGGTTGGGCAATCTACTTCTGTAAGGAAACTACCTCAGAAACCCAAGGAGGGTTCACTATGAGTCTCTTAGACATGTCGCTCTGGCCCTTGGCCTCTCAGCCTGGCCTCTGCCTCTGTGGGCCAGGTAAGCCTGCTGCTCTGTCCTGTGCCTCTTGGTTCCACTGCCACCATCTCTCAGCCAGGTGTCTCTCTCAGCCGGGCATCTCTCTCAGCCAGGTGTCTCTCCTCTGCTGCTAGGAGGGCTCGTTTGAAGCCTGGCAGAGTGGCAAAACTAACCAATACTGACATCAGAGTTCTACACACCTGAGAGAGTGTGAACTTTCTCAGAAGATTACTTTGTGCTGCTCCAACAGAAATACCCCAGGTGGGTGACTTTAACAATCAGGAGTTCAAAAGCAGCTACTCAGTTGCTCAGGGCAAATTCCACCAGGGTGTTAATTGCCAGTCTTATTATAGGGAATAACTACTGCCACCTGCCCAGCCAAGTTGACACATGTTTGCATGGTCCCACCCAGAAATCCAGTGGAAGTTACAAAGACTATGGCTAGAAAAGCTATACTATGCAACTCACTACACCACAACTATATATCTTAGTATATTTACACTTTTCTCACTTTCACAAAAATTATTTACTCATTTATTTTATTGTTGTTCAGAGTATGCACATCAAAACATACACCAATTTAACTATTTCTCCATATACAATTCAGTGACAGTGATTACATTCTTCTAGTTGTACAACCATTCACATTATCCTTTTCTGAGTTGTTTGTCCTCCATTAACATAAACTCACTGCCCCATAAGGTTACTATCTAATCTTTTACCCTTTTCTCTTTAATATATATTTTTGTATGTAGTCTTCTCTCCCTCTAAGACTCTAACCTTCTTAAAGAGATAATGTTCATATACTTTATGAGTATGCCCTCTTCCAAAATTAAGGAACTGAATAGGTGCTCAATAAATAAATAGATTTTGAATTGTTTTATAAGAATCACAATTAGAAGCACAGCAAAAAGCATTGCTTCCAAAATAAACATAGAATCTGTGTGTCATTGCTTTGTGTAGATGAGACTTTCTACTTAAGTGTTTAAATAAATATTTTGGAGATATTTTCAGAACCTTAAACAGTGAAGATTGTTTTAACTAGATGATACATTCATTTCTAAAAATTTAAAGTATTTAGAATTGAAGGAGAGATGGATTGTTTTGACTGAATTATCTTGGGTTTTGGGTATTAAAAGATCTTTGTTTATAAGATCAGTTTAGAAATGTTTAAAATAGTTTTACCAGATTAATTCTTTGTCTGTCTTTGTGTATGTTATAAATACACTACTATGTTCTGGGACTTGGTAGGGCAGAGATAAAATTAATGTGCTCTGTAGTTGAGAATTCTTTTTACATACCTCTTGGGTGATTTTATACCTAAAGAAATATGGTATCACAATTTGAAAAATTCTTTACTGACTGTCCTATCCACTTAACTCCCCTTTATTAGTGTTATGCAGTATTATACATTCAATTTGATGGTATAGTTTATGATGGGTCAAATTAGTGGCTTATACACTGTAACCAAACTTAGCCAATCTATCAGCACTTTTTGGTGGAAGAAGGGGCTCTGGTGGTGCAGTGGGTAAGGCATTTGGCTGCTAACCAGAAGGTCAGTGATTCTAAACCTACCAGCTACTCTGTGGGAGGAAGATGATGAAATCTGTTTCCATAAAGATTTACAGCCTTGGAAACTCTACAGGGGTCACTATAGGTTGGAATGGGCTTAATGGCAGTGAGTTTGGCTTTGCTTTTTCTGTGGACGAGGTGCCAAGTCCAAATCATACTGATATATCCACCCACACTGCAGTCTACTCATGCATGTGAGGCATATTTACAAAGGCAATTGTAAAGGGGGAAAAAGGCATTGGTATCAAAGTTCCAGCACAACTTTCGAAATTTTAATTCTTTTTGTTACGTTTATAAGTATTCTCTTCCAAGAGTGATAGCATTTTCAAATAACTTTATAGTGGGGTAAAGGGAGAACTTTTTAAGTTTAGAGAGATTTTCCATCTTTGTTTTCAAAGACAGGATGGTGCATTACAGCAATGCTTCTCAAACTTTTTAGCAGGATAAGAATCACTTGGACAACTAGTTAAAACTCAGATTTCTGGACCACAGTCCCAGTTTCTCATTCAGTAGATCTGGGGTGGGGTGGGCAATTTACAGTTCTAACAAGTTCTCAGGTGTTACTGATGCTGCTGTCTAGGGACTACACTTTGAGAGCCACTGCTTGGAGAACCTAGGACTCTCAATCTTAAATTAGACCTTAAAAAAATGCTAGAATTTTTTGAATGCTTACATTGTGCCAGGTACAGGGCAAGTCACTTCACAAACATTATGTCTAATCCTCACACCAATTTACAAGTTGGGAATGAGTATTCCTATTTAATAGATTAAGGAACAGAACCTCAGACAATTAAATAAGTTATCCAAGATCACACAGTTTAGTAAGTGGCAGAGCTAGAATTTGAGCCTGGGTTATTCTCTCTCCAGATCCCTGCTTTTCCCTTAAAATATGTTTCTTTTTCTGGATTAAAGTTCATCTAGTCCAAGTTCCTTCCTGCTGCAGGGATGACTTCTCCATGAAGGTTCTTTAGCTTGTTCAAGCCTGTCAGAGACTCACAACTTCTAAAAGAAGGCCTTGTTGGGGGCCAATTAGGGTAATCAATCACCTCAGTTTACCTAGGATTAAGGGGTTTCCCAGAACACAGAGCTTTCAGATTTAAAACCATGACAGTCCCAGGCAAACTGGGGAGGGTTGATAGTAACCCTAAACCAAAAACCAAACTCACTGGCATCGAGTCGAATCTGACTCATAGCGACCTGTCCTTGGGTTTCCAAGGTGTTATCAGTACAGAAGTAGATTACCCAGCCTTCCTTCTGAGGAGTGGTTGGTGGGTTTGAACTGTCTGCTGTCTGGTTAGTCTTAGGCACTACACCACCAGAGCTCCCAATAGTAACCATAGGAAAGCCCAAACCATTTCAAATTCTTTATAATGAGTCCCAAATTTCCTTCCTTTAGTTTTTCATTCCTGTTGTAGTTTTGCCTAATGGAGTTTTTACATGACAATTCTTTAGATGTTTGAAGATGGTGATCTTCTGTCTTCAAATAAGTGTCTCTAGTAGTTTGTATGAGCCAGAAACTTTTCTTACGTTTACACATATTAACAAATTCCATCCTCATAAAAGTTCTGTGAGGTGGACACTATTAGTATCCTCATTCTACAGATGAGGAAACTCAGGTACATTTAAGTAACTGGCCCACGGCCACACAACTATTCAGAGTCTGAGCCAGGATTAACCTAGGAAGTATGGCTCCAGAATCCACACTCTTAATCACTACACTTCATTGCTTTGCACTGAGTCACAAATATTCATTGAGTACCTGGCATGCACCGGGTGCAAAGATACAGAAGAGACACACAAGCAATAAGTAAATAAATAAAAGAAATCAAAATATTATAAATTAGAGTAAGTGCAGTGAAATAAATAGTGTGCTAAGATAAAATATTTAGGAATAGAAGTTTGGGTCCAATCAGAAGATGGAAATCACCCAGTAGGTTAAAGAAGGGAGGTTTAACGTAAAGAAATATTAACTGTGATAAAAGAGGAAATGGAAGATGTGAAGAAACTCTACATGGTACCCTGGAACTCAAGAAGGGTACCAAGGAAGGACATACTTAGAATTTAGACTTCATTGGAGAAGGTGTGATTTAGTCACCAGATAGCAGAGAAATTGGCGGGTTTGGCCAGGCTAGAGCTGATCCGCAATTTAATGGGCAAGCAAATCTGGAATGCAAGAAGGGTTGTGGGCCATCTGTATGTCGTGGTGGGCTGTGCAGTGGGAGTCAGAGTGCCAGCACCAGGGACCAGAGACCTTCAGAGTAAATGGCTAGAGGGGACATGGTGTCTCTGTTCAGAGGGCTGCCGAAAGGTTATTGCTGGGCCAAGGCTGCAGGATAGCAGAACAGTGCTCTGGGCCTGTGACTAGGGCAAGCTCCACTGCTTGTCTGCCTCACACACACCCCACCAACCCCTGATTTGGTCTGGAAATGGTGGGAGAGCCTCATCCTCTTGCAATATCTTTACAGAGCCTTTAACTTCGTGCTTAGTTTAAAGGAGAAAGACTTAAAGAAGTTCTGTTTATTGAATAGCATATACTTAAGGGTGCCTTTTGGGCTGAGAGTCAATAAGTTGATAACTGACACAATTTGGTACCAAGTTTTTGAAAAACTTGAGTTAAAAATAAATAAATGCAAATTAGAAAATTTTAAAGTCCTTCAATTTTACTCCAGAAAGATACAAAATGAAAAGAGAAACTTGCTCCTTTCCATCCCATTTCATTTTCTCTACCCAATAGTAAAAAACCATAGTTTCCTGTGATTCTTTCTGGGGGGGGGGGGGAGCTTTTATCCATGTATGTGTCAATGTTATTATTTATATAAAAGAGATCATTTTTCTCTATGCCATGCTTTTTTCACTTAATAATATGTGTTAAAAACCTTTCTATATCAACACATCAAGATCTACTTCATTCTCCTTAATTGCTGTATTGTGTTATGTGGGTGATGAATAATTCTTTACCCAGTTCCTTATCGATGGGCACTTTGAGTTTTGCTTTTATAAAAATTTTGCAAAGGAAATTCCTTTGGGTATCCCAGCTATTGTCTAGTCAGTACTGACTCATGGCAACCCCGTGTATCTCAGAGTAGAACTGTGCTCCGTGGAGTTTTCAATGGTTGAGTTTTAGGAAGTAGATTGCCAGCCCTTTCTTCTGAGGTGCTGGTGGGTGGACTTGACCCTCCAACCCTTCAGTTAGCAGTTGAACAACTCCTTTGTGTGTATAACCATATCTAAATTCTTTGGTATGCAGATGGGTATGCACCTTTTAAATGTTGATAGATTTTATCAAATTAACCTGAAGTAAGATTGAATCAATTGGTACTCACCCCCATCTAAAGTCATGAGTCAAAATGGACTCATTGACAATAGTTGCCATCTAAAGCATATGCTGCCAGCACTGGATCCTCTTTGTCAATTTTGGGGGGGGTAGTCTTCTTACTATTTTGATTTGCATTTCTTTAATTATACATGAAGTTGAGCATCTTTACATATATTTACAGTCCTTTGAATTTGTTTTTCTACAAACTGTTTGTATCTGTTACACAATTTTCTACTGGGTTGTTCACTTTTCATATATACCAATTCACATGTACCAATTCTATTTGTGTTAAGGAAAAGAGCTCTTTGATAAATAGATTTCAAATACATTTTACCTCTTTTGAACTTAGTCTTTTAATTTCATATTAGGTTTATTTCTTCTTTTTTTCATATTGAAGGTATATCATTTCCTTTATGGCTCATGGGTTTTATAGCCTTCTCAGAAAAGTCTTCACCTCTGTAAGGTTAGTAATACATTTGTCCATGTTTTTAGGTATTTCATGTATTTATTACACTTAAATATTTGATTCATCTGGAATTTATTGGGGTGAGGAGTAAGATAAAAAAATCTAGCTTTGTCATTATCTTAATACCAACCAGTTAATACCATCATCAATTATTTACTGTTATGGGTTGAATTGTGTCCTCAAAAAAGATAGGTTGAAGTCCTAACCCCTGGTTCTTCACTGAAGGTGTAAATGTTTGAATGTGTTAATATCTGAAATGGACATACTTAGGATGTGGTGGACATAGAATAGGTGCTGAATAGGTAACACATAGGCTGATACTTGAAGAAGAATAAATAACCAGTTTCATGGAGATGGGAATGGGAGAATTTCAGGTAGAGGAAGCTGCATATCCAAAGGGAGGCAAGCAGAAAACAGCTTGGCACGTTTGAAGGAACTAAAAAAAGACCAGTGTGTTGATCAGAGTGAACAAATACGAGAGAGAAGAATGGGAGAGGGTTTGGAAAGATAGACCAGATTGTGTAGGTCCTTGTAGACCATGGTAAGGAGCAAGGCTTTTTCCAGAATACAAAAAGAAGCAGTTAATGAATTTGAAGTAGGCAGTGGTATGTTCCCATTTACATGGTAAAATCATCACTCTGGATATTATGGAGATGGGTTGGAGGAGAGCAACAGTTGTGAGGTCAGTCAGAAGGCTATTGCAGTGTTCCAGGTCCAAAATGGCTCTGGTCAGGATATGGTGTGAGCAATGGAGATGAGGAGAAATGGACACATTTGAGAAACACTCAAGGTAGTATCAACAAGTTTTGTTGATAGTTTGGGTGTACAGAGAGCAAGGAACCATGGCTGTCCCAGGGATCCCTTTTGCATTTTGTACCTTTCTGAACTATTTAAATTTACCTGCCTCATTTATGTGTACACTTTAAAATGGAAAAAGTGGCAACGAGCATTGAGGAACTTTAAAAAAAAAAAATCACATTCAGGCTTGTTTACATTATAAAGTGTCAGCACCTGGAGAGTGGTACCTTTTGCTGCGATGAGGAACGCTTGGAGGAGAAACAGATTTGGAAGTAAAGGAGACTAGACTGGGGGGATAATAAAAGTGCGGGGTTGAGATGGGAAGTTTGAGCTGCTGAGAAATCCCAAAGCAGGTAGCAAGTAGAGAGTTTGATATGTGAATCCAGAGCCAGAAGAGATGGCTAAGGGTGAGACACCAGCTGCACATATTTAGAATGACAGGAATGAGTGAGATGATGGAGGAGGAAGAGAGTGTGGAAAGAGAAGACAGAACTCAGTACTGAGCCCTGAGGAGCTGTGGCATTTAGAGATGGTGGAGGAGAAGGAACCAGGAAGAGAGGCTAGAGGGCAGCCACAAGCATGGCAGGAAGAACAGGAAGGTGTCATCTCAAAAAGCCCACTTCTCAACCCTTTGGTGGCTTCCAGTGCCCTTAGAATAAAGTCCAAACTGCTACCCACCCTTTACAAGGCTTTTCACAATATGGCCAATGTCTACTCCCTGCTCCAGCTTTAGCCATTCTCAGTCTTCACACAGTGGTCTTCACACAGTCTTTTTTCCTTTCTGCTCGGAAGATCTACCCCCAGCCCGTTTGTCTCATTCATAGGTGTGACTTCTCTTCATTATCAAGTGTCATCTTTTCCTCATCCAAGTATGTTCCAAGCATGTTCAGCATCATATTTATGGGAGCTCTGGTAGCATAGTGGCTAAGGCACTTGACTGCTCACCAGAAGGCTGGCGGTTCAAACCCATCAGCCACTCCTATGAAGGAAAGTTGGGCAATCCTACTTCCGTAGTGATACTGCCTCGGAAACCCAAGGAGGGGTCTCTATGAGTCAGGGCTGACTCGACGGCACATAACAACAACAACAACATCATGATTTATAAGGAAGGAGCTCTGGTGGTATAGTGGTTATGGCATTTAGCCAAAAGGTCAGTGGTTTGACCCCACCCAGCTGCACCATGGAAGAAAGATAGGCGGTCTGCTTCTGTAAAGATTTACAGCCTTGGAAACCCAATGGAGGTCACTATGAGCCAGAATTGACTCAATGGCAGTGAGGTTTTTTTTTTTTTTTTTGGTAATTACAGGGCCGGAAGCTCCATTAGGGTAAGGGTAGCTTCTTTCTTATTCCTTTTTATATTCTTACTACATTGTCTAGCAAACAGTAACTGGCATGCAATAAACCTTTGACGAATGAATGAATTAGCAAGCCCCTTTCAATCTTCACCGTGGCCCTGTGAGTTGGGAATTTTCCCCTCCCCCACCTGTTTTTTTTAATTGAGTATCTGAGACCCAGAACAACTAGGTTCCCATTCATGGGAATCAACAGAAGTGAGTAGTGATGTGTGGGTTTAAATATCAGTGAGCTGTGTTCCAGGAATGAGACCAAAGGGAAACCACGAAAGTTAGGTTGGTGGAAAAGCCCCCTGGTCCCAGCTGGTGGTGTGCTGCGGGACTAAGTAAGAAGGCCCCAGCAGAGGGCAGCAGAGAGCTGTGCTTGATAAAGTGGGCTGTGGGGAAGCACGAAGGGCTGAGCAGCAGGCTAGCAGCTGGGACTGGCAATAGACTATGGTTTTAGCAGAGAAGATGACTTTTTGCCTTCTATCCAGTTCTATATGGATATCTTCTGTCCAGTTCTTTGCATGAGGCTAAAGTACACTGATGAAGAGCTTGAGGCAGCCTTCTTATTCATGCTTAGATGTGCTGATTCTTGCCATAAATTGAGTATAATGAACTTGTTTTGCTTGGGCCTGTTGGAACTGAGATAGGTGTGGAAGGTCTGTGGAGGAGGAAGGGCCCTAAGATGGAATGATGGGTACAAATGGGATTTTTGGCCTTGGCTCAAAGGAGACAAGCCTTCTAGAGACTGTTCTGCAAAGCAGAAAATAAGATGATGTCCATCAGGTAGTGCCAGGCAGGGGAGTTGGGAAGGCTCAAAAACAAACAGCTCTTGGGGGAAAAAACCAAAAATCCAAACTCACAGCCATTGAGTCAGCTCCGACTCATAGCGACCTCTCCTTAGGTTTCCAAGGCGGTATCTCTACAGAAGTAGATTGCCCAGTCTTTCTTCCGAGGGGTGGCTGGTGGGTTTGAACTGCCAGCCTTCTGGTTAGCAGTCAAATGCGTTAGGCACTATGCCACCAGTAGGAAGTAATTATTGGCTCAGGGACATAATTTGTCAGAAATAACATTTATTTCTTATGCTCTCTGAATTGATTTTCTTTCTGTTCTCCTTTTTGGTGAGTAAAGTTGTATTTTTTAAAATTCCAACCTTTCATTTGTGCTTAGGGGAAAAGGGATTTGCACACACATTTACGAAAGTCAAAGTGGGCGTACAGCACCCCTTAAGGGCCACTATGGTGGTAACAGCAGAAGTCAGAGTGAAAGGCCCTAAACAGAGGTAACATAGTCTGGGCATATGGTCTTCTCAAAACACAAACACACACACACACACAATTTCACATACACATACTCACACACAACATATATACATATCACACATATGCTCACACATACACATCACATAAATACAACACACCATCACACATGCAGACATACACTTCACACATACACTGCTGTACCACACACACATACTCACATATACAACATTCCCCCACACACATACACTCACTGATAAAGGGTCTTTTCATAGATACTGTAGTTGCATCTCCAGTAGCCATTCTTATCTTTCCCTCACCTCCCTTCTATCCCATATGTGTAGCAAGCAGCATTGTGCTTTAAATCTGGGACTGAATCAACTCTTAGCTTCAGGGGTAGTGTTCAATTGATCTAAACCTATCAGCATAATCCTACCAAAAGCCCAACCCCTTCGCCTAAGTAAATAGTTCAGAAATTACATTCTTTTGGTTGTTATGATTGCTTTAGGAATGGGCATATAGCCATATCAGTCCATCAGGTGTGAATGAGGAGGCATGTAGCCTTAGAAGCTGCCAGAAGCCATTCTGCCAGCTCAAGAAAAGGCCAGTTTAGGAAAAGCTAACTGGAGAAGTGGAGGTGACTTGCAGCCCCCAAAACATTGAGAGCCTCTCAGCAACCTGGGTCTGAAGCCCACACTACCTCTGGATTTTAGATTTTGTGAATCAATAAATGATCAGCATTCAAGTTGTGTTTTGTGTTTCTTACATCCAAAAACCTTGGAATGGATCAGCTTCTCCTAGAACTCTCCTATGAGAAGGCCTGGGAGGAGTCCAGCTTCTGCTGTAATAAGGAAGACTGTTTCTTTGTTCCTGTCCTCTGACTTCAAAGTGACCAGAGTGGACCTGCATAATTCTTAGAGCTTTACATACATAAAAGAGGAGAAAATATTATTTAAAAGCAAGACTAGTCGTAGCCTCTTTTACCTTCTAAGGAAAGTGACACAATGAATATCTGCAGAACAGTAAGTCTCTAAATGGATCTTGTCCCTTGCAGAGGCTGAGATGAAATTCAAGCCAATGTTTTTGAATTCCAAAGGGCAGGAAACCTGACTGACATGGTGGTTTTTTATCTATATGATCTCATTTAATCCTTCTATCCACCCTGTGAGGTGAGCATTATTTTCCCCTGCTCAAATAATTTCTTTTAGAAGGCTCAGCATGAGGCTGGTCTCTATGAGGTAGAGGTTAAAGATGTCCCAAATGTCCAACTTTTCCAAACTGCTATGCCTGCTACTCCATCATCTCTAACATCAACTCTTTCTCCTTCCCTCAGTTCTCTCCCTCCTGTCTTAGTATTCTGTATCACTGTAATGTCTATCAGAACTCACAAACTGCCAAGGAAACAGCTCACATGGTGGTTGAGGCTGGGAGGCTGGGAGGCTGGCAAGTCCCAAGTCCGTGGGTAGATATGGAGAATTCTCCCCACTTGTATTGTTGCAGGGCCTGGTGAACCCAAACTGGTGGGTCAGATGACCAGCTACTGTCTCAAGTCCAGGGTTGAGATAATGACAAGCCAAGTGTAGGACCGGAGCAAGAGAGAGAACTTTCCCAGAATATCCACATATATACCCTCAAGTAAACGAAGGGTAGTGACTTGAGTTATACCCTCTAGCAAGGTGGGACCCAAGATACATCTCATCCTCAATAAGCATAGATACTAGAATTTACAATATATCACAAAATGGAGGATGATGGCTATAGAGGCCATATTAAGCAATTCACTGCACTGCAGCCCCCTTTTTTCATGTCATGAGTAAGGTTTGGAGAGAGTATTACCTGCTCAGTGTCATACATCTACACAAGGGTGGAGCTGGGCTTCTAGCCCAGGACTCACTGGCTGTAAAGCTCATGTTGTGCCTTCCAGGGGAGTGGTCCATCTGCCTCCTAGATGTGATTAGGACTAGGTTGGGGAGAGGGTAGTAATGAGTCATGAGGGAAGTTAATTTTGTATGTTTATAGGGGTGGAGGTGGGAATGGGAGGATGGAGAAACTCTTTTTCCAGGGTTCTGATCATGGTAGGAAGGAGAGGCCAAGTGGACCTTGGGAAAGTCAACCTCTGCCAGAGAGACAGTATAGCACAGTGGCTGGGCACCCAGACTTAGAGTTCAACCAGACCTGGTTTCAGGTCCAAGGGTTACAGTTTATTAGCTCTATGACCTGAGACAAGTTACTTAACCTTTAGAAGCCTGAGATTTATCCCTAATAATGAGACCTACATCCTTGGGTCTTTGTGTGGATCAAATAAGAAACTACAAGAAAAACGCTTAGCACAACTGGGGACCGTGGTCACAGGAAACATCAAGTTCAATTGGCACAACATGGTATACAAAATATATTGTTCTATATGTTACTTCAGTGAGTACTGACTTGGGTCTTAAAAGCTTGTAAGTGGCCATCTAAGTGACAACTATTGGTCTCTCCTCATTTGGAGCAAAGAAGAATGTAGAAAATCAAAGATGCATGGAAACAGTCCAAAGAACTGGACCATAAGAACCTTACCCTATATGGCCCAGAGACCAGAAGAACTAGATGGTGCTAGGCTACCAATGCCAACCGCTCAGAAAGGGATCAAAATTGGAGATCCTGTATAGAGTGGGAGAAGAATGTGGAACAAAACGAAAAATCATAAAAAAATGACCAGGTTTACTGGTCTGATAGAGACTGGTGAAGCCCCCAAGACTATGGCCCAGGTCACCCTTTGGGCCTGGAATTGAACTCATTCCCATGGCTTAACTCTCAGCCAAACAATAAACTGGCCTATGAGCTAAACACCTACACCAGGGATGAACTCTGTAGAACATTCAACTATAGGAGATAGAAGGGCAGCATTTTCACAGGGAGAAGTGAAGGGAGACAGGGATGCATAGGCAAGGACACAGGGAAAGGGTAACCATACAGAGAAAATGGGAGGTGAGATGTTATACTGTGGGAAATGTAACCAGTATCACAAAACAAAATCTGTATATGAATTGTTGAATATAAAATGAATCTGCTTTATAAAATTTCACCCAAATCACAACAAAAAGTTAAAGAAAAAGAAAAGAAAAACACTTAGCATAGTACCTGGCACTTCCTAAAAGGTAGCTGTTATCATACTACATGTAAAAGCTGGACAATGAATAAGAAGACTGAAGAAGAATTTATGCATTTGAATTATAGTGTTGGCGAAGAATACTGAAGATACCATGGACTGCCAGAAGAACAAACAAACCTGTCTTGGAAGAAGTACTGCCAGAATGCTTCTTAGAAGAGAGAATGGTGAGAGTTTGTCTCTCATGCTTTGGTCTCTTATCCAGAGGAACTGGTCCCTGGAGAAGGGTATCATGCTTTGTAAAATAGAGGGTCAGCAATAAAGAGGAAGACCTTCAACAAGATGGGTTGACACAGTGGCTGCAACAATGGGCTCAAGCATAGCAATAATTATGAGGATGGTGCAGTGTTTCATTCCAGTGTACATAGGGTTGCTATGAGTTGGAACCAACTCCACAGCACCTAACAACAACACACTACATTAAAATTCATAGTACTGAGCAGACTCAGGGGAGACATTCTAAAGGATCATCCTAATAGACATTGTGATACTCAAAGATTCTATCATACTGAGAGGGCAGAGGGAGGCAGATCATGCACTTTTTTTTTTTTTACCCCTTGGGAGCAAGTTGGTAAGAGCTGTCATTGCCTATTGGTGTGAAAAAGGAGGAGCTCCTTACTTCACAAGAGAGTTAATTGACTAGCATCCCTTATGGAGATATCAGGTTAGAGGGATTTCAAATTGAAGTTTTAAGTTTACTGAAACCTCCAAAATGAAGGAAAGCTGGCATAGAAAGGTTGGCTCTCAGAGAGCCTGGCACCCTCTCTGACATATGGCCCAAGAGGCAAGTTGGAGGTGGCAGGAAATCTGACCAACTTGCCAGGCCAGACATATTTCAGTGATTGTAAAGTCTTGGTTAGGAGCTCAGGTTAGGTCTGTCCTTAGACCTGGCCAGGCAACTGAGATGAGGCTAGTGAAACACCAGGGGCACAGAATGTAAGGAAGTACTCACTCTCAGATGCTGATCCCACATACATGAACCAGAGGGTGAGTGTCTCCTTACATTCTCTGCCTTGGGTACCTCCCTTGCTTCATCTTAGTCCTGGCTCTGCCTGGAGCCATGAAGGAGGAGGCCTGGCATCACTTCTGTTTCAGAGTGAAAGAGATAGCTCTCTCATGAGATTGGGGGGGTGGGTCACAAATGTGTGTGGCCCCACATCACATGGATGAATGCTCAGGTCAGAGTGCCCCCACCTAATAGACAGGCCCAGCAGATCCTGACTGTGCTAAATTAGCAGATATCTTCCTTCCTTGGACAGATTAGATCTCAAGGTTCTGAGACAAATGAGCACGTTCCTTTCTCTTCTTCACTCTTAATAGCAGTAGCTTTGGCCCAGAAATGGAACCCATGATACTTTGAAGGGAAGTGTGTTGGTTATCTGTTGCAGCATAGCAAATTACCTCAAAACTTAGTGGCTTAAAACAACAATAGTTATTATCTGTAGGTAAGGAAGCTGGGTGCTGCTTATCTGGGTCTTCTGTTTCAGGGTCTCTCAAAGGCTGCAATCAAGGTGTTTATAGTCATTTCAGGACTCGACTAGGGAAAGCTATGCTTCTAGGCCTCACTCATGGGTCTGTTTCTTTCTGGCTGTTGGCTGGAGGCTGCCCTCAGTTCCTTGCCATGTGGGCCTCTCCAACCTGGTAGCCTGCTTCGTCAAAGCCAACAAACTGAGAAGACAGAGAATGCCTAACCTTGCAAGTGGCATCCCATCACTTTTGTAGTACTCTGTATGATAAAAGCAACTTGTTAGGCCCATTACACACACACACACACACACACAGAGCGAGAGAGATTACACCAGAGATGGAGATCATAGAGATCTATTTCAGAAGTGGCCTATCACAGGAAGGGAGTAGGAAAAAAAGCAATTAGGATTCATTGAGGTTCAAACATGTATCAGGGAATCTCATAATTATCCCATTAAATTCTTACAGGCTTGTGAGGACACTGACCTGTTATTTTCTGCACCATAGAATGTTGTTGTTGTTATGTGCCGTCGAGTCAGACCTGACTCATAGCGACCCCTCCTTGGATTTCCAGGGCAGTATCGCTACGGAAGTAGATTGCCCAACCTTCCTCTCAGCAGAACACCACTGCAATGACTTATGATACCAGCTGCCTTAGGTAAGGGTAAACTCTACAGGTTAAAGGCATAATCCTCCACAAACTGCCCTCACTTGAGACACCAGCTGCAATCGTGAGGTCCTTAGGTCACCCTCACTTTTAACAGTTGGTTACAAATTCTGAGGTTCCCGTTTGATAATTGGCTAGAACAACTCACAGAACTTGCTGAAAGTGCTACACTTAAAATTACAGTTTTATTATAGCACAAGGATACAAATAAGAACCAGTCAAAGGGAGAGACACATAAAGTATGGTCCCCCAATGCACAGCTTCCATTGTCTTCTCTTCATAGATCAGGATCTGTCATTCTCCCAGTGCATTAACATGTGACAATATGCAGAATATTGCCAACCAGGGTTGAGCTTTGGTGTCCAGAATTTGTATTGGGGTTACATTACATATGAATGAGTGATTGAATCATTGGCCATGTAATTGAATTTAGTTTTCCAGTGCCCTTCCCTTCCCCAGAGGTTAAGCTGATATCAAAGCTCCCACTAATCACATCCTGTATCACCTAGTGTTCTGGTTACCTAGTGCCACTCTGACAGGAATATACCACCAATGGTGTGGCTTTAATAAACAGGAGTTTATTTTCTTACAGTTTGGAGGCTTTAAGTCCGAGTTCAAAGTGCCAGGCTCTAGGGGCTGGGTGAAAGCTCCTCAGCCTTGGCTGAAGTTCTGCCTCCTGCTCCTGGCCCACTGACGCTGGAAGCTTTTCTTCACTCAAACAGCTGCTGGCTGCTGAGACTGACAAACTCAAGCTAAAAATGCATCTCCCAGACTCCCATGAAGTCAGGGGTACTATAAGTTATTAAGGCTTAGCCAGTCAGATGCACTAATGGGAGATTTGGGTGGGAACCGGGCAGAGACCATACTTCTGCTGTTCTTACTGTTTCTGCTGGCAATTACATTTGCAGGACTCATTGAGTTTTCCGTGGCAGCATGAGCAGACATCTTGAATGCCTGTCACTAGCCTCATGGGCACTGAAATATGAGGGGAATCCATTTTGTTGGTAGCTTTGTGACAGGAGCATTGGTCTTAAAGAGAGCAGCTCTCTGACCAGAGAGGAGCCAGCAGTTTGCTTGGTGGCCCAGATCTCTTTGGAAGCCTTCCTGAGAGCTCAATTAAAGGCTTTTCTAAATCCCTCCCAGTAGATCTATAAGACATTTAATGTTGTTGTTGTAGTTAGGTGCTGTCAAGTTGATTCTGACTCAGTGACCATTTGTACAACAGAACCAAACACTTCCCAGTCCTGCACCATCCTCACAATCATCACTTTGTTTAAGCCCATTGACATAGCCACTGTATCAATCCATCTCCTTGAGGGTCTTGCTCCTTTTTGCTGACCTTCTACCAAGCATGATATCCTTCTTGAAGACTGAATCCTCCTGACAGCATGTCCAAAGTACATGAAATGAAGTTTTGTTATCCTAGCTTCTAAAGAGCATTCTGGTTATAAAACCAAAAAAGCCAAACTCACTGCTGTTGAAATGATTCTGACTCATAGTGACCCTATAAGACAGGGTAGAACTGTCCCACAGGGTTTTCAAGGCTGTAAATATGTATGGAAACAGACTGACTCATCTTTCTCCCACGGTGTGGCTGGTGGGTTTGAACCACTGGCCTTTTGGTTAGCGGTCCAATGTTTTAACCAAAGAGCCACCAGAGCTCCATTCTGGCTATAGTTCTGGTAACACAGTCGTTAAAGCATTGGACTGCTAACTGAAAGGTTGGGGGTTAGAACCCACCAGCCTCTCTGTGGGAGGATGTGACAGTCTAATTCCATACAGATCAGAGCCTTGGAAACCCTATGAGGGAGTTCTACTCTGTCCTATAGGGCCGCCATGAGTCAAAATTGACTTGACAGCATTTTCTTTTTTTTGGCCTTGATAAGTGATTGGAGAAAGGAGAAAGTAGGCCCCCCTCCCCCAGTAACGCCCACCTTGTCTGCACTCAGGACCTGGTGTCAGTTAATAATAAGCCTTCAGGAACTTTTTCAGTTGCTTCTGAAAAAAAGAAGAAAAAGAGATAAAAGTATGGAGAGAAGGAAGCAGGACTCAGTGGGTGGCAGAAGGCCAAGTGCTGTACAATGTTGTTGTTGTTGGTATGTGCTGTTGAGTCAGACCCGACTCATAGCGACCCCTTCTTGGGTTTCTGAGGCAGTATCACTATGGAAGTAGATTGCCCAGTCTTCCTTCCAATGCTGTAAAATGTGACCCTTTTTTTTTTTTTTTCCCAGGACCCCCTCCCCCTACATCTTTAGTAAAGTCTGCATAATGCTTGAAGTGACAGAATTTTTTCTGTAGAAACTAAAGGAGTGATTGGATTTCATATTAGGGAGGATGTAGTGTGTTAGAAAACCAGTGTCGGGGGAAGGAGTGTGTTAGTAAGCCAGAGTTTTGAGAGGCAGTTGGGACCAGGACACCATAGGTCCCCACAGGGTACCAGCATTAATACTACTATTACTAGTACTACCCGGCCCATGGGATTCAGAAGTCCAAGCCCATTTCACTTGGATGCCAAGCAGCAGAGGGCCTCAACAGATATCATGCCCAAAACACCTGAATAGCACTTAGGACTGGTTCCTTCTAGTCCTCATTGACTCTTTACCTTACATCTTGATCTCTCTCTCCCTCAACTCTCAAAATACTTAAGCTCCATAGTCCTTCAGAACTCCGGTCACTTTCTCATCTATATTTGTGTGCATTTTTTAAAAAAATTCCTCTGCAAGACTGTCAGCTCCTGGATCCAGGCCTAGGTCAAATTCATCTTTAAAACTCTGAAGTTAATACATACACTGTATTGTGTGCATGAATCTGTGTGCATTTTTCTGGGGAGAGTACCTGAGCTTTAATCATATTCTCAAAGAACTCCAGGACCTAGAAAAAAAGTTAAGAAACTATATGAGAAGGGCTTTTTTGGGACATCTGGACCCTGATATGCAAAAGAGAATCATCTTTCAAGAGCTGAGTCCATCTTGTCCTTGTGCTTGTCTTCCATTGAGGGTGTGCACCCATGCATGTGTGAGACTCATGGGCTATGGAGAAAACCTACAGTCAATTTCTAGTTTCAAGATTCTGCCAGTTAAGGACTCACACAGTGTATGTTTATATTTATAGCCTCTTTCCAGGACACCTTGCCCTGCACTCCAAGAGGTTAATAAGCCAACTGACACAGACGAGTCATTGTGGGTGGGATCAATGGCTGTTGTGTGCTTTCCAGCTTGTTGTCTCTTCAGCTGTAAATATTTATCAAGTGAGTATGGAGATGTCAGTCTCTGAGAGTGTTTGGGGCAGCGAGCATAGTGGGTGGTAGCTTTGGGAAAGTGAGTGCCCCATGGAGGCTGGCATGTGGCCTTGATGCATCAAGCTGGAAGATAAGAGCAGTAAAAATCACATCACAAGTCAGTGTATCTGCTTCCTGGGACTGGTGGGAGGTGAGCTTTGTTATGACCTGAACATCTCAGCTCAGAAACCACGGGTAAACACGAGTAAAGCAAGCTTGGCTCCCAACAATGCTGAGTTCTTAAACTTTCCAATGTCCTCACATTTATCTCTTAAATTAACCCAACAGCACTTCCATTTGGCTGACAGCTTTGCATGTGAGTGTGTGGATGGGTTCAGTGAGATAGACACTAAAATACTGGAGAGGGCCAAATCAATTACGATTTTTAACTTGTAATTGGTTATTCACATAGAACTGTTGCACTCTCAGTTGCAACTGAGGCTCCAAGATCCTTGTATTTCCAAAGTAAAATTTCATATAGACTGATTGCAACGAGGTGACCCCTTATCCACTTAAAAATAAAAAAGAACTGAAGTTGAGGTGGCCAGGGATAGTAGAAATTAGAAGAAGATGTTGATGAAAGCTGTCAGTAGGTTGTGAGTTCTTCATACCCCAACTCTAAGAGGGGTTCTGGAAGGCCTGCACCTTTCTATTCTCTGGAAGCCACCTGCTAATTTGCACAACTACTATCCCAGAACTGTGCCATTTCAGCCACAATCTCACAAGCAAAAGTATGTCCCACCCCTTTTTCTGGATACCTATGAGCTTGTGTCTGAACCCTGGAGCCATTGCCATTTATGCCATAGAGAAACCAAATACCTCCATGGAGAACCTTGCCATCAGAAACAGCAGAACAGATAGGGCTTTAGCCCATGCTTGACCTCTGGCGTCCAAATCTTGCTTTAGTGCATCTTAATGGAGAGACCCTAAATCCCATCCAGAGTGCTGCCTGCAAGGGAATCTGGAAAATGTAGTTTTGTCTTATCAGGCTCTGCAGTACAGAAAGTCACACTAGAACCAGGCTGGAATGCGTGTTGAGCGTAAGTCATCTAACATACTCCTACTCCAACTCCACAGGCCACATCAAATGTTGTTCCCCTTTTTGAGTGTTCTCTTTCGCTGCTGTTTCCCCATCTCTCAAACTCCAATATTGCCACAACTTATTGTAATCCAGTCATGAAGCATGTCAATTTCTTTTGTTAGGCTGAGTTCCTTGAGGGCAGAAATTTTATATGACTCACTTCTGTCTCTAGCACCTAATATAAGGCCTGGTAGGTAATAACTAAGGAGTCCTAGTAGTGCAGTGGTTAAGCACTCAGCTGCTAACCTGGAGGTCAGTGATTCGAACCTACCAGCCACTCCATGAGAAAGATATGGCAGTCTGCTTCCGTGAAGATTTACAGCCTTAGAAACCCTATGGGATAGTTCTACTCTGCCCTATAAGGTTGTTATGAGTTGGAATTGACTCAATAGCAGTGAGTTTGTTTTTTGGTTTGGTTTAGGTAATATCTGCAGTGGTTTTAAAACATATCTTTACTTTGAGAGTGAGCTAGACTTGGTAACTAACTTCTAACTAATAGAATATGGCAGAAGTGATGATCTGACTTCTGAGATGAGGTCATAAAAGACATAGTTTGATCTCTCTTGGATCACTGGTTTGGGGAAGTCAGCTGCCATGTTGTGAGGACACTCAGGCAGCCCTATGGGGAGATCCATGTGACAAAAATTGAGGCCTTCTGCCAACAACAAGAGCTATCTTGCCAGGCATTTTTTATTTCCCTTGGGAGGGGATATGTTTCTCATCTGACCCAGGAGGACATTCAAGACCCTTGCCTCCCCTGGTCTATTAAAGTGGTTAAAAAACACAGGCTGTTGACTCATCCTCTTAGTTTCCTATGAACTGAGGCCTGGTGGACAAAAGGAGAGGGAATTGAGAGTGGGCATGATAGAACTGAGGCTAGGAGTTCCCTGTTTTCATTCAAATTTCCTGACTGTGGTTTGGCCAAGCCTGACTAATCCCACTGAGGAAGGTGAGGTCGGCATCTAAGAATCCCCTCACCTCTCCTTCTGGAAGAGGTTGTGGCCCTGCTGAACCCCAAGGTCTTTGGCACAGCTACTGTTAGAGGAAGGAGAGGCTACTAAGGAGGGGTCTTTGAGGTCCTGGATCACCTCGGTACACTGTGTGCAGGCATGGGATCTGGAAAGTCAGTCCCGCACTGTGGAGAGAGAGTGGTTGTTATCCAGTAGCACAAAAGCATTCAGTCCAGCTCTCCAAGCCATGATTTCAATTGGAGGGACCCACCCATTCTTCTCAACTGCTTCTTGAGGCTGTTGCGGGATAAATGAGCAGCTGGCCTTAGGCAAAACAGCTGAGGGTGAAATTTGCTTCTTTCAGAAGATAGGGCCTGGGGAAATGTGGGAAGTCCTTGGCTTACTTTCCTCATGTTGGAATCTTATACAATTTTTTTTTTTTTTTAAAATTACGCAATTAGTACTTTCTCATTGTTAAATAATAATAATCAAACATCACAGTTATTTGGAGTTAAAAAACAAATATTCTTTTCCACGACCTACTGCCCAATCTTATTTCCTCCCTACAGGTAACTGCTGCTAGCAGTGTGACATCCTGTTAGGCCTCATGGATATTTTATATTGCCTTGCAATTTGTTTTTTCAATTGATGATAAATCATGGCACATCTTTTTTCATGTTGATACATACAGATATAATTCATTCTTTTTTCTAATAACTGTCTCATATTTCATGCTCTAATGTGAGAAGAATGAGAAAATCATGCTAGAAATAACCAGTTTCCACTGCCTTCTGTGGAGTGTGGAGTGAGGTTTGAATGGAGGCCTCTTTGTTCAGTCCAGCATGTGTAGGAGTTTGGGCAGGTAAGTGTTGGAGAAGGAGCTGGATTACTTTTTCTAATTGAGGGGGAGGAATTTGGAGCTTGAGAAGCCATCTGAGGTGGAGAAAAAGGAGAGAAGAAGAATGGGAAAGGAGAGAAAATGGGAAGAATGGGAAAGAAAGGAGAGAGGAAGAAGTAAGAGATTGCTGACAAAATGGAATAGGAATGCTCTGCCAGGGGTCCTCTCCCCATGCTTTTCACATCTTCAGAAAGTTTACTAAATTATTGAATGAATGTATTTTCCATCTTTTGAAATGATTTCTTAGACTAACATCTCAGGGAAGCTATTATTGGGTCAAAGGGTAAGAATTTCTCTATGACTGTGGTGCAATGAATCACTTTAATATTGCCTTTCTTGCCATGGTCTTATAATTCCCACCAAAGAATTAAGGTGAGAGTGTGCAAATGAGGTGCTTGTGGCCCACCAAGGGGATTGGATAGTTTGGTAATAATACAAATAAGGTCTGTGCTACCCCTGCAAGATAATAAAGTGTATGGAATCCTAATGAGGGGATTAGTCAATTTTGCCATCCCTCTAGGCTTAAAAGAAAGCCAATCCCAGAACAAGGAAGGACCTTACTACCACCAAGAGAAAGAGATGGGAGAAGAGGACATCCTTTGGACTCAGGGTTCCTGTGCTGAGAATGTCCTAGACCTAGGAGACAGAGAGCTATAACACCAGAGACAGTGCAAGATGGTGAGAAGCAGTGGCAGAGGAATGGCAGCAGAGAACCAGGAAACTCATGTGAGAAGGCACACTGGGCTTCCCAGCCCATGGAGCAAGGCAGTTACAGTGGGTGTGCCAATCCACAGAGTGAGAGAGCTTTAACAGGAGGCTTCCTGGCAGAGTGGGGTGCCTACTGGCACTTACTGGTAGAGCTAGACTTGCTGCCATGTGGAGCGAGACAGATGAGTGCCTTTGGGCTGAGGCTTGCTGGTTGGATAGGATGTCCCCTGTCACTTATTGGCAGAGAGAGAGCTAAAGAGCTTTGTAACACTTGCCCAAGTAGAGCAGGTGCTGGGCCAAGGGGCTGAAGGGCCAAGTGGCCTAAGGCCAGAGAGAGGCCTGCCTGCAGGCACGGCTGAAAAGAAGTTGTCCTGGTTGAAGTCATTCCTGGTCCAATTAGTTCCCTAATAAACCCTATAACTATGAGTATGGTCTGTGAGGTCTGTGTAGCCGTTGCAATGCATTACCAAACCTAGCAGAGACATAGAGAGTTCCGTAGGAGGGACAGTTGGTGTCAGAATTGGTAAAAGCGTTGGAGGGTGGAGGTATGTGTCTGACCTCTGCTTCATAGGAATCTGCCTTGGGCTGTTGCTCTTGATTCTCCTCTCCACTAGTGAAATTAGATGAGAAGGTCAGATGATGCCCCTGCCACACCATTTTTACAGTGGCTCTTGGGACTTTGCTTGTCAAATTATTTTCCCAATGTGCTATAAGAATTATGCCACTAATTATAATTATGTGTGGGGAGGTTGAAAGGAACCTTGATTTAGTATAAGTGTCTAGAATTTGGCAGTTGAAGAGGGGATTTTATGAGATGTGAGGCTATCTTCACCATATCTGATGGATAAACACATAAATACAGTTGCCTTCTCTGGGCCAGGCCCTGTGCTGCATTGATGTGAAGAAGGTGGAACTGGCTCAGGTATCAAGCTCAGCTTCCAGCTGACAAGCGTGGGGGGTCAAGGCATGTGTACAGAAAGTGACCACTAACACCAAGAAAGTTATAGGTTAGGAGTAGCTAATATGTAGCACCTGTGCCCCCATTCTCCATGTCCATGCTGTTGGCTAATGTCACTGATTAATCATGGAACTCTTTCTTATTGAGTCCAGATGTTGCTTAAGATTCCTTCTCAACAAAATACTCCAGGCAGCCACTGACAATCAATCATAACCAGATGCTGAGTGGAACATTTTTACTCTTCTGCCTATAGAACCAAACCCAACCAAACCCACCACTTTTGAGTCGATTCCAACTCATAGTGACACTACAGGGCAGAGTAAATCTTTACAGAAGTAGACTGCCACAACTTTCTTCCACTGAGTGGCTTTTGGTTATTAGCTGAGTTCTTTAACCACTGTGACACCAGGGCTCCCTCCTGCTTGTAGTCACAACCTGAAATAAAATTCTGGAAGGAAATATCCAGAGGCTCCAGTGAACTGGGTGTCCCTCATGCCAGGGAGCCTCCGGGATACTACCCTCTTAAAACAAGATTTGGGGAAATAGTTTTTACCCAGCCCCTAGAAACCACTGATTTTATATATATATATTTGTTCCAGAAATTTTGTCTTTTCCAGAAAATGTATGTTTATTTTAATGACATTTAAAACACTTACTCAAGCTCTACCAAAGATAGATGTGGCACACTTGAGAAAACCATGGCATAGTGGAAAGATGGGTGAACAGAGCACAAGTAAGATCTTGCCACCAACTTCCTGAGGTTGGCCTTGGTCTCATTTGGTGAGTAAGTAATCCTATATCTGAGGCTCCAGACACTTGGGGAAGCAATGGTGGCCCAATGATAGTGGCAGAGCATTCCTCAGGAAGTGGCTGGGGAACATCTGCTGGACCTTTTGGTACACTATCAGGCCAGAAGAGAAATGAGGAGGGTGTGTTCTGCCTAGAAGCTGTTAAAGGCCTTTCATGACCCTTGGACTTGAACCAGCCAGAGTGATGACAAATAACAGGTTGCAATGTTATTTCATTAAATGAAAGCCTAGGGTGACTCTGTGCTTGCAGTTGGGTGAACTGCCTTGTTTGGGACTTTTCCCACTTGCTTGGTTTGTATAAAGGGTAGTTATTTCTCCAGTGGTTAGACAAGAACTCTCTTCTCTTCTGTACCTTGTTGCCACAAAGTCAGACCCAAGGGTATCAACCTTCTGACACTGGGACTCCTGTTGTTTCTCCCAACCACCATCTGGCCAGCTCTGGAGTCCCTTTTGCTTTGAATTGTAGCCTCTCTGATCTCTGTGAGCCACAGACATGGCACTGCTATCTCCTTTCTTGACCTTATTCCTCCCAGACCAAATTCCACATAATTGCCCAGCTGCTTCCTGCCTACCCTGGATTCTCATGGGCTTCTTTGGCACCCAGTGCCATCCACTCTGGAGAGCTGTGACTGAGCCTGCCAAGTCCCATGGACACTGGGCTCACCCTCTCACCTCCTTCCAGCTGGACCTCAACAGTCAGTCTTTGCTGGCCTGTCAGCCACCTCAGCTCCTGTGAGCCATCTGGGAGCTGTCAAGTATTGTCTATTATGAATGGCTTGAGCAGGAATCCCATTTATGTTGACAACAGTGAACTGAGCATGTCCACTCTGGAGTACAACTACCAGGAATAATTCACTTGAGTCCAGGACACCCACAAGCGTTATTCTTAAGGACATTCCTTCTGTCAGGCAGTGACGGGTGGTATAGAGAAAAGAACAGAGACTCAAGAATTAGGCAGATGAAGTTTAAATATTGACTTGGAAACTTACTACTTTGGACAAGTTTCTTAACCTTTACAGCCTTAGAGTCCTCATTTGGAAAATGAAGATAAATAAAAGGAACTAACTTGTTGGCTAGTTGTAAGGATTAACTGAAATAAGTGAGCCTGATTCATAATGAGAATTTTTAAATGGTAAGCTCTCATTATTTGTCAGGAGTTCTTTTTTTATTTTTTTCTTTTATTTATTTACTTATTTTTATTGTGATATGGGTGCAAATTTACAAAGCAGATTTGTTTTACTCTCAACAGTTCATGGATGTTTGATTTCACGGCCCCGATTACAATCCTTGACCGTAAAAACTCTCCTCCCTGTGACTATACCTTCTGTGTGCCCTTTTTATCTATGCATTCTTCTCTGTCCAGTTTTCCCTCTATGTGAATGCTGCCCCTCTGATGTCTCATGGGCTGATTGATTTAAGGGGTGCATCTCCCTCGGGTAGGTGGATGCATCTCCCTGGGGTAAGTGTTCTGCTTATAGGTCTTTCTACTGTTGGGCTGAGAGCCAGTCTATGGAAGTGAGTCCATTTCCAGGCCCTAAGGGTAACCTGAGGCCATAGTCTTAGGGGTCTACCAGTCTCTATCTGACCAGTAATTCTGGCCTTTTTTGTGTTTTTGAATTTTGTTCCACATTTTTTCCTTCCACTCTATCCAGGATCTCCAATTTTGATCCATTTCTGAGTGGTTGGCCTTGGTAGTCAGGTACCATCTAGGTCTTCTGGTCTCAGGGTCATGAAGGCTGAGGTGCTCGTGGTCTATCATATCTTTGGACTAATTATTTCCAAAGGACTTTGATTTTCTTCACTTTTCTTTGCTCTAGATGAGAGGAGATCAATTGTTGCATCTTAGATGGCTGCTTGAAGGCTTTTAAGAACCCAGTCACTATTCACAAAAGTAGGATGTAGAACAAGACTTTTATGAACTATGTTGTGCCAATTGAGCATGATGTCCCCCGAGACTATGGTCCCAAGCCTGCAGGTCTGGTGATTCTCTCCCTCAAGTTGTTTGGTTTTTTCTGAGAAGCTACCCAAAACTTGTCTTTTGTTATTTCTATAATGTATGTGGATAATTTTGTAAAACTATCTTCAGCCAAATCTATCCTTGGTGTTGGGTATATTACTGTTCTCCTACCCCCACCTGATCTTCTCACCTGTCTATGCATTTATGCATAACCTAGTGTTTGGTTCCACTGGTAATGCAGTATTGTGCATGTAATAGAATTTGCCTCTGTTGTCTATATCCTTTGTGCATGTTTCTGTATCCTCCCTTTCCCTATTGTCACCATGCTGGTCACAGACTCTTTCTATACTGCTCCTTCCCTCACACAAATCAACATGCGACCCCTGACTAGTCTGAAATTTTCCCTCCTCTTCTCTCCCATCCCGGGTAACTAACAAAATCAATTTTCTTCCCTGTGCAAACTTTTCCTTAACTTTTTACAATAATGGACTCATACAATATTTGTCCTTCTGTGACAGACTTATTTCACTCAGCATAATGTCCTCCAAATTCATCCACATTATGGGATGATTCATGTGTTCTTCTTTATTCTTTAATGTTGCATAGTATTCCATTGTGTGAATGTACCATAGTTTGGTTATCCATTCATCTATTGATGGCATTTAGGTTGTTTCCATCTCTTTGCTATAGTGAATTGTGTTGCAATGAACATGGGTGTGCATATGTCTATTCATGTCCTGTCTCTTACCTCTTTAGGTTATATTCCTAGTAATGGAATTGCTGGATCAAATGGTATTTCAATTTTTAAAGGAAATGCCATACTGTTTTCCACAGTGGCTGTACCATTTAACAGTCCCACCAGCAGTGTATGGGAGTTACAATCTTTCAGCACCCTTGTCAGGAGTTCTTATACAGCACTAATTATTGGTGGAATTTTAGTGTGATTAAATGGTAACCATTCAACCTTCTGTAGTAAACTATTTTACTTGAGAGATCTGGTACATCAGTCATATGCCAGTAGTAATGGTCCTGTGGGTAGCCCCATAAGCCTCCAAGTTCCTATGTAGGAGCCAATCCTGAAAATATTTTTTCCTTTTTCTCTAAATAGTGGTGGCAGTGGTGGTGGTGGGTGGGCTTCCACGGTCCGTGTTGGATCCGTAGAGCCTGAGACCAAGGCCAGACCTTTAGTCTGTTTGCCATCTTCTCACCCTACTTCCAATTCAAGTGACTATGAAGAAACTTCATTCCTCACAACAAATTCCATCATCACTGGGAATTCTTTTTCTAAGAGGAAGAGATGGCAGCCCCAGCATGGCTTCCATCACCATCCCTGTTCTGTAGGAAAGCTAGGTCGTGTGAAGATGAGTATAAGCAATGACAAGCAGCTGATAACTGGGTCTTCTTTATGCCACACCAAAGGAAGTGGAAAAGCAGAAAGTCGAAGGTAAATTAGGGGTGGATGAGAGCAGTCCTGTGTGCAAAGCAGAACAGAATTTTCATGACCTCTATAACTTCTACACACTTGAATCCATATTGGTGCTGTTAATTAGAATCTAATGTCATGGCTAATTCTCCCTGCACCCCACCCCCAAAGTGGCTGTATCCAGGAAGGCTCCTCCCTGTGAAGTCTCCATGAACAATCACTCTTTATAAATAACGATGTTATATGGAGGCCTCAGTGAGAAGATCTAGAAGACATAATGAAGTAGTGAATGGGAGTCACAGTGGGGTAGCTTCATTCACTTTACCCTATTCTCCTTTCGATTCTTCTAAAAACTCAAATAAGTTGAGTTAAAATAATTATTCCAATACAGAATGAAAGGAGATATTTCCTATGCTTTTGTGAATTTTATTTTATTTTTAATACAGCTGTAGAATGTACATGAAGGGTCCAAGGTCAGAAGTAGATTTAGTAAACAGGATGGTGGTGGGCTGACTTAGCAGGGCTCTCCCAGAGAAACTCTGACATACAAGGGGCCATGGTCCTTTCAGTCATTGATATTTGGTTCCCCTTTGCCAGAGGGTGTAAGTGACAGATCAGTATTTTAGAAGTTTCTCTGGCTGCTATCAGGGGATTGAATTGCATGAATAGAGACAAGGATAAATACATATTTGTGTATAATAATGAATAAATGAATATTAAACTGTGGATATTAACCTGTGGCTTTGGATCCCTGCTTAGGCCAAAGACCATTCAGTACAGTGTGCACCATGTTCCCTAAAGACTGTGGCGAGTCTTCAGACTTCTGGAAGAGTAAAACCCTCTTTGTTCTCTTCCACTGACTCTATGGACCATTGCTCTTTCCCTCCCTAGGAAATCCCTTTGGCTGTCCTCTATCCTGTTTTTCTCTGAGCTCTTTGATTTTTTAAAAGCCCAGTTGCTAGCTGGTATCAGATCTGGTTCTGCCCTTTGATAAACTTGACTTCTTCACCTCTTCTAGTCTGGGTTGTGCTTTGTTTATCAGCAGATGCTGTCTTTTCTCAGAGACTGTCTGATTCACATCACATCATTAGCCCACCTTAATCCTCATCAACCTCTCACATCCGTATTCAAAGCCGAAGCAGCCTTCCTTTGGGCTATGGGCTGATAGCTCACACATAGAACCAAGATGGTGGTCAAAGGCTCTCCAACTTCAAGGGAGCCACCCACTTTGCTCAGGCCTTGGCTGCTCTTGGTATTGTTGTTAGGTACCACTGAGTCTACTCCTATGTACACAGAATGAAACACTGCCCAGTTGTGCACCATCCTCACAATCCTTGCTGTACTTGAGCCCATCCTTGTAGCCACTGTGTCTGTCTATCTTGTTGAGGGTCTTCCATTTTTTCACTGACCCTCTATTTTACCAAGCATGATATCTTTCTCCAGGGACTGATCCCTTCTGACCACATGACCAAAGTAAGTGTTTTAGTTATCTAGTGCTGGTATAACAGACATAACATAAATAGATGGTTTTAGCAAACAGGGATTTATTCTCTTACAGTTTAGGTGGCTAGAAGTCCAAGTTCAAAGTACCAACTGGACCTGTGGGTTTGGGACTATAGTCACAGGGGACATTAAGCTCAACTGGCATAACATACTACACAAAAACATTGTTCCACATCCTACTTTGGCAAGTAGTGACTGGGATCTTAAAAGCTTGTAAGCAGCTATCTAGTTGTAATGATGGGTCTCTCCTTGTCTAGAGCAAAGAAGAATGAAGACAACCAAAGATGCATGGAAAAAATTACTCCAAGTGACTGGTACATCATGCACACCTCAGTGTATACAACTATGAGATCAGAATTAGATGGTGCCCAGTTACCACTGTCAACCACTTGGAGGGAGATCTATGTAGGAGATCCTAGATAGAGTGGGAGAACAATGTGGAACAAGACTAAAAATCATTTTAAAAAGGGGGGGCAGGTTTGCTGGTCTGATGGAGCCGCTGAGACTATGGCCCCTAGCTGCCCTTCAGGTCTGTAATTGAGTTACTCCCATGGCTTCCAGCCAAACAAAAGACAGGCATATGAGCTGAACATTTACATTAGGTAGATACACTCCTTAGAGAGATCAATCATGGGAGAATAGAAGGGCTGTGTATGCACAGGGAGACAGCTTGTGGGGCAGGAGTGCATGGGAGGGAAGGACACAGGGAAGAGGTAACTATGGGGAGGAAGTGAGAGGGAAACTGTTGCATTGTGAGAAATTGTAGTCAATGTCATGAGACAAAATATATGTGAACTGCTGTATGGAAAGTGAATTTTCTCTGTAAACTCTCACCCAAATTACAATTAAAAAAAAAAAAAAAAAGTGCCAGCTCTAGGGGCTGGGTGAAGGCCCCTCGACTTTGGGCTTCAGCTCTGCCTCCTGTGCCAGGCCCACTAGAGCTGGTAGCTTTTTCTGCTGGCTGCTGAGGCTGACAGACCCAAGATTGACAAGTAAAATGGCACAGTCCCAAGATTAGCAAGCAATATAGCACACCACTAGTTCAAGTTCGGAAACAGTCTCAAGATCAGCACACAATATGGCAGACCACTGATGACTCAGCCAAATGTAAGATACCAGATGTGCCAAGAAGCTGGAGACCCTTGTCCAAGCATCTCCTTACATACTGGAAGGAGAGCACGTCCTCAAAATGACTAATTAGCTGGTCACAGCAGATTCCACCATGGAGTAGATCGCACTACATTCAATCTCATCATGGGGAATAACTGTAGTCAGCTGCCTGGCCACTCAAAACCATGGCCCAGCCAAACTGACATACAACCAGAGTAGGTGGGATGAAGTCTGGCCAGTTTTGCTTCTGAGGAGCATTCTGGCTGCACTTCTTCCAGGACAGATCTATTCATTCTTCTGGTATTCCATGGTATTTTCAGTATTCTTTGCCAGCACCACAATTCAAAAGCATCAACTCTTCTTTGGTCTTCCTTATTCATTGCCCAGCTTTGAATTGAAAATACTATGGCTTAGGTTAGGCACAACTTAGTCTTCAAAGTGACATCTTTGCTTCTTAACACTTTAAAGAGGTCTTTTGCAGAAGATTTGCCCAGTGTGATACGACATCTGATTTCTTGACTGCTGATCCCATGGGTGTTGATTGTGGATCCAAGTAAAATGAAATTCCTGATAGCTTCAATCTTTTCTCCATTTATAATGATGTTGCTTATTGGTCCAGTTGTGAGGATTTTTGTTTTCTTTATGTTGAGGTGTAATCCATACTGAAGACTGTAGGCTTTGATCTTCATCAGTAAGTGCTTCAAATCATTTTCACTTTCAGCAAGCAATGTTGTGTCATGTGCATATCACAGGTTGTTAATGGTACTTCCTCCAATCTTGATGCCACGTTCTTCTTCATATAGTCCAGCTTCTCAGATTGTTTACTCAGCATACAGATGGAATAAGTATGGTGAAAGGATACAACCCTGAGACACACCCTTCTTGATTTTAAACCATGTAGTATACCCTTGTTCTGTTGAACAGTCCACGTAATGTAGTCCATGTAAAGGTTCCCCAGGAGCACAATTAAGTGTTCTGGAACTCCTAGTCTTTACAATGTTGTCCATAATTAGTTATGATCCATGTAGTTAAATGCCTTTGCATAGTGGATAAAACACAGGTAAACATCTTTCTGGTATTCTTTGCTTTCAGTCAAGATCCATCTAACATCAGCAATAATATTCTTCATTCCACGTCTACTTATGAATCCATCTTGAATTTTTTTTAATTCACTTATTTTTTTTTTTAATTAG
>NW_006921601.1:7668548-7672959 GCF_000298275.1 Orycteropus afer afer | reverse complement strand
CAATATTATCTTCTGTGTCTGTGTTAATTGGTTTCCCTTTTCTTTGTTGAAGAGGGTCTGTGCAATCCTTCTGCCTAGTCCGCCATCTTGCCCCGCCTCTCCCATCTTGAATTTTTGGAAGTTCCCTGTCAATATATTGCTGCAACCATCTTTGAATTATCTTCTGCAAAATTTTACTTGTGTGTGAAATTAATGATATTGTTTGACAATTTCTACATTCTGTTGGATCACTTTTTTTTGGAATGGACACAAATATGGATCTCTTCCAGTTGGCCAGGTAGCTGTCTTCCAAATTTCTTGGCACAGACAAGTAAGTGCCTCCAGTGTTGCATCTGTTTGTTGAAACATACCAATGGATATCTGTCAATTCCTGGAGCTTTGTTTTTCGCCAATTCCTTCAGTGCATCTTGGACTTCTTCTTTCAATACCATTGGTTCTTGATCATATACTACCTCCTGAAATAGTTGAACATGACCAATTCTTTTTGGTATAGTGACTCTGTGTATTCCTTCCATCTTCTTTTGATGGTTCTCGCATCATTCCATATTTTGCCCATAGAATCCTTCAATATTGCAATTCGAGGCTTCAATTTTTCTTCAGTTCTTTCAGCTTGAGAAATGCTGAGAATGTTCTTCCCTTTTGGTTTTCTAATTCCAGGCTTATGTACATATCATTATAATAATTAACTTTGTCTTCTTGAGCTACCCTTTAAAATCTTCTGTTCTGCTCTTTTATCTCATCATTTCTTCCATTCACTGTAGCTACTCTTCTTTCAAGAGCAAGTTTCTTTTGACCTCCATTTTGGTCTTTTCTTCCTTTTTTTATCTGTTTAATGACTATTTGCTTTCTTCATGTGTGATGTTCTTGATTCCAACCTACAACTCATTTGTTTTTTGCTTATTGGTGTTCAATTCATCAAATCTATTCTTCAGATGATCTAAATTCAGGTGGGATATATCAAGGTCATATTTTGGCTCTCGTGGACTTATTTTCATTTCTTCAGCTTCAACTTGAGCTTGCGTATGAGCAATTAATGGTCTGTTCCACAGTCAGCTCCTGGCCTTGTTTTGACTTAAGATACTGAGTTTCTCCTTCACCTTTTTCCACAAATATAGTCAAATTGATTCCTGTGTATTCCATCTGGTGAGGTCAGTTAATAGCCACTGTTCATATTGTTGAAAAAAGATATTTGCAATTAATAAGCCATTGGTCTTGCCAAATTCTATCATGCAATCTCTGGCATCATTTCTATCACCAAGGCCATATTTTCCAACTACCAATGATTCTTTTGTTTCCAGCTTTCACCTTCCAATTACCAGTAGTTATCAATACATTCTGATTGCATGTTTGGTCTATTTCAGAGTGCAGAAGTTGGTAAAAATCTTCAATTTCTTCATCTTTGTCTTTAGTAGCTGGTGGGTAAATTTGTGTAATATAGTATTAACTGGTCTTCCTTGTAGGCATATGATATTATCCTATCACTGACAGAATTGTACTTCAGGATAGATATTGAAACATTCTTCATGATAATGAATGCCATGCCATTCCTCTTCAATATGTCATTCCTGGCATAGTAGACCATGTGATTGTCAGATTCAAAATGGCCCATACCAGTACATTTCGGCTCACTAATGCCTAGGATATTGATCGTTATGCATTCCATTTCATTTTTGACAACTTCCAATTTTCCTAGATTCATATTTGGTATATTCCATGTTCCAATTATTAATGGATATTTGCAGCTGTTTCTTCCCACCTTGAGTCATACCACATCAGCAAATGGAGTCCTAAAAGCTTTACTCCATGCACGTCAATAAGGTTGACTCTCCTTTGAGAAGGCAGCTCTTCCCCAGTGGCATTTTGAGTTCCTTCTAACCTGAGGGGCTCATTTTCAGGTACTCTATCTTGAAACACTCAGGGCTATTTATAAAGTTTTCCAGTAATATATCAGACTGTGCTATTCATAAGGTTTTCACTGACCAATTTTTTGAGGAGTGGATGGCCCCTTCTTTCTTCCCAGTCTGTCTTAGTCTGCAAGTTTCACTGAAACCTGTCCAGCATGGGTGATGCTGCTGGTAGTTTAAATACCAGTGGCATAACTTCCAATGTTACAGCAACATGCAAGCCACCACAGTACGACAAACTGACAGATGAGTGGTGCTCTTAGAGAGCCCATTACCCAGGTGCCCGACCCCATGTCATATCTTGCAATTTTCCAATCCCGGTATGCTTTCAGCCTATAGAGAAAAATGGCAGGCATCTTTCTCAACAAGAAAAGAGGGAGGTCCTAGCACCCCTCAAAATCTAAAACAGACTTAGGTACTTTTAGAAGATGCCTTTTGTTTTCAGTTCAGAAGGAAGGAGGATCACAAAGGAAGGCTCAGATCCAAATTGAATTCTTTGTCTAATACATGGTTTATTTTAAATGTGAAAGTTCAAGATTGCAAAAACAAATGATTTGGATGGGGCATTTGTGGATTCTGAAGCACAGACATTTCTCCATGTTTGGAGGATATGCTCAGATGTTTGTTTGTTTATGCAGTTTTCATCATTGAAATGAAAAAGGTAGTGAGTTTGTTGAACATTGTGCCAAAGATGGTGTGAAAAGTAAATAATCATGTTGTTGTTGTTGTTATGTGCTGTCGAGTCAGACCTGACTCATAGCGACCCCTCCTTGGGTTTCCGAGGCAGTATCACTACGGAAGTAGGATTGCCCAACCTTCCTTCCGAGGAGTGGCTAGTGGGTTTGAACCGCCAGCCATCTGGTTAGCAGTCAAGTGCCTTAGCCACTATGCTACCAGAGCTCCCTAAATAATCATAGCAAACCAAAAACCAAGCTCATTGTCATCAAGTCGATTCCAACTCATATCTACCCCCATATAGTTTCCAAGGCTGTAAATCTTTACGTAAGCAGACTGCCTCATCTTTCTTACACCAAGCAGCTGGTAGGTTCAAACCACTGGCCTTTTGGTTAGCAGCCAAATGCCTTAAGGCACTGTGCCACTATACCACCAGAGCTCCTTAAATAATCTCAAGGAGGGGAAGGAGGGAAAATGTGGTTGGTTTTAGCCCTTCATATAGAACATTGCACCCAAAATAATCTGAAAAGTAAATAAAGATTATACAGGGCCCAGAATTCGAAAAACGGGAAGGGAGGAAAATGTCTCTGGTTAGTATTAGCCCTTCACATGGCCCTAGGACATCTGGTTGAAAAACCTCTTTTTGTCAAACCAGGACACAAGTTGGATGGATTTACTGATTGAATGAGATAACATTGTCCAGGTAAACTGCTGCAAGAAGACTGATCCGTGGAAGTGGTATTCCTGCTTTTCCTCTATCCTTACCTGCTAAAGTTTGTATAATTTCTTTTTATGAACCAGGCTTTAGACTTTATCAAATGACTTTTGATCTTCTGAGGAGAAAAAAGTTCTTAAGTAACTGTGGAATAAAGGAAAGAACATGGGCCTGGGGGTGTTCAGGCCCAGTTCTGCCACATAACATCTGTGTGATCTTGGATAAGGTGTTTCACCTGTCTTAAGTTTCATTTTAAAATGAATCACTGGGGGGTGCAAACTGTTAATGTGCTTCTGGAAAACCAAACCAAACTCACTGCCACCAAGTGGATTCCAACTCATAGTGATCCCCTTTGGGTTTCCAAGGCAGTAAATCTTTACAGAAGTAGATTGCCCAGTGTTCCTTCCACAGAGTGGCTGGTGACTTTGAACTGCCAACCTTCTGGTTAGCAGGTCAAATGCCTTAGGCACTATGCCACCAGAGCTCCTTGTTAACATGCTTACTGCTAACCAAAAGTTTGGAGATTTTAATCCACCTAGAGGTACCTCAGAAGAAAGGCCTGGCAATCTATTTCAGAAAAATCACTATCAAAAGCCCTACGGAGTACAGTTCTGCTCTGACACACGTGGGGTGGTCATGAGTTAGAATTGACTTGATGGCACCTAGTCTAGATTTTTTTTTTTAGGCTTCATTTTATTAACTGAACAAAAACCTATCTCATACAGTAGTTTTTTTTTTTTTTTTAAATTGTGATTTGAGGGAAAGTTTACAGAGCAAATTCACTTTCCATACAGCAGCTCACACACACTTTGTCTCGTGACATTGACTACAATTTACCCCAATGCAAAAGCTCCTCTCCCATTTCCTCCCCATAGTTGCCTCTTCTCTGTGTCCCTCCCTCCATGCACTCCTGCTCCCTGAGCTGTCTCCTGTGTATACACAGCCCTTCTTTTCCCCATGGTTGTTCTCTCCAAGGAGTGTATCTACCTAGTGTAAATGTTCAACTCATATGCTTGTCTTTTGCTTGGCTGGAAGCCACAGGTGTGGGTTCAATTCCAGACCTGAAGGGTAGCTAGGGGCTATAGTCTCAGTGGTTCCACCAGCCTCTATCAGACCA
>NW_006921601.1:7563670-7667558 GCF_000298275.1 Orycteropus afer afer | reverse complement strand
TATATGACTCCTATTGGTTCTGTTTCTTTAGAGAACTCAGACTAAAGCAATGCCCAGGATGTCCATCTTTAGCATTTTGAGGCAGCTGTCTTCCCAGGGTGCTTCTCAGAAATTGAAAGGCTGACTAAGTGGTTTTTCTCAATGTCGGCCACTCTCTTATTGGATTCCAACCACCAATCACCCTAGGACTTATGTGGCTCTGAAAATCTTTGTGCCCATAGCTGTTGTCAGTACAAGTTATTAACTATCCTTAGCTTTTGTATGTACAAGGAGCTCTGGTGGTGTGGTTAAAGCACTCTTCAGCTAACCAAAACATTGGCAGTTCGAACCCACCACACACTCTCTGGAAAAAAGATGAGGCAGTCTGCTTCTGTAAAGATTTACAGCCTTGGAAACCATCTAGGTCAGTTCTACTCTGTCCTAAAGGGTTGCTATGAGTCAGAATTGACTTTATGGCAGTGGCTTGTTTTTTTTTTTTTGGTTTTGGATATGCAATAGAGTGGAAGACAGTGAGGGCTTCAGAGCCAGACTGCCTGACTTCAAATCTGAACTGTGCCACTTATGTGACTGTGTTAGACCGGGTGCTCTAGAGAAGCAAAACCAGTAAAGCTTATATACAGAGAGAGAGAAATTTATCTTAGGAAAATGGCTCACACACTTGTAGAAGCTAGCAAGTCCCAAGTTCTTGGATCAAACGTCAAGCTGGAGGCTTTTCCCGACTCACGCAGCTGCAGGGGCTGATGAGCTCAAGGTTGGTAGGCAGTATACTGGTTGTTGACTCCAACAAATGACGAATCCAAGATCTCCAGGCCAAGTGGTGGATTGTTTGCTCACAGACCATTATAGGCAGCACAACAGAATCCCGATCTACAGAAGAGTATCTCTTTTCCCAGGATGTCCATAAATATACTGGAGCAGGCCACACCTGTAGGGAAACTCCCTTTCAATGGATTGGCAACTCAGAACATATACATCTGATCCCATCATTGGAACAATCCACATCACAATTGCTTAAACCACACAGGATTGTAGTCCAGCCAAGTTGACACACAGCTCCAACTATCACAGTGACTATAGGCAAGTTACATAACATCTATGCACCTTAGTTTCCTCATCTGTAAAATGGGCATAAGAATAATACTTATAGTGTTATCATGAAGATTAAACCAATTCATGTTTAAAAATGCTTAGAATAGGACTTAGCACCTAGAAAGTACTAAATAAATGTCAGCTATGATAATGATTATGATGATTGATTGATGATATTTCCCCAAGAATGTAAAAGCAGGACTTTGTTTTATCTATTGTTGTGTATCCCTAGTGCCTGCAACAGTGCTAACTGTAAACTCTTGGGGCTGGGACTGTGCCTACTTCATTCTCAATCCTTAGCGCACAGTACAGGGGCTTGATCTATGGAGGGGAGCCTCAGAAAAAGCTTGTGGAATGGGTAGGTGTCTGCATGAATGAATGATATGAAAATGATGGAGAATCAATGTGTCCTCAAGCCTGGTACATGTGGGGCTTCATAGGTGTGTATTTTCCTTTGTGGGGAGAATTCTTCAAACATTTTAGCTTCATAGTGCAGTTTTAGAGGATAGGTTCAGTTTTAAACTTGAAACTTTGAAAGGGATAGTATTTACATTCAGATTCAAAGACAGTGACCAAGTGCTCAGGGTAGAGCACCATGGTCAAGCAGGAATCCCTGCACAAGACAGGTCATTGCACGGGGTCAGATAAGGATTAACCTATGTCAGGTGGAGATCATCCTGGAAAGGGAGTCTTTGTGTCATCTTCCCAAGACCTGGGCATCTTGGAGCCAAAGGAACTTGATTTGAAGGCCAAATAGCAGCCTGAAAATGTTCTCACAGGCTTGGGCCCTGAGACAATCATGACCCCCCAAAAATCCACAAGCCATGTAGGACCTCAAGAGCTTAGTCCATCAAGTAGAAAGGGGAGGCCAACTACAGGCTACCCAAATAGGTTGGGGTACTAGGCATACTCAAGCCCCAAAACAAATACATCATTCCAGATTCTGTTATGAGGTCCAGCCCTTATGTCTCTACCCAGATCTAACACTTACCTCTTCCTTAGATTTGCATTAGAATCTTGGCTCTCACCAGCTGTGAGATCTTTGAATCTCAGTTAACTTATTTGTAGAATGTGAGTTATAATAGCACTTGGTGGGTACTCAATAAATTCATTGATTCATTTAGTTAAGAAATATTTTCTGAGTGCTCATCTATGTGTTGGGCAGTATTGCAGGCACCAGGCATACAATAACAGACAAAACAAAGTGCTAGCTTTCATATACTAGGACAGGAGATAGATGGTAAACAAATAAATATACAACTAAAAACTCATTGCACTCGAGTTGGATCTGACTCATAGCGACCACTCCTTGGGTTTTTGAGGCGATATCACTATGAAAGTAGATTGCCCAATCTTCTTAGTGGTAATTGCTGTAAAAGAATAGAAGGGGGCAAAGAAAGTTACAGGGAGAGGGTAATGCTTTAGATTACAATCATGGAATGAGTCCCTGAATAAGGTGACATTTGGAAAAAAAAAAAAAAAAGAATGTAAGGGGTGAGTCCAGCAGATGATAACTGGGGGAAGAGTATTCCAGGCAGAGGAACTGTGAGAGTAAAGGCCCACAGGCAGAAGTGACCTGGAAGGAAGGGTAAGGAGGCCAGTAAAACTGGGCTGGGTCAAATTATGTGGGGTCTCTTAGGCCATGGAAAGGATACTGGCCTTTTATACTGAGTGAGGTGGGAAGTCACTGGAAGGTTATAAGTGGAGGAGTGACATGATTTAACTCATAATTGAAAAGAATCCCTTTGTCACCTGCCTTGTAAGGGCAAGGGAGCAGTTAGGAGGCTATTGAGATGATTGTTGTTGTGTGCTGTTGAGTCAGACCTGACTCATAGCGACCCCTCCTGGGGTTTCTGAGGTGGTATCACTACAGAAGTAGATTGTCCAACCTTCCTTCTGAGGAGTGGCTGGTGGGTTTGAACAGCCATCCTTCTGGTTAGCAGTCAAGTGCCTTAGGCACTACACTACCAGACATGGCCAAAATTGATGGTGGCTTAGAGCAGGGTAGTAATGGTGAAGGTGGTAAGAAGTGGTCAGATTCTGGATAGAATTTGAAGGTAGAACCAACAGAATTTTCTGATGGATTACCTGTGGGGTTGGTGGGGAGAACGAGGGCAATCAAGAATGACTCTTAGGTTTTGTGCTTGAGCAATCTAAAGGATGAGCTTGCCATTTAATGAGGTAGAGAAGACTGAAGGAAGAAAAGCCAGTCTGATGGGCTGGTACAGGGGTGGGGGTTATGATAAGTTAAGATGCCTAGGAGACACCCAGGCAAAAGTGTTAAGTAGGCAGTTGGAGATATCCCTTTGGAGTTTGGAGGAGCGGTCTAGGCTGGGCAAATATGTTTAAGAGTCTTCAGTGTATGTTGTTTTTCTTAGGTGACATCAAGTTGGTTCCAACTCATAGCAACCCTGTGTATGACAGAGTGAAACACTGTCTGGTCCTATGCCATCCTCAATGATTGCTGTGCTTGGGTCCATTGTCGCAGCCACTGTGTCAGCCCATCTCGTTGAGGGTCTCCCCTTTTTTTTGCTGACCTTCTACTTTACCAAGCCTGATATCCTTCTCCAGGGACTGGTCCCTCCTGATAACATGACCAAAGTGCTAGACTATATCCTTCAGTTTATAGATGGTATTTAAGATTATGAGCTTGGATAAGATCATTGTGAGAGTGTAAATAGAAAAGAATGTAGGTCTGAGGACTCAGCCCTGAGGCACTCCAGTGTTTAGACATCAGGGAGATGAGGAGGAACAAATGCATTTCTTTTCTTCTTCTTTTTTTTTTTTTAAATCTTTATGAAAGGAGACTGTTTTGTTTAATTCAGTTAGCCTTCACTTGAACAAAGCTGCTTACAAAACTTCTTTTGGGTTTGCTCTTATAAAATAATGTGTACTCTTTGAAACTTCAAAATCTTTTAAAAAATAAAAACCAACACTAAACTGGGCTGTGGAAGAAGGCATTGTGGTGCAGGCATTGAACCAGCAAGCCCACAGTTCATCTGGAGATCAAGTTCCTCTCGGGATTAGTGAAATCAAGCTTTTGTTAGCATTAACCTAATGGTAGAATGTCCACTTGCAAACCTCCAAAATCCTTTTCTGCTTCACATGTCTTCCTCTTTTCCATCCAAAGAAAAACTATGTGAAGCCAGAAGGGAGACTCTGAGAAAGATTTGACCCTTTTTTTGGTGAGATAAACAATCTGTTGTGTCATGACACCAGTGTAAATATCCTGTGTTTGAAGAACAGACTGAGACCACAGTGTTGCTCAGGATGGATTAGAAGAGAGCAAGGTGGGGATGGCTGAACTCTTGTGATAAAGATCTGGGAATCTCAGTGTACCATGAGCTTTCTATGAGCCATGTAATGACCTGGCTGTTAAAAGAGCCAACACCATAGTTGGTTGAACTCAAAACAGGTCTAGTTTCCTGGATGTAGGATATCAAAATTCCCTGAATGAAGAGGCTGCTGTTGGATGACACTAGAAATCCCCTATGCTGTTCTGGACATTTTACTGTGAGAAGGACTTTGGCTAAGTAGGGAGAAACAAGTATGGGACAGGGTTCAAACAAATAACAGGCTTTTTGGCCTGGGCTGGAACCTTGGGTGTGCCATGATATTTGAAGAGCTTCCAGGTAAAGAGGAAGATTGGTTTTGCATTTCTCCATAGGTAACAAGGGGGATTGGTTTTGCATTTCTCCATAGGGAACAAGAGCCTGGCACTTTGAACTTGGACTTAATACCTCCAACCTGAGAGAGAATAAACTCCTGTTTGCTCAGTCATCCCATTTGTGGTATATTCCTGTCAGTGCAGCACTAGGTAACCAGAATGATATGGATTGCAATCCCCATAATATAATAGCTCTCTTCCTACCTCCTCCCTGTAGTTATCTTTTCCCTGTATCCTTTTCTGTCCATAAACTTTTAATGAAGCCCCATATGTTTGGCTCCAAATCTCATTTCTGCCTTTGTCACACCTTCAAGCCCAGAGACTTTCAAGAGCATTGTTGTTGTTGTTGTTGTTATGTGCCGTCGAGTCAGACTCGACTCATAGCGACCCCTCCTAGGGTTTCTGAGGCAGTATTACTACTGAAGTAGATTGCCCAACCTTCCTTCCGAGGAGTGGCTGGTGGAATCCCATCAGCCTTCTGGTTAGCAGTCAAGTGCCTTAGGTACTACGCTACCAGAGGTCTTAGAGCAGAAGAATTTCCTTCTTAGTGTTCTCTGTGAGTCATCTAGGGCTAGGCTGAGGCCTCCTTCTATCTGCTTCAAGAGGTGTTACTACTCCATCCTTTTGTCAGCTTTAGAGATGTATTCACTTATGGTTTCCTCCTGTTCTCTTTGTGGCTAAGGATTTATTCCTTTCGTTTTATTTTTTTTTTTATTCCTTTTATAAAGAATCCTTTGCTATCACTTTAATGGTATCATGAGAGGGAGAAGAGTTAGCATGTATTCCTAGTCTGCTATCTTAAGCCAGACTCCAAGTACTCTGGAGTCAGGAAGACCTGGATTTAAAAACTGTGAGAAAAAGGCAAGCTCTTTGACCTCTACAAGTCTTAGGAAACTAATGTCTGTGTCATGGGGGTGAGTCATGAATTTGGTGAGGACAGAATGAGAATGCACATTGCCTGATATTGTGCTCAGTAAATGATAGCTATCATTATTGTCAGGATGTAGCTCCTATTGATTTGGCGATTTATCTTTACTCTTGTTCATCCAGGGCCTACTTGGTGCTGGGCATATCTAAGTCTAAAAGGGGTAAGGAGGTCAAAACTCCAGTGAGGTCATTTTAGGAATCAGTCTCAGAGCTGGCAGTGTTTTTGGCAGGAGCTATTCTCCTCACTTGGCTTCCTTTTGTCCTAGGATGTATTTTTTGCCTGGGGCTTTTAAACTTTTTCCCTGGCTTTGGGTCAAATGGCCTGTCAGGAGGGCCTCCTCGAGCTGGGTGCCAGTGAGCCTCTGCAGGCTCATGGCTTTTATGCTGAGGACACATGATTGTCTCCAATGGGAATGAGTGATGAGCTGAAGATTTTGGTACAGTGAGGCCAAATCCCTGTGTGGCTCCAGGAACGAGGACAAATATAGCCCAAGTAATTGCTCATGCTCTTTTAAGGATTAAAAGTCAGCTTTCAGGCAAGCTGTGAAGCTCAATGACCAGGACAACAAGGGACATAGTTCCTTTTTTAGAGCTGTGGTCAGTACTCCTTGTGCATTACTGGGTCCCAGGCCTCCATGATGCCATTCCTGCTAGAGCAACAGGGTGGGAAAGGGTCTATGGATGGGTCTGAGGTGTCCCTATGACATCTTCATTGTGCTCCACTATGTCTAGCACACTAAAGGTACTCAGTAGATATTTTCTGAATGAATGAATGAACTGTGAGAAGGTTGTATTTTTAAAATGCTGTTGTTAGGTGCCATAGTGTCGATTCTGACTCCCTGTGATTCTGTGTACAACAGAATGAAACATTGCCTGGTCCTGTGTCATCCTCACAATCATTGCTACGTTTGAGACCACTGTAGCCACTGTGCAAATCCATCTCATTGAGGGTCTTCCTCACTGACCTCTACTTTACCAAGCATAATGTCCTTCTCCAGGGACTGGTCCCTTCTGACGACAACATGACCAAAGTGAGATGAAGCCTGGCCATTCTCGCTTCTAAGGAGCATTCTAGCTGCACTTCTCCGGTACAGATTTGTTGTTCGTTGTTTGGAAGTCTGTGGTATTTTCAGTATTCTTTACCAACACCAGAATTCGGTCTTCCTTGTTGATTGCCCATTCTTCTTGTACATAAGAGGTGGTTGAAAATACCATGGCTCAAATCAGGTACACCTTAATCTTCAAAGTGACATCTTTGCTTTTTAACATTTTAAAGAGATTTTTTGTAGCAAATTTGCCCAATGCAATATGTTGTTTAATTTCTTGACTGCTGCTTCCATGGGAGTTGATTGTGGAGCCAAGTAAAGTGAAATCCTTGACAACTTCAATCTTTTCTCCATTTATCATAATATTACTTATTGGTCCAGTTGTGGGGATTTTTGTTTTCTTTTTATCAAGGTGTAATCCATACTGAAGTCTGTAGTCTTTGATCTTCATCAGTAAGTTCTTCAAGTCCTCTTCACTTTTAGCAAGCAAGGTTGTGTCTTCTGCATATTGCAGGCTGTTAATCTTCCTCCAATCCTGATGCCATGTTCTTCTTCATATAGTCCAGCTTCTTGGATTATTTGCTCAGCATAAAGACTGAATAATTATGGTGAAAGGATACAACTGTGATGCATATCTTTTCTGATTCTAAACCACACAGTATCCCCTTGTTCCATTTAAATGACTGTCTGTTGGTTTATGTAAAGATTCTTAATGAGCACAATTAAATGTTCTAGAATTCCCATTCTTTGCAATGTTATCCATAATTTGTTATGATCCACACAGTCAAATGCTCTTGCATAATCCCTAAACCACAGGTAAACATTTTTCTGGTGTTCTCTGCCTTCAGACAACATCCATCTGACCTCAGCAATATCCCTCATTCTATATCATCTTCTAAATCTGGCTTGACTTTCTGGAAGTTCCCTGTCTATATACTGCTGCAACTGTTTTGAATTATTTTCAGCAAAATTTTACTTGTGTGTGATAATTAATGGTGTTGTTCAATAATTTCCACATTCTGTTGGGGCACAAATATAAATCTCTTTCAGTTGGTTGGCCAGGTAGCTGTCTTCCAAATTTCTTGGCATAAATGAATGAGTGCTCCCAGTGCTGCATTGGTTTGTTGAAATATCTCAGTGGTTATTCCATCAGTTCCTGGAGCCTTGTTTTTCCCCAGTTCCTTCAGTGCAGCTTGGACTTTTTCCTTTAGTATCATTGGGTTTTGATCATATGCTACCTCCTGAATTGGTTGCATGTCAACCAATTCTTTTTGGTACAGTTACTCTGTGTATTCCTTCCATCTTATTTTGATGCTTCCTGTATCATTCAATATTTTGCCCATAGAATCCTTCAATATTGCAACTTGAGGCTTGAATTTTTTCTTCAGCTCTTTCAGCTTGGGAAATGCCAAGTGTGTTCTTCCCTTTTCATTTTCTAACTCCAGGTCTCTGCCCATTGCATTATAATACTTTATTTTTTCTTCTTGAACTGCTCTTTGAAATTTTCTGGTAACTTTTACATCATCACTTCTTCCATTTGCTTTTGGTACTCTCCATTCAAGAGCAAGTTTCACAGTCTCTTCTTACATTCATTTTGGCTTGTACATTGTGTGATGCTGGTGTCTATGCCACTGGTATTTCAAATACCAGCAGGGTCACTCATGGTGAACAGTTTTTAGGGGAGCTTCCAAACTAAGACAATCTAGAAGAAAGGACCTAGGATTCTAGTTCTGAAAAAAAAACCTGACCACTGAGAACCTTATGAATACCAATGAAATATTGTCTGATGCTGTGCTGGAAGATAAGCCCATTAGGTTAAAAGGCACTCAAAATATGACTGGGGAAGAGCTGCCCCCTCAAAGTAGAGTCAACCTTAATGATGGAAATGGATGGAGTAAAGCTTTTGGGATCTTCATTTGCTGACGTGGCATGACTCAAAATGAAAAGAAGCAGCTGCAAACATCTATTAACAATCAGAATGTGGAATGTACAAAGTATGAATCTAGGAAAACTGAAAGTCATCAAAAATGAAATGGAACTGTTGAAGATAAATATCTTAGGCATTAGTGCTGAAATGGACTAGTATTGGGCCATTTTGAATTAGACAAACATATGGACTGCTATGCCATCATCAAGTTAATCTGACTCATAGTGACCCCTCCTTGGGTTTCTGAGGAGGTATCTCTGTGGAAGTAGATTGCCCAATCTTCCTTCCGAGGAGTGGCTGGTGGGTTTGAATTGCTAGCCTTCTGGTTAGTCGTCAAATGCCTTAGGCCTTACGCCACCAGAACTCCTTGTGTTATACTGAGAATGATAAATTGAAAAGGAATGGCATCACATTCATCGTCAAAAAGAACATTTCAACAATAAAAAGTTAAAAAACAAGCAAACAAACAAAAATAAACAAACCAAATAATCTATTAAAAGTATTTTCAAACAGAAAAAAAATTCAATATCTGTCCTGAAGTACATCACTGTCAGTGATAGAATAATATTGATAGACTTGCAAGGAAGGTGTTCTGGTTACCTAGTGCCACTCTAATAGGAATATACCACAAATAGGATGGCCTTAACAAACAGGAGTTTATTCTCTTACAGTTCAGGAGGCTAGAAGTCTGAATGCCAGGCTCTAGAGGCTGGGTAAATCTCCTCAACCTTGGGCTTCAGCTCTGCCTCTTGCTCCCAGCCCACTGAAGCTAGAGGCATCTCTTTGTTCAGGCAGCTACTGGCTACTGAGGCTAATAAGCCCAAGGTTGACAAATAAAATGGTACAGTCCCAATGTTACCAAACCACATGGCAGGCCATTAATTGAAAGTTCTAAGGTTGGCAGAGCATAGCAAGCTGCTGAACAATGACATGGCTACATTCTGAGTCCAAGCATGTCATATGCTGGAGACCATTCCCCAAGCATTTTCCTTATATACAGGAAGTGGACCACATCTCTAGGGCAGCTACTCAGCCGCTCACAGTAGATTCCACCATGGAGTTGATTATCAGTCTCATCATGGGGAATCCAGCTGCCCAGCCACTCAACCAAGGCCAGCCAAGTTGACACACAAACTTAACTATTGCAGAAGGCCTGCTAATCTATTATTCAAATTTATGCACCAACCACTAAAGACAAAGATGAAGAAATTGAAGATTTTTACCAACTTCTGCAGTCTGAAATACAACAAGCATGCAATCAAGATGCAATGATAATTACTGGTGATTGCAATGAGAAAGTTGCAAACAAAGAATTTGTAGTTGGGCTTGATGACAGAAATGATGCTGGAAATAGCATGATAAAATTTTGTAAGACCAATGACTTACTCATTGCAAATACTTTTTTTGAACATCGTAAATGACAACCATACACATGGACCTTGCTAGATGAAATACACAGGAATCAGATTGACTACATCTAGGGGAAGAGACGTTAGGGAAGCTGACAATCATTAGTCAGAACAAGGTTGCCAAGGGGCCAGAACAAGGGGCCAAATGTGGAAAGGCCCATCAATTGCTCCTATGGAAGTTTAAGCTGAAGCTGAAGAAAATTAAAATGTCAATGATAGCCAAAATACAACCTTGAGTATATCCCACCTGAATTTAGAGACCATCTGAAGAATAGATTTGATGCATTTGAACACCAATGGCCAATAACCAGACAAGTTGTGGGAAAATATCAAGGACATTATATATGAAGAAAGCAAAAGGTCATTAAAAAGAGAGGAAAGAAAGAAAAGACCAAAATGGATGTCAGAAATAAAAAAATAACCTTTAGAGTAAGATTTGTAGTCTAGTTAACAGTCAAATGCCATTTTCCTGGTTTCGATATTTTACACTAATATAATATGTCACTGGGGGAAGCTGGATGAAGGGTACATGGGACTCAATGTACTATTCTTGCAATTTCCTATGTATCTGTAATTATTTCAATATTAAAAGTTAAAAAAGATTACCTTTAGTCAGGCTCATGTCAATACACTTTGACTCTTGGAGGAAGCAGTCCTGGAAGATGAATTGATTTAATACCTATTCACAGCAATGCTTTTGTTTTATTATTATTTATAAATGTAAACACATGACTCATGCATATGGTTCAAAATTTTTAACATCTAAAAAGTTTTACAGTGGACAGTATTTGTCCTAGACAGTTAATTACCCTTCTGCAGTAGTTAAGGTTATGTGTCAACTTGACTGGGCCTGTTTTGAGTGGCTGGGCAGCTGGATGCCATGATGAGACCAGTAATCTCCTGTGAGCAGCTGAGTAGCTGCCTTAGGAATGTGGTCTGCTTCCAATATGTAAGAAGAAACTTTGAGAAATGTCTCTAGCTTTTTGGTACATCTGGATCCTGCATTTGGTTAAGTCTTCATCTTAGTGGCTTGCCATGTTGTTTACTGATCTTAGGACTGTTTCTGAACTTGAATTTGTGGCCTGCCATGTTGCTTGATAATCTTTGGACTGTGTCATCTTACTAGGTGACCTTGGGTTTGCCAGCCTCAGTAGCCAGCAGGTGCTTGAGTTAAGAGATGCCTCCAGCTCCAGTGGCATGGGAGCAAGAGGCAGAGCTAAAGCCCAAGGTTGAAGAGCTTTCATCCAGCCTCTGGAGCTGGCACTTTGAGCTTGCATTTCTAACCCCTAAACTGTAAGAGAATAAATCCCTATTTGTTAAAACCATACTGTATTAGACTGGGTTCTCTAGAGAAGCAAAACCAGTAAAGCTCATATATAGAGAAAGAAAAAGAGAAATTTATCTTAGGGAAATGGCTCACACACTTATGTTGTTGTTGTTGTTGTTATGTGCCATCAAGTCGGCCCTGACTCATAGCGACCCCTCCTTGGGTTTCTGAGGCAGTATCACTACGGAAGTAGGATTGCCCAACCTTCCTTCCGAGGAGTGGCTGGTGGGTTTGAATCGCCAGCCTTCTGGTTAGCAGTCAAGTGCTTTAGCCATTATGCTACCAGAGCTCCTTATACACACAATTATAGAAGGTAGCAAGTCCCAAGTTCTTGGATCAAACGTCAAGCTGGAGACTTTTCCTGACTCACACAGCTGCAGGGGCTGACAAGCTCAAGGTAGGCAGGCAGTATACCGGCTGTCAACTCCAACGAATGACAAATCCAAGATCTCCAGACTGAACGGTGGATTGTTTGCTCATGGACTGTTACAGGCAGCCAAACAGAATCCTAATCCACAAAAGAGTATCTCTTTTCCCAGGATGTCCATAAATGTACTGGAAGCAGGCCATACCCCTAGGGAAACTTTCTTTCAATGGATTGGCTGCTCAAAACATATACACCTGATCCCATCATGGGAACAATCCACATCACAATTGCTTAAACCACACAGAATTATGGTTCAGCCAAGTTGACACACAGCTCCAACTATCACAGTCCATCCCTTGTCAGCTTGGCAGTTGTACACATCTTCTTAACCATATGTTGTTGTTGTTGTCGTTAGGTACCATCGAGTCATTTCTGACTCATAGCGACCCCATGCACAGCAGAATGAAACACTGCCTGATCCCGTGCCAGCTCCACGATCCCTGCTATACTTGAGCCCATCATCGCAGCCACTGTGTCAATCCATATCATTGAAGGCCTCCCCATCTTTCATTGACCCTCCACCCTACCAAGCATGATATCCTTCTCCAAGGAATGGTCCCTTCTGACAACATGACCAAAATAGGTGAGATGAAGTCTGGCCATTCTCGCTTCCAAGGAGCATTTAGGGTGCACTTCCTCCAGGACAGATCTGTTAGTTCTTTTAGCAGTCCATGGTACTTTCAGCATTCTTCGCCAGGACCACAACTCAAAAGCATCAACTCTTTTTCAGTCTTCCTTATTCATTGTCCAGCTCTCACATGCATGCGAGGCAATTGGAAATATCATGGCTTGTGTCAGGCGCACCTTAGTCCTCAAGGAGACATCCTTGCTCCTCAGCACTTGAAACAGTTCCTTTGCAGTTGACTTTCCCAATGCTACATGTCATCTAATGTCCTGACTGCTGCTTCTATTGGCATCAATTATAGAACCAAGCAACATGAATTCTTTGACAACCTCAATCTTCTCTCCATTTATTGTGATGCTGCTCATTGGTCCAGTTGTGAGGATTTTTGTTTTCTTTATATTGAGAAGTAATCCATACTGCAAACTGTGTTCTTCAAACTTCATCAGTAAGTGCGTCAAGTCATCCTCACTTTCAGCAAGCAAAGTTGTATCGTCTGCATATCTCAGGTTGTTAATGATTCTTCCTCCAATCCTGATGCCACATTTTTCTTCATACAGTCCATCTTAACCATATATGATCTCTAAATAAGGACAATTATAAAGTCATATTTGCACCTAACATGATACAATAACACACATACAACCGAAATGCATTAACCTTATTTACATTTCACAGTTCATAACATAAGGAAGCAAAAATACTTGATGCACATATACAATGAAGAAATATAACAATCATAGCCCTTGTTTCTGCAACTGGTCATGTGGTCATAGCTGATATTCAGAACTGCCTTCTTCCACCACCTATTCTGTATTTCCCTTGCTCTCAGCAAGCACCTCAGCTGGTCGTGGTTCTTTGCCTGGTGGGGTGACCCAAACCTTCATTCCTGAAGGCTCTGGGGCATTAGTAGTCATATCAGAATTGGGTTGCTGTAATTTTCCACTGAATAATCACAGGGCATGGTAGTACTAAGAGATGTCCTAAAGAATTTCCTGTATTCCAGACATATTCTTCTTTACCTCCATTATGTAATGTCAATCCAATTTCCCCTTGGTAATCAGGATCTATCACACCAGACAGCGCAGTAATGCCCTTCTTTGTCTGTTGATCCTGAGGCATGAGGAAACCAAACTGGCTGGGTGGCATTCTTAATTTCCAGTTCAATGCAATCAGTATTGTGTCTCCAGGTGGGAGTGTTCCTCCCTTTGGGACTAAGATCTCCAGACCCGCAGAGCATAGGGTAGCAGGGACAGGAAACAAATTTTTTTGAATGGGTCACTAGGGGTAATAGTGAGTGGTACCACTCCTATTTCCACCCTTTGGTTCCTGGACCTGTGAGTCCTGGCTATTGGAGAAACAGCAGCATATATTGGACACTGGTTTAGAGCATATACAGCCTTCTGGAGAACATTGCCCCAACCCTTCAAGGTATTGCCACCTAGCTGGCACCATAATTGTGTTTTCAGTAGGCCATTCCATCATTCTATCAGGCCAGCTGCTTCAGGATGATGGGGAACATGGTAAGACCAGTAAATGCCATGAGCATAGGCCCATTCCTTGCTTCATTAGCTGTGAAGTGACCCCCTTGATCTGAAGCAATGCTGTGTGGGATACCATGATTGTGGATAAGGCATTCTGTAAGTACATGGATGGTAGTTTTGGCAGAAGCATTGCATGCAGAGAAGGTGAATCCATATCCAGAGTAAGTATCTATTCCAGTAAGAACAAAATGCTGTCCTTTCCATGATGAAAGTGGCCCAATGCAATCAACCTGCCACCATGTTGCTGGCTGATCACCCCAAGGAATGGTTCCATATCGTCAACTCAGTGTTGGTCTTTGCTGCTGGCAGGTTGGGCACTCAGTAGTGGCAGTAGCCAAATCAGCCTTGGTAAGTGGAAGTCCATGTTGCTGAGCCCATGCATAACCACCATCCCTGCCACCATGGCCACTTTGTTCATGAGCCCATTGAGGAATGACAGGAGTAGCTGGGGAAAAAGGATGGCTGGTTTCCACTGAACGTGTCATCCTATCCACCTGATTGTTAAAGTCCTCCTCTGCTGAGGTCACCTTTTGGTGGGCAGTCACATGAGACACAAATATCTTTACTCCTTTGGCCCATTCAGAGAGCTCTTCCCCATACATCTTTATCATCAATTTTCCAGTCATGCTCCTTCCAAGTCTCAGACCATCCAGCCAAGCCATTAGCCACAGCCCATGAATCCGTATATAATCACCCATCTGGCCATTTCTTATTCCATGCAAAGTGAACAGCCATGAGCACGGCTTGAAGTTCTGCCCATTGGGAGGATTTCCCTTCACGACTGTCCTTCAAGGAAGTCCCAGAAAGGGGCTGCAGTGCTGTTGCTATCCATTTTCATGTGGTGCCTGTATATTGCGCAGAACCATCTGTAAAGCAGGCATGAATTTTCTCTTCCTCAATCAACTGATCATAAGGAACTCCCCATGAGGCCATAGGTGCAGAGTGGGACAGGGAAGGTAATGTGACTGGAGTGGAGACCATAGGCATTTGGGCTACTTCCTCATGCAACTTACTTGTGCCTTCAGGTCCTGCTCAAGCCCAATCTCTGATATACCACTTCCATTTAATGATGGAGTGCTGCTGTGCACATCCAACTTTATGACTCTGTGGGTCAGACAACACCCAGTTCATGATGGGCAGCTCAGGCCTCATGGTGACTTGGTGGCCCATGGTTAGGCATTCAGTCTCTATTAAAGCCCAGTAACAAGCCAAAAGCTGTTTCTCAAAAGGAGAGTAGTTATCTGCAGAGGATGGTAGGGCTTTTCTCCAAAATCCCAAGGGCCTGTGTTGCGATTCACCAATAGGGACCTGCCAAAGACTCCAAACAGCATCTTTATCTACTACAGACACTTCACTTAAAGCACCATTGGATCAGCTGGATCATATGGCCCAAGTGGCAGAGCAGCCTGCATGGCAGCCTGAACCTGTTGCAGAGCCTTCTGTTGTTATGGGCCCTACTCAAAACTAGCAGCTTTCTGAGTTACTTGATAAATAGGCCACAGCAACACACCCAAATAAGGGATATGTTGCCTCCAAAATCCAAAGAGGCCCACCAAACGTTGTGCCTCCTTTTTAGTTGTGGGGGAAGCCAGATACAATAACTTATCCTTCACTTTAGTAGGAATATCTCGACATGCCCCTCACTATTGGACCCCTAGAAATTTCATTGAGGTGGAAGGTGCCTGAATTTTTGTTGGGTTAATTTCCCAATCTCTAGCACACATATTTCTCACCAATAAATCTAGAGTCATTGATACTTCTTCCTTACTAGGTCCAATCAGCATAACGTCATCAATGTAATGGACCAGTGTGATGTCTTATGGAAGGGAAAGGCTATCAAGATCCCTACAGACTAAATTTTGACATAGTGCTGGGAAGTTTGTATACCTCTGAGGAAGCACTGTGAAAGTATACTGTTGGCCCTGTCAGCTGAAGGCAAACTACTTCTGATGGTCCTTTGAAATTGGTATCGAGAAAAAGACATTGGTCAGATCAATAGCTGCATACCAAGTACCAGGAAATGTACTAATTTGCTCAAGCAATGAAACCACATCAGGAACAGCAGCTGCAATTGGAGTCACCACCTGATTAAGTTTACGATAATCTACTGTCATTCTCCAAGATCCATCTGTTTTTTGCACAGGCCAAATAGGTGAATTAAATGAGGATGTGGTGGGAATCACCACCTCTGCATCCTTCAAGTACTTGATGGTGGCACTAATCTCTGGAACCCCTCCGTGGATGCGGTATTGCTTTTGGTTCACTATTTTTGTAGGTAGAGGCAGTTCTAATGGTTTCCACTTGCCTTTTTCTACCATAGTAGCCCTGACTCCACATGTTAGGGACCCAATGTAGGAATTCTGCCAATTGCTCAGTATATCTATTCTGATTATGCATTGTGGAGCTGGAGAAATCATTACAGGATGGGTTTGGGGACACACTGGACCCATTGTGAGATCCACCTTAGCTAAGACTCCATAATAACTTGACCTCCATATACTCCCACTCTGACTGGTAGGCCACAATGACGCTTTGGGTCTCCTGGAATTAGTGTCAGTTCAGAGCCAGTGTTCAGTAATCCCCAAAAAGTCTGATTATTTCCTTTTCCCCAATGAACAGTCACTCTCGTAAAAGGCCTCAGATCCCTTTGGGGAAGGCTGGGAGAAAGATTGACATTATAGATTTTTGACAATGTAGTGGGGTCCTTCCTCAAAGGGACCCGGCCTCCCCTTCATTCAAGGGGTTGTGGGTCTGTAAACTGACTCAAGTCTGGGAATTGATTGAGAGGCCATGACTCTGTATCCTGACGATTCAATCTAGGCTGCTGTTCACGTGACCTACAATTCTTCTCTCTATATAGATCAAGTAAATATTTAGTAGGTTTGCCATGTATTTCATTACTAGGAACACCATGACTAAGTAGTGACTAATTCCACACGAGTTAGAGTATTCTGATTACTCTTTAGACTCTGCTGTCCATTATGATAACCATGCCCACCTTACCTTTGTCAATTAACTGCTGCCACTTGGCTCCTACTACCATGGGGTCAAATCAGTCCCATCGTAGTTAAGTGTCTTAGTTAAATTAGGGCAGTTCCCACTGTCAAATCTGGCTCACATAAAACAGCAATCACAACAGTCTTCAAGGTTGCTGGGGCTCCCTTCACAAATTTATTCATTACCATACTGATGAAAGGTGTGTCCTCTGGACTCTCCATTCCTGGCTCTAGGGGTCTAATCTGATAAATCCATTCTAACAGGCCAATTTCCCTAAGCCTCTGGCTACCTTCTTCTACATTCTACCAAGGCAAGTCTGGTACTTCACCACCGCATAATCCATGCCTCAGTAAGCCAACCAAGTAAACTATTAGATCCTTTCCAAACCTCTCGAGCTGAAACATTGAATGAAGAATCCGTACTTAGTGGGCCTAAATCAATAAACTCAGACTGATCCAATGTTACATTCCTTGCACAATTATCCTACACCCTCAGTAGCCATTCCCCTACATATTCTCCAGGTTTCTGTCTGTACACGTTAGCAAAATCAAGCAGGTCTTTTTGGATGTAGCGTACCACCTCCTCAGTCACTCTTTGTATTTCACCTTGTGGGGCTCACTTGGACTTACCTTTAGTTATAGGTCTAGCAGCAACAGTGGGTGGTTGGGGGAGTTCCTGAGAACATTCAGCAATGTTTTCCATGGCCTCTGCCTCACGCAATGACCCAGCTGGAACAGTTGGGTTAATCCCATCAAACTGAGGTAGAGGAGATAATGGTTTACAGTAATCCTTTCAGATGGAAGGGATTCAACAGAATTTACAGATTCTGTATCCTGATCTTCCTGACTTTCTGCCCCTTCCAGGTTTCAGGATACCACTTTGTCCCAATCAATGCTCTCACTTTAACTTCAGACACTATTCCAGGTTGGCAATTTAATTGGCGTAATTCAGCCACCCTTACAATAAGACTCTGGGTTTGGTTTTCGGTAATATCAGCTCTGTTAGTAGAAGAAATAAGGCTTTCTTTCAGAGCACAACTGGAAACATTGAGGTCTTTTATGCTGTGCTTAAACTGTGACTCAGCAGCCCTGAACTCATCTAGCTCTTTCCCCACTTTGTCTAGTGTAAGTAGGACCAATCAGCCAGCTTCCTTATACTCCTCATGCTGACAAAATTGCAGAAAAGTATCAAATGTGCGATCACCCAGAGCCTCAGTTCTTACAAGTTCTTGATCTATTGGTGGTGCTATTTTGCATATTAATGTTGCCACCTCATTCCACGGATTAGCAGGGCCCTCTTTACTAAGGGAGGCAGGGTCACCAGTGTCTTTATGATTAATCAAATTGGAGAATCAATTTAGGAAGCCCATCCTTATGATTTTCTCTCTCTAGAACCACTCCTGGTACCAAATGTGTTAGACTGGGTTCTCTAGAGAAGCAAAACCAGTAAAGCTTATATAGAGAGAAAGAGAAAGAGAAATTTATCTTAGGAAAATGGCTCACACACTTATAGAAGCTGGCAAGTCCCAAGTTCTTGGATTAAACATCAAGCTGGAGGCTTTTCCCAACTCATGCAGCTGCAGGGGCCGACGAGCTCAGGTAGGCAGGCAGTATAGTGGCTATTGACTCCAACAAATGACGAATCCAAGATCTCCAAGCCGAATGGTGGATTGTTCGCTCACAGACTGTTGTAGGCAGCACAACAGAATCCTGATCCACAGAAGAGTGTCTCTTTTCCCAGGATGTCCATAAATATACTGGAAGCAGGCCACACCACTAGGGAAACTCCCTTTCAACAGATTGGCTGTTCAATACATATACATCTGATCCCATCATGGGAACAATCCATATCACAATTACTTAAATCATGCAGAATTGTGGTCCAGCCAAGTTGACACACAGCTCCAACTATCACACATACATTTGTGGTATGTCTGTTATAGGAACACTAGAGAACCAAAACACCTTTCCATAGGTATCTGTTAATGTTTTTCTTTTCTTGTGCTAACACACATAAGTATCTGTGAGTGTGTATGTTGTTGTTGTTGTTGTTATGTGCCGTCGAGTCGGCCCCGACTCATAGCGACCCCTCCTTGGGTTTCCGAGGCAGTATCACTACGGAAGTAGATTGCCCAACCTTCCTTCCGAGGAGTGGCTGGTGGGATGAGTGTGTATATATGAATACATTTATATGTAATACCCATTGCCCTTGAGTTGATTCCAACTCATAGTGACCCTATAGGACAAAGAGAACTGTCCCATATTGTTTCCAAGGCTTAATCTTTATAGAGGTAAATTGCCATTTGTTTCTCCCATGAAGCCAGCGGTAGGTTTGAACCACTAATATTTTAGTTAGCAGATGAGGGCGTTAACCACTGCACCACCAGCGCTCCTTATTTGCATGTATATAAAAAGACATTTCTATTTTCACTCAAATTATATTATTTGATAGATGCTGTTCTGTTATTTAACTTTTTTCACTTAACAATGTTTCTTGTAGGCTTTTCGTATCAGCACCCGAAGAGCTTCTTTATCCTTTGTTATGACTGCACCCCATCCTTTTTTATGGCCCCCCATTGATAGACATTTATGTTGTTCCCAATCCTTTTGTTTTTATAAACAATGCTGCAATGAATAATCTTGTTCATTTATCATTTCTCAAGTGTGGGAGTGTGTTTGTAGAATAAATTCCTAGAAGTGGAATTGGGTCAAAGGATATAAGCCTTAAAATCTTGATAGTGCCAAATTGTCCTCTGTAGAGCTTGTTATATTTTACACACTCAACCACCATGCATTTTAATGAAATACTGTGTTAATTCAGTGATTATAAAAACAAATTATTTTGGTGACCCCTTTGTGAGTCTGAAGAAAGCTGTGGTCTTCTACCCTAGGGAAACACAAATCACACCATGTTTTGCACACAATTTCCGAGGGCTCAGAGATCCATTCCACCCCAAGGCCATTGAGGAAATTCAGTTTAGGAAAAACTCTGGTTGAAGGGAGGCACTGTGCTGACACACTTAAGCTCACATCTGTGCTGCAGCTCTTACCTTCTATGGAACATCAGGCAAATTGTTTTATCTCCTGAGCCATTTCCAGTTTGAAGGAAAAGTGTAATAATTCTATTTCATAGGGAATTTTTGAGGATATATACATGCTTTTATGTAAAGCATTTAATACAGTAGTATATATAGAATATATATAGGATATAGTAGGTATTTGATACATGATTTTTGTGTACATATACACACATATATTTGCTCACAAGCAACATTGCTCTAGGTTCCCTTTCAGCCTCTGGTTTCCAGTGGTCCCTGTACTAAATGCTCTTGAATTCTCAAGATCAACCTTTGGAGAACATTTCTCAAAGTAGGGTCCATGGAGCAACCATCTACAAATAACCCGAGGTCTTTGATTAAAAATCAGATTCCTGGGTACCATGTCAGATTCATTGAATTAGAATTTCTGAGAGAGGGGTCCAGGAAGCTTCATACTCCTGAATTATAAACCACACTGAAGTTGGAGAAACAATGCTAAATTATTTCTATTCCCATTACTGCAATTTTATTAATTGCCATTATGTAGCTTTATTAGTGGCTATCTGTATCTAACAGATAGACAGGTGTGAACACCTGAGAGAAGGTATGACTAGAACCTGGGACAGCCTCCTCAGGTTTCATCTATAAAAATACAGATGCTTATTAATATAATAGATAGCATGCACTCTATTACCTCAAGAATCTCTCTCATAACAGGCAGTGATTTCCCCTCCTCTGCTCTCCAGTTAAGAATCAATGGTGTTTGAATATATCTTAAGAAGTTACATGTAGAACTGCTTTAAACCAAGTTGCACAGTAGTCCATTTATTCAATAGATATTTATTAAATACCAACTGTGTGCCAGCCACTCTCTTAGGCCCTGGGGACTCAGCAGTGAATAAAACAAATTCAAATCCCTGCCCTCATGGTGGATACATTCTAGCTCACATTTGAGTAGATACTTGAGTGTGGTACCAGTATATCTCATGTGACTTAGTAGTAGTAGTAGTAGTAGTAATACTAGTAAAATATGTCCCCAGTATTGCATGGAACATACTTGTCCTAAAAAGCTGTTTATTGTTTATCTGAAATTCATATTTAATGGGTGTCGTGGGTTGAATTGAATCCCTCCAAAATATGTTTCAAATTGGCTAGGTCATGATATCTAATAAAATGTAATTATTCCCCATTTTTTGATCTGATGTAATTATCCTATGTTTTGTAAATCCTAATCTTTATGATAGGAGCTCTGGTAGCATAGTGCCTAAGGTACTTGACTGCTAACCAGAAGGCTGGTGGTTCAAACCCACCAGCCACTCCTCGGAAGGAAGGTTAGGCAATCTACTTCTGTAGTGATACCGCCTCAGAAACCCAAGGAGGGGTCACTATGAGTTGGGTCTGACTCAAGGGCACATAACAACAACAACAACCTTTATGATGTTAATGAGGCTGGATTAGAGGTAGTTATGTTAATGAGAGGGTACAGTCTATGGGGTTAGGCTGTATCTTGAGTCACTCTCTTTTGAGATTTAAAAGATTCAATAAATGAGCAGAGAGGGAGGGACCTACAGCCACCAAGAAAAAATAACTGGAAGCAGAGTGCATCCTTTGAACCTGGAGTCCCTGAGCTGAGAACCTCCTATATCCGAGGGAAGATTGATGCCAAGACACATGGAGGTCTCCAAGGAACACTGGGCCCACAGATATGGAAAGGAGACAAGAACCTTATTCCAGAGCCAACACAGAGAGAAAGCCTTCCCCTAGAGCTAGCACTCTGAATTAGGACACCTAGCCTCCTAATGTGTGAAAAAATAAATTTGTTTGTTAAAGCCATTCACTTGTGATATTTCTGTTATAGTAGCACTAGACAGCTATAGATAGAATTTGGTAATGAGTGTGGGTACTGCTCTAAGATACCTAAAGTGTGGAATCAGTTTTGGAATTGGGCAATGAGTAGAGGCTGGGAGAGTTTCAAGGTGCCTTTTAAGAGTTTTAAGTAAAAGTCTAGATTGCCTTGAAGAGACTATTAGTGGATTTATGGACATCAAAGGCAATTCTGGTGAGAGCTCAGAAGGAAATGAGGAGAGGTGTAACCCTGGAGACAGTGCAGATGATGAGAAGCAGTGGCACAGAAATGGTAGCAGCAGAACCAGGAAACTGGCACAAGATGGCACAAGAGCCAACCTATGGAATGAGAAAACTGAGTGCCTTTGAGAAGGAGGCTTCATGATGGAGTGGGGTGTCTCCAGGCACTTATCAGTAGACCTAAAGAACTTTGTAACACTTTTCCAAGCAGGGAGAGGCCAGGCTTGCCCAAGAGGCCCAGGGGGCCAAGGGCATGAGAGACCAAGGAATCAGGAAGCAGAAGCTGAAGAGACGAGGAGCACAGGAAGCAGAGCTGTCTCAGTCTCAAAGGGTAGGGCCATGACCTATGAGTCTCAAAGGGTGAAACCACTGCCTGCTGTGTCTCAAAGGGTGGGGTCATGGCCTCCAAGTTTTCAAAAAGTCAGATCTTCACCAAATTGGTTCCTGAATATGGGGCTGCCATTCATGAGTGCCAGGGGAATGGAGCTGGGTCCACCATCCAAATCTGAGGGGCCAGAATTTCCATGCCCAAGGGAGAGAAGAATGAGGCCTGTGGGGCCAAGGGAGTAGTGCTGCCACTCAGTTGGACTAGAAACGTAAGATTGCCCAAAGCCACGGGAGCAAACTTCCCATCCCACTAGGCCTGGAAGGTGGAGCTGAAGTCCAAGCCAAGAAGCCTTCACCCAGAATCCAGAGAGCCTGGCCAATACCTAGAGTTTGGAGAGCAGGGCCACTGCCTAGATGTCTCAGAAACAGGATTATTTTCAAGGCTTGAGAGCTAATATAAATTGTTCTGCTGGGTTTTTTTTTTTTTTTTTTACTTTCTTTGTGCTCATTATTCCTTCTTTCCCTCTAATTTCTAGTGTTTGTAATGGAAATGTCTACCTTGTGTCTATTTCACCATTGTACTTTGGAAGCAGATAACTTGTACTCTAGATTTCACAGGTTCACAGATTGTGGTAGTTCAATTTGTGTGTCATCTTGGCTGGGCCTGGTTGAGTGGCTGGGCAGCTGGATGTAGTATTCCACATGATGAGACAGGTAATCAACTCCATGGTAGAATCCACCACAAGCAGCTCAGGGATGTGGTCTGCTTCTTATATATAAGCAGAAGCCTTGGGAAATGGTCTCTAGTTTATGGCACCTTGAACCCTTCATGTAGCTATGTCGTTGTTCAGCAGCCTGCCATGCTCTGCTGACCTTGGTACTTACAGTGGACTTGAATTAGTGGCCTACCATGTGATTTGGTAGTATCAGAACTGTGCCTTTTTACTTGTCAACCTTGGGCTTAGCAGCCTCAGCAGCCAGCAGCTGTCTGAGTGAAGAAAAGCCTCCAGCATCAGTGGGCTGGGAGCTGGAGGCAGACCAAGGCTGAGGGACTTTCACCCAGCCCCTAGAGCCTGGCACTTTGAACTTGGACTTAAAGCCTCCAAATTATAAGAGAATAAACTCCTGTTTGTTAAGGCCATCCTATTTGTGGTATGTTCCTGTCAGAGTGGCACTAGGTAACCAGAACACAGATGAAGAGAAATTTTGCCCCAGGATGGAATTTGGACTTGGAGTTGATTTAAGGCTTTTGGGATTGTGTGATAAGGTGAAAGTGTTTTACATCTGGCAAGGACATGGATTTTGGGGAGCTAAAAGGTCATGGATTAAATTATATCCCCCCAGAGTATGTGTCAATTTGACTAGGCCATGATTCCTAGCACAACATAATTATTCTATGTGTTGTAAATCCTAACCTCTATGATGTTAATGGGGCAGAATTAGAAGCAGTTATATTAATGAAGCAAGATACAATCTACAGGATCAGGTTGTATCTTGAGTCAATCTCTCTTTTTTTAAAAAAATTATGATTTGCATGAAAATTTACAAAGCAAATTCACTTTCCATACAGCAGTTCACATACACTTTGTCTCATGACATTGACCACAATTCACCACAATGCAACAGCTCCCCTCTCACTTCCTCCCGACAGTCACCTCTTCCCTGTGTCCATCCCTCCATGCACTCCTGCCCCCTGAGCTGTCTCCCTGTGCATAAACAGCCCTTCTTTCTCCCATGATTGTTCTCTCCAAGGAGTGTATCTCAGGTAAATGTACCTCAGGTAAATGTTCAACTCCTATGCCTGTCTTTTGCTTGGCTGGAACCACAGGTGTGGGTTCAATTCCAGACCTGAAGGGCAGTTGGGGCCATAGTCTCAGTGGTTCCACCAGGCTCTATGTGACCAGCAAACCTGGTCCCCTCTTTTTTTTTTTTTTTTTCCCAAATGATTTTGAGTTTTGTTCCACATTGTTCTTCCTCTCTATCCAGGATCTCCTACATAGATCCCCCTCCGAGTGGTTGATAGTGGTAGCCGAGCACCATCTAGTTCTTCTGGTCTCATAGTCATATAGGCTGATGATCACATGGTGTACCAGCTGCTAGGACTAATCGTTTCCATGAGTCTTTGGTTTTCTTCATTCTTCTTTGCTCTGGATGAGGAGAGACCCATCATTGCATCTAGACGGCTGCTTGCAAGCTTTTAAGATCAGTCGCTATTCAACAAAGTAGGAGGTGGAACAATGTTTTGTGTAGTATATTATGCCAATTGAGTTTGATGTCCCCTGTGACTATGGTCCCGAGCCCACAGATTCAACTACTTGGTCTCTCTGGGTAGCAGGCTGTGACCAAAAGGGACTACAACCTTGACCCTTATCAGCTCTACTATACACCTGGGAATTCAGATCATACAAATACACTTACAGAACCATTGTCTGCCATCCCTATACGTGGTCTTGGGTACACTCTTGAGTCAATCTTTTTTGAGATATAAAAGAGATTAAACAAGCAAGCAGACAGGAAGGAAACTACTGCCACCAAGAAAGAAGAACCAGGAGCGATGTGCATCATTTGGACCTGGGGTCTTTGCGCTAAGAATCTCCTAAACTCAGGAGAAGGACACACGAAGATCTCTAAGGAGCACTGGGCCCAAAGATATTTAAAGGAAACAAGGACCTTTGTTCAGAGCCAACACAGAGAGAAAGCCTTCCCCTAGAGCCAGCACTTTTAATTAGAACATCCAGCTTACTAAACTGTGAGAAAATAAATTTCTGTTTGTTAAAGCTATTCACTTGTGCTATTTCTATTATAGCAGGACTAGATAACTAAGACAATGGGGCAGTCTGTACTTTATCTGGTACTCTGTCCAGGGCTGCTCTATACAGCCTTTAACCCCAGACAATGATTGGAGCCCCATGGGACCTGCCCTGAGCCTGGAGCTTTATGATCTTGGTGCCAGGTGGGCACTGTACCTGAGGTAGGTGAGGAACAAGTATGGACAGAGTGCGGACTGGTAGGAGAGAAGCTACGCTTCCTCAATGGTGTCTGGGCAAAAGGAGAAAGCACTTAAGAGATGAAAAGATGCTGGCACTATGCTAGGCACTTCAATGTTATCTCACTTAATCCTCCTGCCAGCCCTGAGTTAGGTATTATCATTACTATTCTCACTACATAGATAAGGAGACTAGTGTTCTGCAGTGTTAAGACCACAGGCTGTTAAACTGAGGAGCAGGGGTTGCAGCTCCTGGGGCCAGTGCCAGGTCTGGGATTAGCTGAATCTTCCAAGCCTTCCTTCTGGCAATACCAAGGGTTTAAGGTGGGAGCAGTCCCCACCCCCAGCTCCCTAGGACAGGAAATGTTCCCAGCTTCTCCTGGAACTGGGCCAGGGTCCTGTCCAAGCTCACATGCTTGCTCAAGACTCCAGGCTAGGAACTGGATCTACAGTCTCTCTTGTCCCTGCCTGGCCAGGGACAATGATCTGCGGAATGAGCTGCCCATGGGCTCTGCCATCTGCTGTGTGGGTGCCCATGGGAGGGACCCAGGGCAAGTTGCTACCTTGAAGGCCCAGCCTACCCTGAACACTGAGGCCAGCTGGGTTGGCTTCCCCTGCCATTAACCCCCTAAGCCAGACCAGAGTGGGCTCCCTGAGGAGTTTGCTGCTCTAAGTCCCAGCCCCTCTGGAGGAGGCGGACGGCTGAGACTCAGCAGCCAGAGGGAGGCTTCTCAGCTCCAGAGCCAGATGTAACATTGACCTTAAATGGTAAAAGCTCCCCAGAGTGAAGAGAGGCTGGCCAGAGGAGGAAAGAGGAATAACTCAGTTTTAGGTGAGTAATTGCTTTATCAGAGAATAACCTGCCTCTTCAGTGGAGAAGCAGAGGGAACTCTTCTCCTTAAAGGTACAGGGTGCTGGGATAGGGGCACTTAAAACTTTAACTTTCCAGAGGAATTGGCTTTGTTAGGTGGCATTCCAGTTGGAGTATTTTTATTACTGCTGTTTTAATTTTAAACTAAGAAGTGAGTCTTGCCAATCTTAACTACATTATGCTCTCCCTTTGCTGCTATTGGGAAGCATGCACAGTTAGGGTGAAAAGGTGAATTACAACCGGAGATCCTCACTCTCAGCTTTCCTGTGTATGCCTTTGGAGTAAAAGAGGGGTCCTTAGAACACTTGGCTTTCTCTCCTCTACCTGCAAGCCCTTTCCCAGCCCTGGTCTGTGCATGTTCTGTGCTCTCTCTATGCCTATCTCTGTCCCTATCTGTCTCCCAGCCTTGAACCCTGTCCCAGCCCATCCTTGTCTCCATCCTTGATCCTGTTCCTGCCCTCCCTATCCTATCTGGTTACAGCCCCTGTTTTTATCTCTGTCCCCATCTCTCCTTCTGTATCCAGCTTTGTCAGCCTGTGCCCTTTTCCTGCTCTCTAGAGAGGGTGTATAGGCCCCTGGCCTATGTTCCAAACCCTGCTCACCTTCAGAGGTTCCGTGTTGAAGCTATTCCTAGAGTGAACTGTATGTACTCAGGTTGACCTTCTCCAGAGAAAAGGCTGGTGGAAGCCAGAGGCCAGAGAGAGGTACCAGCTGTCTTGCTTCCTCTTGCCCAGTAAACAGTTACAAAAACCCAGAGGGGCTCTGAAGTTTGAATAAATAGCAGTGCAGGGTCTGGAACCCCCGGCCAGTACCCAGACCCCCAGAACTCGCAGCTGCTATTCTTAACACTCCTTAGGCAGCTCACTGGGGAAAGGGAGGCAGTCCCAGGGCTTGCCTGTCTCTTATAGGAAAGGAGGAAGCTGCCCAGGACTGTCAGGCTGGGGGAGCATCAGGGAGTCAGGACCTGCTAAAGATAATGTTGCTCCAATCAGGGCAGACAAGCAGAGCTTCCTTGATCCTATGACATGCCAATGTGGCAGGTAGAGCTACACCCACCCCTCACTTATGGAGGAGGAAGCTCAGGTTAAATGGCTTGTCTGAAGTCAGAAAGGAGAGCTAGAACTTGAACCCAGGTCTGTATGACTCTGACTACAGTGCTCCTGCCCCTCAACACAGCTGTGAGTGTGAGGGTACGTGCCTGTCTTGAATAGTGTCTTGTGATTATTAACAGAATGGACAATATAGGTGTCATGTTTGTTTGGTCCATGGTTCAGTAATAATGTGCACATGTATCTGTATGTGTATACATGTGTATTGGGGGTGGCTTTTGTAATCACAGCTGATGTACATTCTTCTATGCTTTGTAGTAAGTTGAGCATTTATTGGAAGAGAAATTTGTGGCACACTTGCCCTCTAAAATCATCTAGGAGGTATAACTATGTCCTAATTATAGCATGATCATTTGTCCCCAGACAGATGTTTTCTGTGGGGAAAAAAACAAGCTCTTATGTAGTTTTTACTATGTATCAGACCCTGTTCTAAGCATTTCATGTGTAATAGCTCGCTTCCTACTACCCTGCAAAACAAGGATTATTGTTACCACCCTCATTTGTAGATGGGGACATTTTGGCACAGAGGGGTCACACAACTGGTGAGAGGATGAGCTAGCATTTGACCCCAGTTGCCCATCTCTGGAGTCTTTGCCCTTAATCACTATCCTGTGCTGATGTCCTCAGAAGGAAGATTGGGCATTTCCATAGAGATACCACCTCAGAAACCCAAGGAGGGGTCGCTATGAATCAAATCATCTGGACTGCCATGAGTGAGTGAGTGCTGATGTCCAGTGAGTGCCTTTTCTAAGAGGGCAGTGAAGGGAAGCTCAAACTGTTCCAACACTGTGACCTAAGGCTATCTGCATGACTTCATGTGTTCTTTACATCAATCCTCCTGAGGATGTATCTTCATCTCAGTTTTACAGGCAAGGACACCAGGATTCACGCACATTAAGTGACTTGCCCAAGGTCACCCAGCCACTGCATGACAGAACAGGTGATTTAAATAGTACCATGGGTAAAGACAGTAAGGAGCGTGTAACACCTTCTACTGGAACCTAAATTTCTAGGGGAGCCAGTGGGCTCATAGTTGCGGAGGGGGCGTTTTGTGAGAGAAGCCGGGTTCCTTGCCTGATGGGCTGAACCACACATAATTGGGATCCTCAATTTCCCAAACAAACTTTCCTCTAAGCCTTGGTGATGAAGGTGGATGGATGCACCCACACACTTCAGCACAAGTAGAGGCTGAGCCCCAGAGGGCAGGGACACATCTCTCTCCCAGCCACTGTCTTGTTCCCCACTGTGTTCCCCACTTACTCCTCCAAGCATGATGCAGGGAGTATAGTTAGTGCTCAGGATTAATTAGTTTGGATGAATAAACAGACATAGTGTTTACAACATACACTCTGGTTAAACGAGGCCCTAGGTTTGTTATGTTTGTGTCCCTAATGATCAAATCCTTCCAGTGTGGATTGAGAGGATTCATAGGGATCTCAAATTCTCCACCCACTCCCTGCCCTACTGCCTCTCCTGGGTAGGCCCACAGAGTTGCTGGGCTGCCCCTCAGTTGTCCTCTCTGTGGCTTGACAGCAGAGGGATCCTGTTCACTGAAAAAGGGGGAGCAGAGGCCTGAATAAATGGAGAGGAGAGAGCTTGGAGCCCCCAGACTTTGCCCTGACCCTTGGGGACTCAAATGTTATTTGAGTCAGGGAGGGAGGTAGAGAACTGGTTCTCATGTAGTATATTGAAAATATACATGTAAGTAATATGTGTGTAATGGATATATGCATCTGTGTAATATACATATGTGTAGTGTATATAGTACACATAAAAGGAAAGGAAACTGTTATTGAGCTCCTACCTTGCACCAGCATCTGTGCTAGATACGTGATTTAATTTAATCCTTGTATTAGAGATGAAGACATAGATGCTTAATGAGGTGAAGCAACATGCCCAGGGGTACACAGCTGATAAGCGTATGCTCCAGCTCTGAACACCTTGGCTCAGACTTAGTACTCACAACATTAGATGCCACACTGTCTCTAGTTAGTAAGTCAGATCCCAGAGTCACAGTCCAAATGATGGTCAAGTGTAACAGTGTAAAGGATGGGAAAGTCAAGCAAGAGGATTTTGAATCTGTCCTGTAGACCTTGGAGGTCAGACCTAGAATTCAGGCAACAGCCCAGGGCAGCCTCACTGGATGCACCCTTCAGACTCAGAGCTTGAGCAGAGGCAATATGCGTCCACAACTTTGGACAATCCTGCCTTCTTCACCACGAAGGTGGAAATTTGATGGTCAGTCAGAAAATACCGCCCCCCAGTTGGCCACATGTAAAAAAGTTTTGCTAAAGTTGGGATTAATCTACTTTGGTTGCTTTCCTCCTACTAATTTTGTTTTTATTGTGTTAAAATATACACAACACAAAATTTGCCATTTTAATCATTTTCAAGTGTCTAGTCTGGTGGCATCAATCACACTTACAAGATTGAGTCACTGCTACTTGTTTCCATACTTTTTCATCACTGCAAACAGAAACTCAATTCCTGTTGAGCATTATTTCCTCATTCCCTTTTTCCTCCAGCCCATGGTAACCCCCAATCCACTTTTTGTCTTTGTCCCTTTGTCTATTCTAGATAGTTCATATAAATGGGATCATATAATATTTGTCCTTTTGTGTATGGCTTATTTCACTTACCATGATGTTTTCAAGATTAATACATGTCGAAGCATGTATTAAAACTTCATTTCTTCTTATGGTGGAATACACTTCCGTTTTATGTGCATACTGTATTTTGTTTATCAATTAATCTGTTAGACAATTTGAGTTGATTTCACCTTTGGCTATTACGAATAATGCTGCAACGAACATTGGTGTATAAGTTTCCTATTAATTTTTACTCACTTTTTTCCTGATAATAAAAGTAATGTACTTACCTTGTTACAATTTCTTGAAAAATGTAGAAATGAATGTAAATAAGAAAATACAAAATAAATATAAAGAAATTAAAATTCTTCCTTCATTCCATTACCCAGAGATAAATATTGTTGATATGATGGTATGTTTCTTGTCTTTATATTTCTCTATATTTTCTAAAACCAGGATCTTACTGTACTATGATTTTGCAGTCAGCTTTTTTTTTTTTTTTTTTTAAACTTTCCCAAGATGGGGGCTTATTCTGCAAGATAATTTAAGTACGATACCAGCTCTGTTGTGAGCACGTGGAATCATATGATGAGAACACTATTCTCTTTAAAATTCTTTTCAGTCTTTCTGATCAAGGAAAAAGACTCCATCTGAAGAGGGGTGATGAACCATGCTGGTTTCCTGGGAAACCAGATAATCCTGGGCAAACCAAGATGAGTTGGTCACGTCAGTTTGAGCCGAGTGTGTCTTTAGCATCTTTCTGACACTTGCTTGTCTCCCTTTTTGACAAAATGAGAGCAGGCCTCAGGCATGGAGCCCTTGGCAGGCAACAGTTAGAATTTAATAACTGTTTTTGTTTCATTTATTTTTATAATAACTCTCTTTGTGGCAAGTGGTACTGATTTTTTCCATTTACGGTAGAGATATAAAGTTTCCTTTTTAAATAAACGTAATGACAATAGTAGCTAAGATTTATTGAGCACTGATGGTGTGCTAGGTGCTGTCTAATGCCTAACCTGCAGTACCTCATTTAGTACCACAGCAACAGCCCTCTGAGGAGGTATCTCTGAGATAGGTACCTTTCTAATAACGCTATTATACGGATGAAAAACACTGTTATACAGAGAGGGTAAAGAACTTGCCCAGGGGCACAAAACTGGCTTTCTGACCATTACTAGTCATTTTTTTTTTTTTTTAGTGAAGTAAAGGTATAAGTGGCACACAGACATAGTAAAAGTTGTGAGGGTGGTGTGCAGAAGACTCAAGTTTAGGAAACACTGGCTTGGTGGAAATTGGGATTTTGTAACTGGAAAATCAGTGTTTGCGTGGTATAGGGGGAACTGAGCTATCCTAGCAAAACCAAGGGAAAAAGTTAGTTTTCTGTGGGTGGATGAGAGAGACTGAGCCATACACAGAGGCTGTGGTGGCTGCTAGAGGTGGCTGCCGACAGGAGAACCAAAGAGCTGTTTCTAGAGAGCCAGCATGCCTGGCTTGTTGGAAAAAGAAAGCTTCAAGACACCCTTGATATGGTTTGCTCATACAGGTATGGTCAAAAGAACACTGGATCGTGAGTCCAAAGATGGACTCAGTGGCCAGCCCTCTCTCATTACTACAGTGGGAGATGGAGCCTAGGCAGCTGGTAGAAGGTGCAGGCCCAGGGGTGACTGTGCCTCCACCACTGACCAGTTGCACTTAATCTCTCTGAACCTCAATTTCCTCTCCTAAAAAATGGAGATAAAGATAGCATCTACTTCACAGGGTTAAATCTCTTAGTTCAATGTCTGTGTCTGATCTTAGCATCACCCAGTAAGTGTTAGCTATTATTATTTTTAGGCCATGCCTGCCCGCCTCCAGAGATCCCATCAAAGAGATTTCTGCACTGAGTTTGAGGTTCTGACCATCCATAATTCATGGTCTTAGTCTCACTTCCATTAATGCCCCAAGAGAATGATGGGCTTATTCTCTACATAATTGGCTGTGGATACCTGGTGGAGTCTTTCAGGAGGTCCAATAAATAACATATCCTTCCTTCACTTAAGTTCTAACACTTTTCAAGAATTCAGAATCTAATATAATCCTAATGATTTATAAAGCTGGTATTAGATATATGTGGGCAGGCAAGTAGGCTTTCTAATATTGAATTAAGCAGCCTAATTCCCCAGCCCTACATAATGCCCACTAGCCCCCTCTGTGAAGGTTGTTGTTGTTGTTGTTATGTGCCGTCAAGTCAGACCCAACTCATAGCGACCCCTCCTTGGGTTTCCGAGGAGGTATCACTACAGAAGTAGACTGCCCAACCTTCCTTCCAAGGAGTGGCAGGTGGGTTTGAACCACCAGCCTTCTGGTTAGCAGTCAAGTGCCTTAGGCACTGCGCTACCACAGTAGGCACTTTTAAGTTTTAGAGCCCAGAGAGGAATAGAGTGGGCTGTGTGTTCCCTGTAGGCAGTTCATTCCCAAGAGAAAGGGAAGAGGGAAGGGCTGAGCTATTCCTGTTAACATTTCGCAGAACTCACCAGTTAGGTAAGCCATTCCCTTGAGGTAGATACAGGAGTATAACTTTCTTGGGGCTCCTTTCACATGGAAGGAAATACTCATGTGTGCAGAAGCATCATCATCTTCCTTACAGTACCACTAGAAAGGCTTTGCCCAAGTGCTGTTGAAAGCTGGTCCCTCTGGTGATACACCTGGTGAGACTTAGGCCATGCCCTAGCCAGAGAGTGGAGGGCTGAGGTTGCAGAGGCTGTCATGGGTGGGTGTCCCCTGAGAGTGGGCACTCCAGCTCCAGCCTTTTCCACTCGATCGATGCCTGGTGGCATCTTGTTTGATGTGAAATTCTTCCTTAGACAAAACAACATCCAACTAGAAGTATCTGGTAAGAACTTTTCCTCACAGCTGCATAGCAAATGACCTCTTAATCTCATCCCCACCCCCCACACACACACCCCTCGCCCTTTCTAAGTTCACTGAGTCAGAATTGACTGAACAGCAACGGGTTTAATGGGCTTTCTTGTAGGTTACTATACTGACAGGCAAGAGCATATAGGGTAAGGGAACTACCACTGTTTAAGCATGTTCTGTGAGCCAGGCATTTTATATCTATTATCTCTTTAAGTCCACATGTAGCCATCTAAGGGAGATATTTATGAGCAAACTGACTCAGTGGGTTTAGGTCATCAACTAGTAACTAGTAAGTGCAGAATGGGAAGTAAAACCCCAAACCATCAGATTCCAGACCTCTAGCTCTTTCGGTCTCCCTGTGACTTAACACACCTGGGCAGCAGGGCTAAGAAAGAATGTCTAGCCTTTTGTTTCTGCTGCTGTAGTTTGGGCCCAGGAGGCCCCTAGTACTGCTGCTCAGAGCAGAGGCCCTGAGTTCTTCAGCTGCCCCATTGGGCCTCCTCTACTTGCATCTCTCTTTTGTCTTCTTTCAGTTTGTGAAATCCTTTATCAGCCCTCATAACCCTGTCCATTAACAATTTCCTTCCTCTATTTAAAAGTCTATTAACAAATCACTTCTTCCATGTACATGTCTAGAATCACGAGCTTTCTACTGGCAGGAAATGCTGTGCCCTGAATTGTGAATCTTGAGTCACTTTTTGTGGCTCCAAAAAGATTTTCTTCTAACTCACTGCCATCGAGTCAATTCGACTTAGTGACCCCTCTTTGGGTTTCCAAGGTGGTGTCTCTATGGAATTAGACTGCCCAGTCTTCCTTCTGAGGAGTGCCTGGTGGGTTTGAACTGCCAGCCTTCTGGTTAGCAGTCAAAAAATGCCTTAGGTACTACACCACCAGAGCTTGTGCCCTAAAAGTTCCTAGAGGTTGCCATGGTCTCTCAGTCTGCCTCAGACGTGAGCTAGATTAGTGGTTGGGACCTTAGATTCTCAAATCAAATGACCTAAGTTCACATCCCAGCTCCACTAATTACTATATGACTTTGGGAATTATCTTATTGAGCTCTGACTTACTTCCCTTACCTATAAAATAGGGCTGCCAATGATAATATTACTTGCTCAAAGGTTATGAAGGTAAAATGAATTGTTGTATCAAAATGCCTACATATACACACTCAATAAATATTAACTATTTTACTGGAGTCCAGCGTGGAACATATGGGACTCCTCTATTTTGGGGACCCCAATAGTTGGGTTTCCCTAAGGTCTGTTCTATCATAATATTTCAATCTTTAGGGATTGGCTATCTAGAAAGAATGTAATGCCCTCTGGGCTTCTTACGTAAAGTATCTTTCCCGTTTCCCCAGCTGAAGTCTGATTGGTTCCTATTGTAGGTTGAAAGGCAAGGATGATGAGGCTCAGTGTTGTCAAGGGGCAAGTGCCTGACTGGATGCCAAGAGGACTTCCTAAGGCGCATCATTCTGGGGATGTTCCAGGATGGAGCTATTCTTAAACTTGGTCAGTGTCTTGGAGTTGAGTGTACATGTTGACTCACAGTAATCAAACTCACAAGATATTGAAATGTACATTTCAGAATGTCTACATGCTGATGTACAGTGGGATGTAACCCTTTCCACTAACCAAAATGCCTGGGGGTTGGAGATTTTGGTCAAAAGTTGTTCTGAGGGATATTTCACCTAGGCCATGATATCACCTGATAAATCATCTCTGCCTATGGCAGAAAGACCTTCCCAGAGCTCAGGAGGGGCTTCTCTCCTATGAGAAGTTGAGGTGAGCATTTCTCTTTGGAGTCACCTTTGTCTGCCATAGAAACTGCTCTATAAATGTGGTTATTTCTATTTTTTTTTCTCCGTCTCAATTAGATAGAAGTTTATTTTTCTCTCAAGAAACAGTCCCAAAGATGGTCAAAGCAGTGCATTTTGGGTACTTTTTTCTTCTTTATGCATTACTTTTAGAAATTTCCTACTATGCATTTATGTTGTTGCTGTTGTTATGTGCCATCGAGTCAGACCCGCCTCATAGCGACCCCTCCTTGGGTTGCCGAGGGATTATCACTACGGAAGTAGATTGCCCAACCTTCCTTCCGAGGAGTGGCTGGTGGATTTGAACAGCCAGCCTTCTGGTTAGCAGTCAAGTGTCTTAGGCACTATGCTACCAGAGCTCCTATGCATATATAGTACTTTAACATTTTTTCCCCTTTTTTCTTTTTTCTATTGTGCTTTGGGTACAAATTTACAGTAAAAAAGTTTGTTTTACATTCAACAGTTTATGTACATTTGATTTCACGTCCCGATTCCATCCCTGACCATCACACACTCTCCTCCCCTCCCATCCCTGTGACACCCCCCACTTGCCCTTCTTACCTATGCACTCCTGTCTGTCCAGCTTTTCCTCCATGTGACTGCTTCCCTTCTGGTGCCCCATGGCCAATTGCTTGAAGGGATGTGTTGTAGTTAAGTTTGTGTGTCAACTCGGCTAAGCCTGGTTGAGTGGCTGGGCAGCTGGATGTAGTATTCCCCATGATGAGATGGTAATCAATTCCATGGTGGACTCTACTGTGAGCAGCTGAGTAGCTGCCTTAGGGATATAGTCTGCTTCCTGCATATAAAGAGAAGCCTTGGGAACGGTCTCTAGCCTTTTGGCATGCTTGAACCCCGTATGAAGCCAAGTTGTTGTTTAACAGTCTGCCATGCCCTGCTGATCTTGGGACTTCATGTGGTCTTAAATTAGTGGCTTGCCATGTTGTTTGGTAACATCGGGACTGTGCCTATTTACTTGTCAACCTTGGACTTGTCAGCCTAAGCAACCAGCAGCTGTCTGAGTGAAGAAAAGCCTCCAGCTTCAGTGGGCTGGGAGCAGGAGGCAGAGCTGAAGCCCAAGGTTGAGGGGTTTTCACCCAGTCCCTAGAGCCTGGCACTTTGAACTCAGACTTATAGCCTCCAAAATCATATAAGAATAAACTCCTGTTTGTTCAAACCATCCCATTTGTGGTTTGTTTCTTGTTAGAGTGGCACTAGGTAACCAAAACAGGGTGTATCTCTCTAGAGTAGGTGGGTGTATTACCCAGAGTTGGGTGTTCTGCATTTAAGTCTTTCTACTGTTGGGCTGAGAGCCAATCCTTGGGAGTGAGTCCAATCCCAGGCCCGAGGGGCATCCCAGGGCCATAGTCTTGGGAGTCCCACCAGACTCCATCCAACCAGTAATTCTGGTCATTTTTGTGTTTTTGAATTTTGTTCCACATTTTTCTTCCCATTCTATCCAGGATCTCCAGTTTTGGTCCTTTTCCAAGTGGTTGGCATTGGTAGCTAGGCACCATCTAGTTATTCTGGTCTCATGGTCCCTTATAAACTTGAACTAATTGTTTCCAAATGCCTTTGATTTTCTTCATTCTTCTTTGCTTCAGGTGAGAGGAGACCAATAGTTGCATCATAGATGGTTGCTTGAAAGCTTTTAAGACCCCAGTCACTACTCACCAAAGTAGGTTGTGGAACAAGGTTTTTATGTACTAGGTTGTGCCAATTGAACTTGGTGTCCCCCAATACTATGGTCCTGAGTTGGCAGATCTGGTGATTCTCTCTCTGAGGGTATTTGGTTGTCTCTGAGAGATTACTCCAACTCTGTCTTCTGTTGCTTCTGTAATGAGTGTGGCTAATTTTTAATCACTAGTATCTATGCAAGATTATCTTCAGCTAAATCTATCGTTGGTCTAGGGTACATTCCTGCTTGCTGACCCCCACCTGATCTTCTGTCTATGCATTTATCTGTAGCCTACTCTTTGGTATTAGTGGTAATGCAGTATTGTGCATATATTAGTATTTGCCTCTGTTGTTCATATCTCATGTGCATGTTTCAGTGACCTTCCTTTCCCCAATGTCATCATGATGGTCACAGATTCTTTCCATACCATCCCTCCCCTTACCCAAATCAACATGTGACAACCAAATAGTCTGAAATTTTCCCTCTTCTTCCTTCCCATCCCCGGTAACCTACAAAATGAGTTCCCTTCCCTAAGTAAACCCTTCCTTGACTTTTTACAGCAATGGGGTCATACAATATTTGCTCTTCTGCAATTGACTTATTTCACTCAGCATAATGTCCTCCAAATCATCCATGTTGTGAGGTGATTCACATATTCTTCATTATTCTTTAATGTAGCATAGTATTCCATTGTGTGAATGTACCATAATTTGGTTATCCATTCATCTGTTGATGGGCATTTAGGTTGTTTCTATCTCTTTGCTATAGTGAATTGTGCTGCAATGAACATGAGTGTGCGTATGTCTGTCTGTTCCTGTCCTGTCTCTCACCTCTTTAGAATATTCCTAGTAATGGATTTGCTAGATCAAGTGGTATTTCTATTTTCAGTTTTTTAGGGAAATGCCATACCATTTTCCACAATGGGTGTACCATCTTGCAGTCCCACCAGCAGTGTATGAGAGTTCCAATTTCTCCACAACCTCACCAGCATTTGCTATTTTCTGTCTTGTTGAACTTTGTTACTATTGCTGGGGTGAGATGATATCTCATTGTTGTTTTGATTTGTATCTCTCTAATGGCTGATGAGGGGAGCTCTGGTCACATAGTGCCTAAGGCATTTGACTGCTAACCAGAAGGCTGGTGGTTCAAACCCACCAGCCACTCCTTGGAAGGAAGATTGGGCAATCTACTTCCATTGTGGTATCACCTCGGAAAACTAAGGAGGGGTCACTATGAGTCGGATCCTACTCGATGGTAGTCAGTTTGAGTTTTTTGAATGGCTAATGATTGTGAGCATTTCCTCACGTGTCTGTTGGCTGCCAGTATATCATCTTTTGTGAAGTGTCTGTTCATGTCCCTTGCCCATTTTTGAATTGGATTGTTGGTCTTTTTGGCATTGAAGTATTAAAGTTTTCTATAAATTTTGGAGATAAGTCCTTTGTCAGATACATCATAGCCAAATATTTTTTCCCAATCAGTAGTTTCTCTTTTTACCTTTTTGGAGAAGTCTTTTGATGTGCATGAGAATTTAATTTTTTAAAAGGTTCTAGTCATCTAGCTTCTCTTCTACTGCCTGTGCATTTTGAGTTATGCTTGATATTCTATTTAAGCTGTAAACTAGGGCCTCTAGATTTTCCCATATTTTATCTTTGATGAGCTTTATAGTTTGAGGTTTTACATTTAAGTCTTTGATCCAACTTGAGTTTGTTTTTGTGTATGGGGTGAGGTATGGGTCTTGTTTCACTTTTCTGTAGATGGATTCAATTTTGCCAGCACCATTTGTTAAAGAGGCTATCTCTCTCCCATTTAATAGGTTTTGGTCTTTTGTGAAAGATCAGGTGTCCATATATGGATGAGTCTATTTCAGGGTTTTCAATTCTGTTCCATTGGTCTGTCTATCATTGTACCAATACCATGCTGTTTTAATTACTATGGCTGTATAGTAGGTTTTGAGATTTGAGTGTAAGACCTCCCACTTTGTTTTTCTTCTTCAGCAGTGCTTTACTTATCCGAGGTCTCTTTCCTCTCCACATGAAGTTAATAATTGGTTTTTCCATATCCTTAAAAAATGTTGATGGTATCTGGATTGGGTTTGCATTGAATGTATATTGCATTGCAATGGATAATATTGTCATTTTCACATTATTCATTCTTCCTATCCAAGAAGCTGGTTCTTCGAAAAGATTAACAAAATTGACAAACCACTGGCAAATCTAGCAAAGGAAAAGAAAGAGAAGATGTAAGTAATATGAGTAATAAGCAAAAGGTGTGACATCACAACAGAATCAACTGAAATAACAAAGATTGTTTTCTGAAAATATTGACAGAATATTATGAAGAACTGTACTCCAGCAGATTTGAGAACCTAGACGAGTTGGACAAATTTCTAGAAACACAAAACCTACCTGAATTACCCCAGTCAGAGACAGAATACTAGAACAGATCCATAACAAAAGAAGAAATTGAACAAGTCATAAGAAAACTTCCCACAAGAAAATGTCCTGCCTCAGATGGCTTCACGGGAGAATTTTACCAAACATTCAGGGAAGACTTGACACCTACACTACTCAAATGATTCCAGAACATAGAAAAAGATGGAATACTCCCAAGTTCACTTTATGAAGCAAGCATAACACTGATACCAAAAGCAGGAAAGACACCACTAAAAAGGAAAACTACAGACCAATATTCCTCATGAATACAGATGCAAAAATCTTCAACAAAATCATAGCCAACAGAGTCCAACAACATATCAAAAAAATAATACATCATGACCAAGTGGGATTCATACTAGGTATGCAAAGATGGTTCAACATCAGAAAAACAATCAATGTAATCCACTACATAAATAAAACAAAAGAACCATATGGTCATATCAATCGATACAGAAAAGGCATTCAATAAAATCCAACACCCATTTCTGTTCAGAACTCTCAGCAAAATAGGGATAGAAGGACATTCCTCAACATAACAAAGGGCATATATGCAAAGCCAATAGCCAACACGATTATTAATGGAGAAAGACTCAAATCATTCCCCTTGTGAACAGGAACCAGACAAGGATGCCCTCTATCACCACTTCTATTTAACATTGTATTGGAAGTCCTAGCCAGGGCAATAAGGCAAGAAGGAGAAATAAAAGACATGTAAATTGACAAAGAGGAAGTAAAGCCATCTCTATTTGCAGATGACATGATCCTATACATAGAAAACCCAAGAGACTGAGCAAAAAAAATTACTGGAACTAATAGAGAGGTTCAGCAAAGTGGCAGGATACAAGGTCAACATACAAAAATCACTCAGATTCCTTTACATCAACAAAGAGCCCTCAAAAAGGAAATAAGTAAAACAATACCATTTATAATAGCTACCTACCAAAAAGATAAAACATGTAGGAATAAAATCTTACCAGAGACACAAAAGACCTATACAAACAAAACTACAAAACACTACTACAAGAAACTACAAGTGATCTACACAAATGCAAGAACCTGCCTTGTTCATGGATAGGAAGGCTGAATATTGTGTAAATATGGTTATTACTATCGGAGATGGTGTTTTTCACCCAGCCTGCCTCCAGGGAGCACACAAGAAATCAGTTAGATTTCATCTATTATTGGTTAAAGCTCTTTGGTTACCAAGTATGAGAAACCTATGTTGGCTAGCTTAAGAGAAAGTTGGGGATTGTTGGAAGGCAGTTCAGAGAACCAAAGGAATAAGTAGATAGCCAAGCCTCAGGAAGGGCAGGACCCAGGGCAGGGCTGGGGACTCAACAACAAGAACTTGACATCTTTTCCCTAGAGTATACATGTTTAAGTTTTTTGTTTTGTTTTGTTTTTGGATAATGCATCTTATAAGTTAAAATAAAATTTCTTTTAACATGCACTTCCAATTTATGTATATTTATTGATTTTAAATCATACCCATAAGCTACTGTATTAATCTGCTAGTTTATAAAATGTATAAAATTAGACTTTTTTCAAAAGAAGAAAAATGAAGTAATATTTTGAAAATCATGTTTTATTTTTTTAACAGTGTCAATACTTTTCTGCTTTCTTAAAAACATTGTTCTTTAGTGAGTGAAATGTAGTTGTTTATGCTTCATTAATTTAAAAAATCTTGAATTGGCACTTTTAATAGTCATTGGCTTTAATGACCATCTTGGCTGAAAGAGATACTTTATCAATCAGGCTCCCAGCAGGGAACCAAACCCAACTCAGACAACTCAGGAGACGTTAAACAAATGACTACTTACAGAAGTGTGGGAGCCAGCAAGTGATGGTGAGGAACCCCCAAATTAGCAATAGCTGCAGGCCATTACCATCCTAGCTGGGAGGAACAAGAGAAGGAAAGAGTGTTACCATATGCCAGTGAGATCTGGAGCCAGGGAAGAGGGTTCATCCAGAATATGCTGTAGTTATAGAGGGATAGTCACACCAAGGCATTCTGGTAGCACAGTAGTTAAGTGTTTGACTGCTAACTGAAAGGTCAGTGGTTCAAACCCACCAGCTGCTCTATGGGAGACGATGTGGTAGCCTGCTTCCAAGATTACAGCCTTGGAAACCCTATAGGGCAGTTCTGCATTGTCCTGTAGGGTCGCTATGAGTCAAGTAGTAGGTAGTACATCCACTGCCAGAAATATAGGGCTAAAGCAAGGAGGGAGCAGGCAAGGACACTCCCCAACTTCTCATTCCTCCTACTTTTTGCTGTTCAATTGCCCAAACTCAGCGGGTAAGCAAGGAAACCCAAGTGGTACTTTACTGACCTGGATCATCCTGGAGAACAGGGCAGAGCAGAGCAGAGCAGAACAGAGACTGATCTGTGGGCAGCGCAGGGAGGGAAGAATGGCAGAGAAGAACCAGCCCAGAATACCTGGCCTGAAAGAATGGCATCCTTGGCTGCACTTACTGAATTGTGACCCTAAATTTTTAATTTTATCCATCATACCACAAAGTAATTTTTTGAGAGTTGCTTGTGGTTTCATTAGCAGTTTTATCTGTATTCCACATTTCTTTGCAGGAGACTTTTTAAGACACATGCCCATTTTATGACGGTTGATTTGATTAAAACTAGATAAATGTATTCCACTAATCCATTTATATAGGCACATACAAACTATAGGTCCATGTCACTGAAAGCAAATAAATACATTGGAGTGCTGCATCAGCCCCTTGACATTGTCGAATTCCTTCTCTTCCCTCAAGACATATCATGAACTGGATGTGACAGTGACATTTTAACGTGTGGACTGAATTAGTCTGCTTAAGTATTAATGAAAGTTTACTTTGTTCCTACTTTTTAAAATAAAAGTAACAGTTTCAGGTTTTCTTCCCATAAACCATTGGCTCATCTTGCACTCTCTGAGTACATATACTCCACTATGAAGACCACAACTCTAGGGCACAACCACTAGCTTAACCAGAGTCCAGTGACTCTTAGTTCTGTCCAAGGTCTCAGGAGAGAGAGTCTGATAGGCCCAGCTTAGGTCAGGATCAATCAATCATGACCTGGGGATAAGATCATGGGGGCACAGATGTGGCCAAGGAGAACCATCCCTTGTATATAGGGGTCCCTTCCAGAGAAGGGGAAAATTCTGAGAGCAAAAGTCTCTCTAAAAGATATTGTCACTAACTTATAATTACCTTCCTGCCTTCTGCTTTCCAGAAACCATAGTCAAGCCTACCAACTCCTCAGCCACATTTATATTCCAAGATGTAAGAGGGAGAAGCAAGGAGAGAGGAGCAAAACATTTCTTGGTTTACTTCCATAGATGACTAATCAAGTCCATTGCATGTGGCTTTTTCACCAGTTTATGCATTGGAGGACAGCCTTATTTCCTTGCTGTTTTTCCCATGTATAGCAACTTACCTGAAGGTCTGGTGTTCACGGGGCCTCACACTGACGTAGAGGTAGACTGAATCTCAGGAAAGTCAGGCCCAGCCCAGAAAGATGGATGTGGCGATGGACCTCTGGGATCTGGCACATTAGACCCCGAAGTACTTGGCAAATTTTCCCTAAATCATGGCTCCTATAATTTATAAAACACAGAAGATATCTTGGCATGTGAGCAAACAGCAACAGTAATAATAATGTACTTATTTATTATTATTATAACAACTTATATCCCTTATTGAGCACCAGCTAAATATTGTGTCAAGTGCTTTGCGTATATTATCTCATATTTTTGCAACACCCTGTGAAATAGGTAATAATATTATCTCAGTTTTCCTGATGAGAAAATCCAGATTTTTGTGAAGTTAAGTAATTCACTCAGGATCACACAGTTGGAGTGGCAGTTGTCGTTAGGTTCCATCGAGTCAGTCCTGAATCATAGTGACCCCTGTACAACAGAGTGAAATGCTCCTCAGCCCGGTGCCATCCTCACAATCATTGCTGCGCTTTAGCCCATTGTTGCAGAGCTGAGGCTCTATTGTCCTTGCTGCAAAGTGCACGCAGCTCATCAAAATAGAAACGCAAACTGGAGCTTATCAGGCCAGAAGGAAGTAGCAGCTGGACCTGTAAGATAGTTTTAAAAAGTTAGATAAATGTGGGGTTATATATAGGGAGGTATTAAGGGAAGCTGGGAGTGACCTAGCACCATGGCAAGTTTATAGTAAGTTTTTGGTGGATATTGAATGAATGAACAAACAATGAATAAATGAAAAACAAATGAATGAACCTTCCCAGGTTGAAGACAGTGAAAGGCTTCCAACATCCAGCCCCTGGTGCCTCTTCCTGAGCTGGAATGAAGCACTCACACAGTAGTGGTCCCAGGTTATAGGTTTGGTTCTGCCCCAAACTAATTTTAAGCAAATCAGTTCTCCTTCTGAGTCCTTGGTGTTCTCATCTGGTAACTGCTCACCCTGCAAGGCTCAGGGACTCACCCCAATATTTGCCTGAGTGAGGCCATCCCAGAGCAACAGTTGTTTCAGACACTGTTTCTGTGGTAAGGAGGAAGGTGGCAATTGTGTTAGAAGAGTCAGCTATTGTTAATTTCCTAAAAGTCCATGCAGTAATTTGGGGACAGCTAGAAGTAGCACCAGGCCCATAGTCAATGGAAGATTGTGTTTTTAAGAAAATATTTACTGCTAAAGAGAATGCTGATTCGTGCTTTTTCTTCTTAACAAGACACTTGACACATTCTTTAAACATTTACAGCTTAGATCAGAAATTATGGTCTCATGTTTGGTGCTAACAATGACAGCTGCCGGAGCAGTCCCTCTTCCCTCCACTACAGGACCAACTGCCCCCCAACTCTCCAGCTTTGGGAGCAGATAGCCTATGTCCTACATGGGTGAGGGGTGGGGACAGAAGGACTGGATTTCAGCCCCCTGAAAAGGATGAGCCTCACAGGTACTAGAATTTGGGGGAGTCCCTAGTTAACACACTTGGCTGCTAACTGAAAGGTTGGGGGTTCAAGGCCACCCAGATGTGCCTTGGAAGAAAGACCTGTTGATCTTCTGAACAGCTAGCCATTGCAAATGGAGCACAGTTCTACTCTGACATACTTGAGGTTAACATGAGTTGGAAGTGACTTGATGGCAATTAGTTGGTTTTCCAAGAAACAAGGGGTACCACCTCAGAGCTCCACAAGTGGGAAGATCTAGAGAACCTGCCAAGACCCAGGAAAATGACTTGATTAGCTAACTACTATCTGCAAAGCACCTTCTCTGATTGTATCTCATTTGATCCTCTCAGAGAACAGTGGAGCCTTTCATGAATCCTCTGTGATTTCACAGTTTAATAAGAGGCATATTCCCTCCCTCTACCCCTAATTTCTCTCCCCGTTAGAGATTTATACTGTGCATTGCTTCTTAAAGGCCCTGAAAAGCCCCACAGGACAAAATATCCTCAAGTGTACTGAAACACGAAAACCTTTGTTTTCAGAGCTCTTCAGACCATTGGCCAGAGTTAGGGTTTTATGGAATGTGCCCTGAGAAAGCTGTCCAGGGGTATTCTTGCTTAGGTGGATCACGTGGAATCTGAAGAGCTCATGCACATCCAAGTGGGTCAGGATGGCCCAAAAGCTTCTCTCTAGGAGGCAGGCAGTGGGCCAGAGTGAGAAAAACCACCAATGAGCTGTGTTACCTTGGAGCTGGTCACAGCATCACATTGAGTCCCAGGTTTCCTTATCTGCAAAATAACATCCACCTCATAGTGCAACTGGAGGACTGAGTGGGTAAACATATCTAAAGTATCAGGCACATTGTCAGCCTTTGATGAATAGTGAATGCTCTTATTCTTATCTGTTGTCTATATTGCTGGCCTTATTCTTTACAATCTCCAGTCCGACATGGAACTAGGACACTGACATCGGAAGCTTCCAGTGAGCAGGCTAGGCACAGCTCCACAGTGTCCAGCTGGAGATTATTGTGCGTTTTTTTTTTTTTTTTTTCTCTGAGAAGGTCAGGGGACTCCTCAGTCCAAATGATAGTTAGTTTCCTCCCAAGAAAGGGAAAGAGCTCCTCTCGAGTTGAACAAGAAAATAAGGAAGAAATTTAGATAGCTGAGGGACACATTCAGGTTTAGCCTTATATCAACTGCAAATGGCAACATTAACCCAGGATTCCAGAGGCAACAGAAGACCCAGAAAAGGTAAAAGTGAGTCTGCTTGGAATAGGCGGAATCTGTCCCAGGGAAAAGAGTTTTGATACAAGTGAGGTGGCAATTGGCAGAGTATGTGCAGAAGTCTATGCCAGCATAGACCAGTCACCTAGCAGGGACATTTCTAAACAATAGCGGATCTAAGAATAAATTTCAGAAGATGGCTATTTAGAAGGAACTTTGGACAGAGGGGCAAATTGAGAGACACTGGTGACACGGAAAGGGTACTGAGTTGAGCATTAGTTTCAGTTGCATCCCTAAAGGCTGTGGGATCTTGTCAAAACAAAACACCAAACCTGTTGTTGAGTCAATTCTGACTATTGTGACCCTATAGAATGGAATAGAGCTTCCCCATAGGGTGTCCAAGGATGTAAGGTTGAAAGCAGATGCCACATCTTTCTTCCACAGAGTGGCTGGCAAGTTCGAACTGCCAACTTTTCAGTTAGCAGCCAAGCTGTTTAAACACTGTGCCACCAGGGCTCCTTCAGGGACCTTGTCAAGTCCACTGAATTTCAGCTTCCCCATTTAAAACTAGACAAATGATACCTAACTTATAGCATTTTGTGAGGAACAAATAAAATAGTCGATCTGAAATAGCTTAGACACTGGAAAGCTCTAGGCAACAAGGAGTTAGTATTAAAAACTAGGGACACTCTTTAAGGACTGCCATCAGGAGGTGACCAGCAGGATGAAATTGTTCTCTTTTAAAAAGCCCATTCACTCTCTCAAGGTGAAGTCAGCAAGCAGACCTGGAATGTTGGTGAGAATTGGAGGTGGCAAGTTTAAGTGGTTTCCTAGTGAAGAAGAAGTGTGATCCAGAGTTTAGAATCTCCTCTCCTTGAGTGTGGTTCAAGGGAGAGGACAGAGGATTCAGTTTGTCAGATGGAAGCTAAGGCTAATAATTTTAGCCGGGGTCTATGATGGGCAAATGGGGCAGTAGTAGTGGTAGAATTCTTGCCTTCCATGCTAGAGATCAGGGTTCTATTCCCAGCCAATGTACCTCATACACAATGGAGGCTTTCTTGTTATGATGCTGAACAGGTTTCAGGGGAACTTTGATATTAAAGTGAACTAGGAAGAAAGGCCTGGATGGCAGAGCACTACCCAAATCACTTCTTCAAGGGGCCTGTGGTGGTTAAGTTTGTGTGGCAACTTGGCTAGGGCTGGTTGAGTGGCTGGGCAGCTGGATGTAGTAGTCCCCATGATGAGACTGGTAATCAACTCCATGGTGGAATCTACTGTGAGCAATTGAGCCTTTGGGTATGTGGTCTGCTTCCCGTATATAAGCAACAGCTTGGGGAATGGTCTCTAGCTTACGGCATGCTTGAACCCTGCATGTAGCTGTGTCATTGTTCAGCAGCCTGCTATGCTCTGCCGACGTTGGGACTTTCAATGGACTTAAATGGCCTGCCATGTGGTTTGGTAACATTGGAACCGTGCCATTTTATTTGTCAACTTTGGGCTTGTTAGCCTTGGCAGCTAGTAACTGCCTGAGTGAAGAGATGCCTCTAGCTTCCGTGGGCAAGGAGCAAGAGGCAGAACTGAAGCCCAGGGTTGAGGGGCTTTCACCCAGCCCCTAGAGCCTGGCACTTGAAACTTGGACTTCTAGCCTCTGGAACTGTAAGAGAATAAACTCCTGTTTGTTAAGACCATCTCATTTGTGGTATATTCCTGTCAGAGCGGCACTAGGTAACCAAAACAGGGCCCTTTCTTTCTATCTTTTAAAATAATATTTGAGTTTTTGGTGAAAGTTTACACAGCAAGTTAAATTCTCATTTAACAGTTTCCACACAATTTGTTCAGTAACATTAATTACATTTATCACTATGTGTCAACATTCTCTTCAATTGTTTTCAGTTTGTCCCCTTCCCAGTACTCTTATTTCTCTACCACCTATCTTCTCATCTTTACTTTTGAGTACTTGGTGACCTTTTGGTCTCATACTGATGTTTTTAAAGTAGGGCACCAACCTTACAGGTTTGTTTTTGTGCCACTCTGCTATTTTGCTAAAAGGTGATCTCAAGCATAGGCTTGGTTCTAGGTTTAAAGAGTGTCCCTGGGTGATAGTCTCAGGGAATCCTCTGTTCTCTACTGTTCCAGTTTGTCTGGCTTACAAAAAAAAAAAAAGAAGAAGAAGAATTTGAGTTCAGCTCCAGATTTTTCTCCCATTCTATCCGGGACCAACTATTGTGATACCAGTCAGAATGGTCAGTGGATAGCCAGACATCATCTAATTCTAGTCTCAGGGTAAATGAGGTTGTAGCTCGTGTAGACTTGTTTCTTCTCTGAGCTTTTTGTTACCTTCTTACTGTTTTGCTTTTGATGAGTCGAGGCCCATAGTCAGTGACATCACCAAGGCTCTTATCATCTAGTGCAGTAACTCTTGATGTCATGATGTCATCATGGACCTCCTCCCATACCAGGTCATACAGAATCCTCAGTAATATATATTATCAACTTAATTGTAGAATAATATGTGATAAATATAGCTGTAAATTACTTAAATGTAATATTTCTTAGGTAATATGAATACTGACAACAAAATTGTTTTGTAAAATCTTTCTACATTGAATTACAACATTATTAGTTACATTACTAGTAACTTAGTGAAGGGGCTTTCTAGGGGTTCTCTAGAGAAGCAAAACCAGTAAAGCTTACATATACATATAAAGAAAGAGAAATTTATCTTGGGGAAAATGGCTCACACACTTCTAGAAGCTGGCAAGTGCCAAGTTCTTGGATCAAACATCAAGCTGGAGGCTTTTCCCAACTCATGCAGCTGCAGGGGCTGATGGTTGGCAGGCAGTACTGGCTGTTGATTCTAACGAATGATGAATCCAAAATCTCCAGGCCAAAGGTGGATTATTTGCTCATGGACAGTTGTAGGCAGCCAACAGGATCCTGATCCACAGAAGAATGTCTCTTTTCCCAGATGTCCATAAATATATTGGAAGCAGTCCTCACCCCTAGGGAAACTCCCTTTCAGTGCATTGGCTGCTCAAAACATATACATGTGATCCTATCATGGGAATAACCCACATCACAATTGCTAAAACCACACAGAATTGTGGTCCAGCCAAGTTGACACACAGCTCCAACTATCACAGTCCACCCCTTGTCAACTTGGCAGTGGTACACATCTTCTTAATAATATATAGTCTCTCAATAAGGACAATTATAAAGTCATATTTGCACCTAACATGATATGCTAACATGTGTACAAGTGAAACGCATTAACCTTATTTACATTTCACAGTTCATAACAGGAGGAAACAAAAATATTTGATGCACATATACAATGAAGAAATATAACAATCACAGTCCTTGTTTCTGCAACTGGTCACATGGTCATAGCTGAAACTCAGAACTACTTTCTCCCACCACCCATTCTGGGAAATACTTCCCTTGCCCTCAGCAAGCACCTCAGCTGGTCGTGGTTCTTTGCCTGGTGGAGTGACCCAAACCTTCATTGCTGAAGGGTCTGGGCCATTAGTAGTCATATTAGAATTGGGTTGCTGTAATTTTCCAATGACTTTAATCACAGGGCATGATAGTACTAAGAGACATCCTAAAGAATCTCCTGCATTCCAGACATATTCTTCTTTACCTCCATTATGTAATGTCAATCCAAATCAACAATTAGATCCTTTCCTAACCTCTCAAGGTGAAACATTGAATGAAGAATCTGTACTTAGTGGGCCTAAATCAATAAACTCAGACTGATCCAATCTTACATTCCTTTCACCATTATCCTACACCCTCAGTAGCCATTACCGTACATGTTCTCCCAGTTTCTGTCTGTACGTGTTAGCAAAATCAAGTAGGTCTTTTCGAGTGTAGTGTACCACCTCCTCAGTCACACTTTTTATTTCACCTTTTGGGGCTTGCTTAGACTTAACTTTAGTTATAGGTCTAGCAGCAACAATGGGTGGTTGGGGAAGTTCCTGAGAACATTCAGCAATGTCTTCTATGGCCTCTGCTTCAGGCAATGACCCAGTGGAACAAGCGGGTTAATCCCATCAAACTGAAGTGGAAGGGATAATGGTTTTATAGTAATCCCTTCAGATTGGAGGGATTCAACAGAATTCACAGGTTCCATATCCTGATCATCCTGACTTTCTGCCTGTATGTCCCCATTCCAGGTTTCAGGATCCCATTTTTCCTGATCAATGCCCTCACTTTAACTTCAGACACCATTCTGGGTTGGCAATTTAATTGACATTGTAATTCAGCCACCCTTAAAATAAGACTTGGGTTTGGTTTTTGGCAATATCAGCTATGTTACTAAAAGAAATAAGGCTTTCTTTCAGAGCACAACTGGAAACATTGAGGTCTTTTATGCGGCACTTAAGCTGTGACTCAGCAGCCCTGAACTCATCTCGCTCTATCATCACTTTGTCTAGTGTAAGTAGGACCAAGCAACCAGCTTCCTTATACTCCTCATGCTGACAAAATTGCAGAAAATTATCAAATATGTGATCACCCAGAGCCTCACATCTCAAAAGTACTTGATCTATTAGTGGTGCTATTTTGCATATTGATGTTGCCACCTCACACCATGGATTAGCAGGGCCCTCTTTACTAACAGAGGCAGGGTCACTAGTGCCTTTAAGTTTAATCAAATTGGAGAACCAATTTAGGAAGTCCATCCTTATGATTTTCTCTTTCTAGAACCACTCTTGGTTCCAAATGTGTTAGGCTTGGTTCTCTAGAGAAGCAAAACCAGTAAAGCTTATATACACATATAGAAAAAGAACTTTATCTTAGGAAAATGGCTCACACACTTATAGAAGCTGGCAAGTCCCAAGTTCTTGGTTCAAACGTCAAGCTGGAGGCTTTTCCCCGACTCATGCAGCTGCAGAGGCTGACAAGCTCAAGGTTGGCAGGCAGTATACCGGCTGTTGACTCCAACAAATGAGGAATCCAAGATCTCCAGGCTGAATGGTGGATTGTTCGCTCACAGACAGTTGTAGGCAGCACAGCAGGATCCCAATCCACAAAGAGTGTCTCTTTTCCCCAGATGGCCATAAATATATTGGAAGCAGGCCACACCCCTAGGGAAACTCCCTTTCAACAGATTGGCTGCTCAAAACATATACATCTGATCCTATCATGGGAATAACCTACATCACAATTGTTAAAACCATATAGAATTGTGGTCCAGCCAAGTTAACACACAGCTCCAACTACCACAGAAGCCTATTGTTATTTTCTCCTTCTTATCCTTTAATTACTACCTTATTCTCAAAAAAGTTATTGATATAGTTTTACAAATATTAATTACCACAATATCGTAGTTCAAACACCAGAAAATTTCTCAAAATCAGCAACTATGAAAACAACAAAGTGCTTATAGCATATGCAGATGAAACCACATGATTTGAAGCACCATTGTAATTGAGTAATAATGACAACTCTGACTGCAGTATGCCCACTACAATTGTGTCTTAGATGGCCACTCGAAAGCTTTTAAGACCCCAGACACTACTCACTTTACTAGGGTGAAGATGATGATTTTTGTGAACTATATTATGCCAGTTGACTGAGTTGTCCCATGAGACTATGGTCCTAAGTTTTTAAATTCTAAGGGGGCCTTTCTCCCCTTCTGAGCCATGTGCCAGGTTAAAGGTCTTCAACTTGATAACAGCAAAGGGCAAGCATAAATCTTGCATATTTCCTGTTTGGGGACCAGTGTGTGCAATGAGGAGTAGAGAGGACTGGGCAGGAGTGGAGGAATCAGGAGTGTAACAGTTGCCCAGATTTCAACTGGTGTTCAACAAAAGGCACTCTGGGTGAAGCAGATATTTTTAAAATGATGATGCTCCCAGTGGACTGGCCCAGCCCAGGGTGGAAAGCAATTTTAAAGATGCACTGACTGGTATTTTTGGAGCTTGAACTTCACACCCAAGTTCACTCCTCCTCCAAATGGTGGGAAGTCCGGGAGACCTTCAGGAGACATAAAGGCTGTTTCCTGGAACAGCTCTGGTTCAGACTACCCAGGATCTGTAGGCCAGTTTCTCACTGTCTCCCTACTTCAGGTCTGGCCCAAAGCATCCAAGCACCAACTCTACAGAGAAAATCCTTCCTGAACTAATATGAAGGGATGAACCACCATTTTAGGATGTGACTTAAGGCTATTTGGGGAATATTGAGCAGCTTGGTCTCTGGCTAAGTCTGGAGTTAAGAGAAGGTATCAGAGCAAGAGACATTTAGAAACTTTCCTGGGCTTTCCTTTTCAAAGTTGGCTGAATTAGGCAGGGAACAGGCCTAGTGCAGGGAATAAAATCACTTCTCTTGTTAAACTGAAATTCCTTCTTCTGTGCCTATCAGTGACAGAGAAGCCACAAGACAGGGAAAGGGGGTAACCAACACATGATGCCTTTTTTGGTCCAAGTCTGGATGAGATGAAAGGAGAGTGGGTCACAATGTGTTCTGGGTACTTTCCAACTGAAAGCCCAGAGAGGTAGTGCTGGTATTGTAATAGTTCACATTCCTCTATGTGTCAAAAGTTAGTCCCTACTGATGAAGGAGAAACAGTGCAGGGAATCTGTGGACTGAGGGAGGAACCATATCCTTAAACCTCATTTCACAGAGAAATTTATTTATTTATTTATTTATTGTGATTTGGGTGAAAGTTCACAAAGATTTATTTCCCATACAGCAGTTCATACACATTTTGTTTTATGACATTGATTGCAATTCCCCACAATGTAACAACTCTCTTCCCACTTCCTCTCCATAGTTACCTCTTCCCTGTGTCCTTCCCTCCCATGCACTCCCCACCTCCTGAGCTGTCTACCTGTACAAACACTGCCCTTCTGTTCTCCCTAGGTTGATTGCTCCAAAGAATGTTTCTACCTGATGTAAATGTTCACTCCTTATACCTGTTTTTTGTATGGCTGGAAGCCACAGGAGTGAGTTCATTTCCAGACCTGAAATGTAACTGTGATGGTTATATTTGTATGTCAACTTGGGTAGGCCTGGTTGTATAGCTGGGCAGCTGGATATAGTACTCCCCATGATGAGACTGGTAATCAGCTCCATGGTGGAATCTACTGGGAGCAGCTGAGTAGCTGCCTTTGGGTATGTGGTCTGCTTCCTGTATATAAAGAGAAGCCTTGGGAATGGTCTCTAGTCTATGGCACGCTTGGACCCTGCATGTAGCCATGTCGTTGCTCAGTAGCCTGCTATGCTCTGCCGACCTTGGGACTTACAATGAACTTAAGTTAATGGCCGGCCGTGTGGTTTGATAACATCGAGACTTTTTACTTGTCAACCTTGGGGCTTCTCAGCCTCAGCAGCCAGCAGCTATCTGAGTGAAGAAATGCCTCTAACTCCAGTGGGCCGGGAGCAGGAGGCAAAGCTGGACCCCAAGGTTGAGGGGCTTTCACCCAGCCCCTAGAGCCTGGCACATTGAACTTGGACTTAAAGCCTCCAAATTGTAAGAATAAACTCCTGTTTGTTAAGGCCATCCCATTTGTGGTATATTCCTGTCAGAGCGGCCCTAGGTAACCAGAACGGTAACTAAGGGCCATAGTCTCAGGCTCACCAGGCTCTATCAGACCAGCAAATCTGGTCTTTTTTTTTTTTTTTTATGATTTTGAGTTTTGTTCCACATTGTTCTCCCATTCTATCCAGGGTCTCCTGCACTGATCCCCCTCTGAGTGGTTGACAGTGGTAGCCAGGCACCACCTAGTTCTTTCAGTTTCATGGTCATATAGGCTGGGGATATCATGGTCTACCTGTCCCTTGGACTAATTGTTACCATGCATCTTTGGTTTTCCTCATTCTTCTTTGCTCTGGACAAGGAGAGACCCATCACTACATCTAGATGTCCACTTGCAAGCTTTTAAGATCTCAGTTGCTGCTCACCAAAGTAGGATGTAGAACAATGTTTCTGTGTAGTATATTATGCTAATTGAGCTTGATGTCACCTGCAACCATGGTCCCAAGCCCACAGATCCAACTACTTGTTTCCTCAGGGTAGCTGGCTGTGGCCAAGAAGCCACCACAATCTTGTCCTTTATCAGCTCTACTGTACACCCAGATATTCTTACAGCACCTAAAAATGTACCTGTAGAAACATTGTCTGCTAACCCTATACATACCACTCTACCCTGCATAGTATATCCAGTCATTCAGCCTGTCCACTCATCTATCCACCCATAGATCAATGCTTGCCATCACTGACAACGTAATACTACATGTTAAAGGGTTCATCTTTGTTTTCTGTACCTCCTGTGTGCCTCTCTATGTCTTCCTCTTCCTCAGTGCCACCAGGTTGATCACTCACTTTTGGTACATTGCCCTTACCTTCACCCAAATCACTACTTGTCTTTACCTATTTAGCAGTATTCCCTCCCATCTCTAGTAACCAACAAAAAAGTTTCCTTCCATATACAAACCTTCCCTTGACTTTTTACAATAGTGAATTAATACAATATTTGTCCTTCTGTGATTGACTTATTTCATTCAGCACAATGTCCTCCAAGGACCCACATTATGCAGTGTCTCACAGATTCTATATTATTCATTAGTGTTGTATAGTATTCCATGGTGTGTATATACCACAGTTTGGTTATCCATTCCTCGGCTAATGGGCACATCCATCTCTTTGCTATTGTGAATAGTGCTGTGATGAACATGGGTGTGCATATATCTGTTCTTCTCCTGGCTCTCACTTCTTTAGGATATATACCTAGTAATGGGATTTCTGGATCAAATGGTATATCTAATTCCAACTTTTAAAGGAATCACCATACTGACTTCCATAGTGGTATCATTTTACAGGCTTACCAACAGTGTATGAGAGTCCCAATCTCTCCACATCCTTTCCAGCATTTGTTATTTTCTGTGTTGTTGAACTTTGCTATTAGTGCTGGGGGGAGATGTTATCTCATTGCTGTTTTGATTTGAATCTCTCTAATGATCATGATGAACATTTCCTCATGTGTTTGCTGGCTGCCTGAATATCGTCTTTGATGAAGTATCTATTCATGTCTTTGGCCCATTTTTAAATTGGATTGTTTTATCTTTTTCTTGTTGAGGTGTTGGAGTTTTCTATAAGTTTTAGACATAAGTCCCTTGTCAGCTATGTCTTTGCTGAATATTTTTTTCCCAATCTGTAGGTTTTCTTTTTTCTCTTTTGGAGGAGTCTTTTGAATTTGCCTGTTTTTTTTTTTTGTTTGTTTGTTTGTTTGTTTGTTTGTTTTTCCATTGGGTCTTTTTATTATTGAGTTGTAAGAATTCTTTGTACATTCTGGATACAAGTCCCTTATCAGATAGATGATTTGCAAATATTTTGTCTCATTTTGTGGATTATCTTTTCACATTCTTGATGGTATCATTTGCAGCACAAAAGTTTTAATTTTGATGGAGTCCAATTTATCTATTTTTTTCTTCTGTTGCTTGTGTGGTTGGTACTATATCTAAGAAGGCTTTGTGTACCCTAAGATCACAAAGATTTTGTTATCTTCTTGCAGTTTTATAGTTTTAGCTTTTACAGTTAGTCTTTGATCCATTAAAAGTTAATTTTTGATAGTATAAGGAAGGGGGTCCAACTTCATTCTTTTGCATGGGGATGATCAGTTGTTTCAGCACCATTTGTTGAAAAGATTTTTTTTCCCTATTGAATTATCTTGGCACCATTATTGAAAATCAATGAACAATAAATGTAGGGCTTTATTTCTAGACTTCAAGTTCCATTGCACTGATCTGTATGTCTAGCCTTATGGCAGTAATCACACTGTCTTGACTCTGTAGCTTTACAGTGAGTTTTGGAGTTGGAAAGTATGACTCATAATTCTTTTTTTTTTTAAAGATTATTTTGGTTATTCTTGTTCCCTTGTATTGCATTTCCATGGATATTAGGATGATCCTGTCAATTTTTCAATTTAAAAAAAAATCAGCTAGGATTTGGTATATGCCATTTCATTTATTTAAGTCTTTACTTTCTTACAACAACATTTTATAGTCTTCAGGGTATAAGTTTTGAGCTTTTTTTCCTAAATATTTCCCTAAGTATTTTATTCTTTTCAATGCTATCACAAATGGAATTGTTATCTTAATTTCATTTTCAAAGTGTTCATTGCTAGTATTTAGAAGTCTAATTGATTTTTATATATTGATCTTTATCTCAGTCTGTATTCTCTGGAGGAGCAAAACCAGTAAGCATATATGAATATATAAAGATATATAGAGAGATGAATTTACTTCAAGGAAATGGCTCATACATTTGTGAGGAAATGGCTCATGCAATTTGGGGTCTGGCAGACAGGCTGAAGACCTCTGATAGCTCACATGGTTGCAGGGACTGACAAACCCAAAATCCATAGATCAGGCTACAAGCTGGAGGCCTCTGCTATCTCACAGAATTGTGAAGGTTAGTGACAGGCTGGAGGCCTCTGCTGACTTAGATCTCAAGAACTGAAGGTCAGATGATGAAAAGATTTCAGGGTTGAAAGAAAAAGTACACTTTGCCAGAACATCCATTTATATACTGCATGCAGGCCACACCCCTAAGAAAACTCCCCTTCCAACTGATTGGCTGCTCACATCAGATCAAAAAATAGAAAGTGATTACATATTGTCTGCCAAAGCACTGAGAATCACAGTGTAGCCGAACTAACACATAATATCCTGCAATCTTACTGTACTCTTATTAGTACTAATATTTTTTAGTGAATTCCTTAGAACTTTCTATATACAAGATTTTACCATCCTCAAATAGAGATAGTTTTAGTTCTTCAAAGTTAGACTCATTGGGGCATTGTCTAGACCATTTCTATTTCATTAAAGGGTCCTAAAAGGAGCTTGTGATTGGCCTGGAAAAATACTAAGGCAGTTATTCCCCAAAATTCACTGATCCCAATTTCAAAGATTGGAAGTTTGAAGCAGACTTTAATCAAACCTGATAAAAAAAAAACTGAACCCTTTGCCATTGAGTTGATTCTGACTCATAGTGAACCTATGGCACAACATAGAACTGTCCCATAAGGTTTACAAGCTTGTAATCTTAATGGAAGCAGTCTGTCACATCTTTCTCCCACAAAGTAACTGGTAGGTTTGAACTACTAACCTTTTGGTTAGCAGCCAAGCCCTTAACCATGGCAGAATAGGGCTCCTATTAACCTGATATGGCTGAAAAATTCTACCATTAGCTCTCTTGGTTTTCCTTTGAGAGATCTGGTCTCTGATCAACTGCAATTAGTGAAGCCATAATTTGTTTAAATAACTCGTTCACCACATCCACCAAATGACAGTGACCTGCAGCCATAATTAAAAGGCATTGTCTAGAACAATCATGGGAAAAAGAAGGGCTGTTTATGCACAGTGAGACAGTTCACGGGGCAGGAGTGCATGGAGGGATAGACACAGAGAAGAGGTAACTATCAGGAGGAAATGGGAGGGGAGCTGTTGCATTGGGGTGAATTATAGTCAATGTCATGAGACAACGTGTGTGTGAACTGCTGTATGGAAGTGAATTTTCTCTGTAAACTTTCACCCAAATAACAATTTTTTTAAAAAAAGGCATTGTCTATTGTTTCTGAGCTAAAAGATTCTCATACATGAGTCTACATGTTCAATTCTATGACCACATTAGAGAGGGTCAATGGCCAGCTACCAGATTCAGACATGCACTTAACACTTAGAATCTCTTTTTACACTGCTTGCTTTAAAAATCAAAGCAAAAATAATTCCAGACCCTGTTGTGTAAACAGTATGGTAACTGTACTCACATGAGGAGTCCTTCTGTGAAGTGAACTCTAAAGTTCCTAAGTGAAAAATCTCTCTCAACTTTGTTCTCTGTTGAGCTAAGGGTCAGTTTTGGAAGGTCAAGGTGTAATTATTCCTTGGCCTGTAATTCTTGCAAGAGCCAAATGGACAGCACTGCTGATCTGAATTAGTCATGTCAGTAGAAGCTAAAAAGCAAGATTTTCCCCCAGGGCTTCTATACTGAGGTATCATCCCACCACAACTGGTGGTGTTATCTCCCTCTTTCCTCTGCATAGTTTCAGCTCCACTTTTCAGCCTTTATTTTTAACTCTCTTGCACTGAGTATTTTTATTGTCAGCAGGCCACAAACCCTTTTAGGAAGCAGGCAGTTATAAATCACAGGGAAATCAATAAAAGTCAATTCAATCCACAGTAAGACAGATTTACCCCCAGATAACTAGGATCCTGTAGACTCAGCACTTTGGCCCATGGGGGTTTCTGCAAGGAGGGTAAGGGATAGGGCAGAATTGTGTTCTGAAAGAAGGGGTGGGCTGCCAGCTCCCAGAGGCCCAGAGCAGGGATGGACTTTGGCCCCCATCCATGCACTTCTCATCCTGCCTCAGGGGAGGACTCTGTTTCCATTGCATCCAACTCAGATTTTTCCAATCATATCCATGGCATTTTCTTATCTACTGAGAATCTGCTTCAGGGGTAAAGTATCTCCTTTAAGCCCCAAGAAAGAGAAATAGGAAAGAATTGCTGTAGTGTCTGGGGGAAGTATATTACTATAGCACAGAGGCATGGAAGAGGAAGGAAGTTCCATCAAGCCATCTGTTGACCACCATGTGTTAGGAGACGGCATTCCTCCAGCCAGAACTCCAGGGAACTGAAAGTAGAGAAGCTGAAAGCTAGGCCTAGAGAGAGGCATGACTGGCCCAAGGTCACAGAACAGTTTGTGGTAGAGTCCAAGTAGAACTCATGTCTTTCTACAGCCAGCTCACAAAAAAATGGTCTCACTGATTTGAAGTTCTAGTTATTTTCCCAAAAGGTTCTTTGCTCAGGAAATGCAAATTTCATGGGTAGTGAAAACTAAACAAAATTCTACAGAGAAAAAATATCAGTATATTTATTAAAAAAAAAAGGTGGATGAGAAAAAAAAAAAATGGGCATGTCAAATTGCCAACTGAAAGGACCATGCATATGAAAACTGGGCAATGAATAAAGAAGACCAAAGAAGACTTGACACATTTGAATTGTGGTGTTGATGAAGAATACTGAATATACCATGAGCTGCCAGAAGAACAAATAAATCTGTCTTGGAAGAAGTATAGACAGAATGCTCCTTAAAGCAAGGATGGTGACACTTCATCTTATGTACTTTGGACATGTTATCAGGAGGGACCAGTCCTTAGAGAAGGACATCATGCTTGGTAAAACAGAGAAAAAGAGGAAGACTCTGAACAAAATGGATTGACACAGTAGCTGCAATGATGGGCTCAATCATAGCAATGAGTGTGAGGACGGGGCAGGACTGAGCAGTGTTTTGTTCTATTCTACACAGGATTGCTGAGTCAGAACCAACGTGAGGACACTTAACAACAACAATAAGGACCATGAAGGTTGTTGGACCATGTGGACAATCCACTAATGCTCTCCTAGATAATGGGAGTAGACTAGCCTTTGAAAGGAAATTTTCCAGAAGGAGCTTTTTTTTCCCTCTCTATCAGGGAAATTATTCCAACTGCAAAGCTAAAGGTGGTGGGAGGCAGTAAGACGCCTGTAATTCACTGAACCCGGAGTAGACTCTCCTGTGTCAGGAGGGAGAGTAAGACTCAGAACTGGGATTGTTGGGAAGACCTTAGATCCACAAATGCCTGATTTTACTTCCAGGTGTCTCTGGTTTACTGAACTTGGTCATACTTACTGCCTTACTTCTGCTCCTCCACAACTAAGCCCCTCTCCCTTTAGGGGCTTTCTGGAGACATGTACATTTAAATTGGGTTAAAAATTTATTTGATTCAGTTCAACATGTGCCAAGCCCTATTATATGTCAAGTGCTGGGGATGCAAAAGGAAGAAGACTGGGTTTTGTTTTTTTTTTTTTAGGATTTGGGTGAAGATTTACAGAGTAAATTCACTCTTCATACAGCAGTTCACATATACTTTGTCTCATGTCATTGACCAAAATTTACAATGCAGCAGCTCCCCTCCCACTTCCTCCCCATAGTTACCTCCTCCCAGTGTCCATCCCTTCATACTCTTCTGCACCCTGAGCTATCTCCCTGTGCATAAGCAGCCCTTCCTTCTCCCATGATTGTTCTCTCCAGGGCGTGTGTCTACTTGAGGTAAATGTTTAACTCACATGCCTGTACTTTGTTTGGCTGGAAACCACAGTTGTGGGTTCAATTCCAGACCTGAAGGGCAGCTAGGGGCCATAGTCTCAGTGGTTACACCAGGCTCCATTGGACCAGCAAACCTGGTCCCCACCTTCTTTTTTTTTTTGCCTCCAAATGATTTTGAGTTTTGTACCACATTGTTCTCCCTCTTTATGCAGGATCTCCTACACCCCTTCCAAGTGGATGGCAGTGGTAGCTGGGCACCATCTAGTTCTTCTGGTCTCATAGTTGTATAGGTTGCAGATCGGATGGTGTACCAGTCTCTAGGACTGATTGTTTCCATTAATTTTGGTTTTCTTCTTTCTTCTTGACGAGGAGAGACCCGTTGTTGCATCTAGATGGCAGCTTCCTAGCTTTTAAGGTCCCAGGAAGACTGGGTTTTGAAGGATGAATAAGAGTAGACCATGAACATCATTGAGTTGCAGTCAGCCAAATGGAGGACCCTAACCTAAAAACAAATAATTGCAAAGTTAGAGCAGAGTTGGCAAACTTTTTTATAAGCAGCCAGATAGTAAATGTTTTAGGCTTTGCAGGCCAGCTATGTCTGTTGTAGCTACTCAGCTCTGCCCTTTTAGCATGAAAATAGCCATAGGCAATACATAAATAAATGGCTGTGGCTGTGTTCCAATAAAACTATTTTCAAAACAGGCAGTAGATAGGATCTGGCTGATGAGCCATAGTTGCTGAACTCTCTGTTTGAGGAATGGTGTCATAATACCAGAATACAAATAATAATAACAATAACATTCTGATAGCTTATTCTGTGCTAGTCTCTATGTCAGATACTCTGATACAAATTTACATATATGTGTACACTTATTTTTCACAACAGCTTGTGAGGATATTGGGATTCAAGAGCCAAAGTCACAGAGCTAGCAAGTGGCAGACACAGGGTCAAATCCAAGCCGGTTTGACTCCATAGTCTATGCTCCCAATTAAACTCTTTAAGATGCTGAAAGCAAATGGGGCAGAAAAGGTGAATCTGGTTCCGAATTTTGAGGTGGTTCTTGAAGGGTAAGTGGAGTCTGCCATGGAAACAGGTGGGAAAGAAGGTGTTCTAGGCAGATGGAGTGACATAGAAGTTTGAATAGTATGTAGAATATTCTGGAAACTGGAGAGTTGGGAGAGGCTGGAGTGTGGGATACATTGGTGGCAGTGATTGGAGAAGAAACAGAATAGGTCAGCAAGCCCAGAGCAGAAAGGGGCTGGCAAGCATGCCAGTGAGCCTGGACTTCATTGTGTAGACCGGGGCATCTCTGGCTCTGGTCTCCTGGATATGTCACACCAGATGCCCCTGAAATGCTATTAGTCAGGTTCCTAGGCCCCATCTTGAGATGTTCTGATTTAGCACGTCTAGGATGGGCTTAGGAACCTGCATTTTATCAAGCACCTCAGATGCTTCTAGTAAGTAGCCAGATTTGGAAATCAGTGCATGGAGAGCCACTGAAGAGTTTTAATCATGGGGAGAAATATGATTAGAGATATGCTTTAGAAAGGTCACTTGAGCTGTGTGGAAGATGGATTACCTCATCAGGAGAACCAACCCTTCCAGGGGTCCCTTTTACGGTCAGTTAGTTTCTGTCATCTGGAAATGTAGAATGCAGAGAGAAGAGGTCATAGGATGGCTAGATTTTGATAAGGAAGGAATGAGGGGTAACTGAGGCAGCAGAAGGGTATGTAGACAGCATGGGTGGAGGCCAAACACCACCTTAGCTGCTCCCTCCCTCTTACTCTGGGAATACTATACCACCTGGAACCGCCAGACTTGACCATAGAGATAGACAGCACTGAGCTGCTCCCCAAGTGTACCCCAGCTGCACTCCAATTGGGGCTTGTGGCCCAGGGCCCTGAAGAAACTGAGGTTTTTTCCCAGCCCTGTTAGTCTTAGAGGGAGGGCCCAACGCTGGGGTGCTTGGGACAGGGGGGAGGATGGGGGTGGGTTTCAGGGTAAAAGCCACAATTACAATGTCTCAGGCCTTTGAGGCTCCTGGGATCCCAGATGATCCCAAATTAAGCCTCTTTAAACTTCTGTTCTATAACTTTACCTTTTCATATTACAAATATCTATATTCTTTCAAATTCTATCATATCATTAATAAAGAAAGCACTTTATAATTGTTGTTGTTGTTGTTATGTGCCATCGAGTCAGACCTGACTCATAGCAAACCCCCCTGGGGTTTCCGGGGCAGTATCACTACAGAAGTAGATTGCCCAACCTTCCTTCCAAGGAGTGGTTGCTGGGTTTGAACCGCCAGCCTTCTGGTTAGCAGTCAAGTGCCTTAAGCACTATGCTACCTCAGATGTTTCCTGTAGCTACCCTGGAAAATGCCCCCAGAGGTGTGAGAGCTCCTGGGTCTGTTTATTCAGCCTGGTAGTTGCTGGGGTGACCTATTAACATGCTTGTCAATCACCAGTAATTTCCCAGTGCCTGTGAATGAAACCAAGGAGCTCTGGTGGCATAGTGGTTAAAACACTCAGCTGTTAACAAAAGGTCAATGGTTCGAACCCACCAGCTGCTCCACAGGAGAAAGATGAAACAGTCTGCTCCTGTAAAGATTTATAGCCTCAGAAACCCAACTCAGTAAGCGTGGGTGGGATTTAGGGTGGATGACCAAACCTGAGGTGGTGCGGGGTCTGCTCACCTGCCTGCCCACTCACAATCCAGGAAGGGCCCAGCAGAACCTGCTGAGGTATATCCCCTGTCAGGTCCTGACCTTAATCTGCTCACGAGCTTCTCCTAACTTAGACTTCTATAAAGATGAGAAAAAGCTTCATGAGAATGACTCAGCTTAAACCCTTGAATGAATTCTATGTTGTTTACCAAACAGATGATTTAAGCAGAGATACTACACATCTAACAAACTGCAGTTAACAGGCAAAGCGTATGTGAAAGTGATGTCAAGGACAATAACTTCCAATGATGAATGGACGAAGTCTTAGCCTCACATGGCCAATGGAAATCTCTTTTGGTTCTGTGTCAGTGTTCCTCTTTTGGTGATGGTTGTTGTTGATGTTGTTGTAGTTATTGATGGTGATGATACTTGGTACTGTGTCATCCTAGAAAGCTCATCATGGTATATTGAACAGAACCCAGGCTCAGACAATCCTGAGCTCAAATTTTGACTACAGTATTTAGAAATTGCACTCTCTGCAGCAAATTACTTAACCTTTCTGAGCTCCGTTTTTCTCTGTAAAATGGGGGTAATGATACTATATATGGCTGTTGTGAGGACTGAATAAAGTAAAGGATGCAAAGATCCAGGTAGAGCCTCTGGTACAGAGTGATCCCTCAATAAATATGAATTCTCTCCTGCTGATGCCTTGGAATCATTTCCAGCCTCTTCCCACCTCTCCATACAGAAAGACAGCTCCCTTTGAGAAATATTCCATGGTTACTTCCTGTCTCATATCATTCAGCAGCCATAGTTACACATGCCTGCTTTAAGTAGCAGTGCCCTGAAATTTATTCACTTCAAGCTAACAAAGTTAGCTTTGGGAAGAGCCATTCTCAGACTCCCACTTTTTCCACCCATTTTCTATCACTGTTTACCATAGTCTGTTCTCAAATTTTGTCTAAAGACGCAAATCCTATAGTTACTTGTGTAGATTTGGATAATTAAGGGAACTGCTCAGTTTTATTTTAATCCATAGCTTCATGTAGACTTAGCCACAGTACAAGGGGTAATCTTTGGAGTTGACCAAATTGCAAATATAGTTCAGCTTAGATCTGTTGATGAAAAGAAGACCCTGGCCAACACTCACTTCTCCCACCCCCTCTAAGTTTCAGTGGACAAGGTTTGTGTTGCTTCTTTGTTTTGCAAAGTGGAGTCTTCCTTCTAAACTGTGAGGCTGGGATCCAGGGTAGAGGCTGCTAACTCATTATTCACACAGCCTCTCAGAACCAGGGTTTTGCAATTTCCTCTCCTGGGCAGGGCTAAGAGTCAGATCCCATCTGATTTGTAGCTGGAAGAGTAAGCTCATGGTGGTCACCTCTAGGAGGTAAAGGTATTTGAAAATCATTTGAAGGTTTAAATTTGACTCAAGAAACATGTCTGGATGTCCACTCAGTATCTTTTAGGCAGGAATGTGGAGGCTTGTCAAAGCCAGTCCCTCAGGTTAAGACTAAGAGTTTAGATTTGTGTATAGTGGGGAGAAGGGAAGGAACAGACATCTTGGCAAACTCAGAGGTTTGGGCTAGGGTTTCTAGGGGAATGCTGAAGTAGGGAATGCAAAAGGAGGAGCAGGTTCTGAGGAAAGTGTCATGGTATGATAAGTTTAGTTAAGGAATACTTAGAGTGAGCTTGTTTGTTCTAGGTCTGAGTTTTCCAGCTCATACTCTCCTGAAAGCAGATCAGGGGGATACAAAAGTCATTGGCACTGAGAAGCCAGCTTTAGGTGAATTTGAAACCAAAGGCTTTTCATACCAATTGGACCTCTTTATTTCAAGTGCCAAAAAAACTCAGTATAAACCAACTTAAGCAAAAACAGGTATTGACTGGTTCTCAAAACAAAAAGGCCAGGGATATGAGGCTCTTGATCAGAGCCTGTGGTAGTTAAAGTTATATGTCAACTTGGCTGGGCCTGGTTTTGAGTGGCTGGGCAGCTGGTGGTAGTTATTCCCCATGTTGAGAATGGCAATGAACTCCTCCTTGGTGGATCTGCCACAAGCAGCTGAGTAGTTGCTGTAGGGATGTGGTCTGTTTCCCATATATAAGGAGGAGATTTGGGAATGGTTTCTAGTTTTGGGGCATACTTAGACCCTGCAGGTAGCTGAATCTTCATTCAGTAGTGGCCTGCCATCCTCTGCCAATCTTGGGACTTTTAATGGGCTTGAGTCAATGGCCTGCCATGTGGTTTGGTAATATTAGGACTGTGCCTTTTCACTTGTCAACCTTGGGTTTGTCAGTCTCAGCAGCCAGCAGGTGCCTGAGTGAAGAGATGCCTCTAGCTTCAGTGGGCCAGGAGCGAGAGTCAGAGCCAAAGCTCAAGGTTGGGGGGCTTTCACTCAGCCCCTAGAGCCTGGCACTTTGAACTCAGACTTCTTGCCTCCAAAATTATAAGAGAATAAATTCCTGTTTGTTAAAGACACTGTCAGAGTGTCAGTAACTAAAGAGCCTAAGATGATAGCCTCAGCACCTCGTTCTTCTAGCCCTTAAGTTTTCACATTGATTCCATTCTTAGACAAATTCTTCCTTCACTGTCATAAGAGGGATTCTGCAGATCTTTCACCTTCTTAACTTCAAAGTCAGCAGTTAAGACTAAGAATCCCTTTCCCAGGATGTACAGCAAAGTCTAATTGTATCTTATTGTCTCTGATCATGTCACATGGTCATCCTTGAACCAATCACAATAACCAGGGGAATGTGATGCAAAGATGCCCAAAGGTTGCCTTCAGTCCTGAGCTTGTCAGTTAGGTCCCTAGCCTCAGAGAGTATGGACTGTTCTTCAACAGGCAATATGGACCCCAAACTCACAGGACAGAAAATGTGGCACAGACTGGCAAATTAGCCCAACACTGTACAATAGAGATGGAGAGACTAAGAACCAAATGGTGATGAAACTCATCCTCACCATAGAAGGTTAGCATCACAGTCTGCTCTTCACTCCCCCAGAAGGCCCCTGTCACTGATTCCCTAATCCAATCCTTCCTTTGGCCTCCCATAGCACATATTAGGCTCCCATAGCACATATTAGTGTAAGCCCTACAACCCAGCCCCAGGTAATGTAGCCTATTTCCATGACTTCTGAGAACTGGGATTCTCAGGGAGGGAATAAATGAGGTAGGGATTTAAACTAGGAAGGCTGCATCCCAGCAGGGAAGAGCCATCTCTTCTGTTTATCTTAGATTATCACAGCTGCTTCCTATCTACCCCAGGGGATGCTATGAGAAGGACATGCAGTTCTTCAGAGAGGGGTTATCCTCCTTGTCAGCTGCACTTGCCCAGAGATAGGGCTGAGATCTGGGACAATCAAGATTCCCCCTGTCGAGAAGCATCTCATCCGGAAGGCAGAAAGGGACCGGAAAGATAATCAAATGGAAATGGGGAACCCAGGGAAGAAGTGGAAAGAGAGCTATTACATTGAAGGGATTGCAACTAATGTCACAAAACAAAATTGTTGAATGGGAAACTAATTTCCTCTCTAAACTTTCACCCACACCACAATAAAATGTTCAAATTTAAAAAAAGCAAGAAACATCTCTACTGAGGTTAGAGAAGAACAGAAAGGAGTTCTCCCTTGGAAAGGGCTGAGACCTCATGTTGGGCAAAGGAGACCCAATTTTTAATACTGACACTGTTTTCTCACTGTGTAACCTACATCAAGTTATTTTACCTCTCTGAAGCTCAGTTTCCTCATCAAACCTTCCTCACAGAGCTGACAGAGTTCAAGAGTACACACACATACACACACACACACCATGTAGGGTGTTTAGCAGCCAAGATGAAAGGTCAGGTTTGATTCCTAGAGTCCTTGCTTTTGAAAGGAGGGATCCACTAGGTGCTGAGAAATTCTTCTGGACTTGTGCTATGTCCCCAGAGCTGGGGCATAAAAGGAAGTTCTCTACCTTCGGGCTTTGTAGATATAGTTAATGTACAGGAAGCAGAAACCACTGCATACCGAACTGGGGCAGCCTCTCACTGCTATTATAGACCAGAGATCACACACCATCTGGGACAGGTCAGAGAAGGCTTCCTGGGAGAGGCAGTCCTTGAAGGACACATGGTCAGTCACAATGCCTAGCACAGAATCTAACATATAGAAGGTATTCAACAAATATTTATTGAACAAATGAATGATTTAGGTAGGCACTGTGGAGTCCATCTGTTCCTTCTGACTTTCACAAACCAGTTCCCGCATATAGACTCCAGTAGTCACTTCCCAGAACAAACTGGAAAGGGATGGGGAGGGGAAGGGAGAATAAGAGGAAAGAATTGGCAAAGAGGCATGCTTGGAACTGGATGGTAATTAATTAATTAATTAATTCAGTTGTGGTTAGGAGTGTTGCTAAGTCAGGAAGAAGTTTCACATTTATTTGAGATAAAATTTTGAAGGTACCCAAGGGTGATAGGGTGCTGCTTCCTGGCTTTCTAGATGGGCTGCTTCTGATGATCCGGGTGGTCCTTGACGGAGCTCATGTCCTGAACAAAGCACCAGTTTGTCAATCTTTATCTTTTTTTCACCTCCTAAGATATGGTCAGAGAACACTGGGCACCTCCAGGTAGAGAGGAGGGAAGATCCAAAGAAATTGTTGGCTCAGAATCGGCCCCACATGCTGGCTTCTGAAAGTCTGTATGTGGAATGTGGGTAGGACTGGCTCTTACCAGGGTCTCATCAAAGCTTGAGTTGTGGATTAAACTGTGACCCTCCAAAATATGTGTTGGAATCCTAACCCCTATACCCGTGGATGGATTATTTTTGTTATGTTATTGAGCCTATACTAATGTAGGGTATGTCCTAAACCTAGTAACTTCTGAGTTACAAAAGGAATTTTGTATAACAGACACACACACACACACACACACACACAGGAGGAAGATAGATGTCATGTGAAAATTGCTAAGGAACACCTATCCATACCAGTAAGGAAGGAATTTACAAGTCTAAGATCCCAAGACCTAAGATTTTGTCTTTTAGCCTCCAGAAAAAATACTTGTCTGTTTTTAAAGCCACTCACATGTGGTATTTCTATTCCAGCACCACTAGGAAACTAAGACAGTCCACCAGTTTGGCTCTGTATCTCTGGCCTTCTCCCTGAAACAAGGCCTGCCTCATAGGAATGGATGACTCCATGTGCCGGATTGCCTAGACCCACTAATATCAGAGTCCATCACTTTATTAGAACAGGAGTTCAGTCATGTGCACCTGTTTGGGTTTGATGGCTGTGGACCTTGCTCACCTTTGTGCCTCTACTCTATTGCGAAAGAGATGGTTCCAGAGGGACCATGGCAGCAGACTCTAGAGTGATCACGCATCTGAAGGGTCCTAAGCCCACCAGAAGGAGCCGTGGTGGTGGAGTAGTTAAATCACTTGGCTAGTAAGCTAACCAAAAGCTTACTAGCCAAGTGATTTAACTAGCCAAGTGGTTTGACCCCACCAGCTGCTCCATGGAAGAGAAGTGAGGCATTTTGCTTCCATAAAGATTTACAGCCTTGGAACCCCTATAAGGCAGTTCTACCCTGTCATATAGAGTCACTATGAATTGGAATTGACTTGACAGCAGTAGATTTGGTTTGGTTTTGTTAAGCCCACCAGCCGGCTTTAGCTAATTTTCCAAGTGGGTTTGGAAGGGGCAGTTGGGCTGCTCTGTGGCTTCCTGTTGGGTTTAATTCAAAACTGAAGTTCTAATGATAAGTGACTCCTAAAAGTCACTTTACATAGTTTTCCTGGTTGGAAGACAGGCATAAAGCTGTCAAAGAAAGAAGGCTTGCCCTTTGTGAGGTTAGTTTGTGAGGTGGAATCATTTGAGGGAATTATTCCTTGCCAGTGTGGCAGGGAAAAAGGAAACCAGTTACATCATCAATGGGAAACTCACCTATTAGGCTAGGGAAGCTCAGTGGGATGGGGGGCACCCATGGCCATCCACCTGCATGTGCAGCAGCCCCGATGGTGAATGTACATGGCCTCCAGTGAAAGGAAAACAGAGGCCAAGTCCTCCCTACTTGTTGGTCAAGGAACAACAAGGCTGTGATGGGGTCACAAGTGAAATCAGCCCTGGAGGGGTCATTTGGCTTCCTAAGATGTCCTCACAAGGCAGGGTTTGTACATGTAATCTCCCTATTTAGTAGAGTATGTGACACATCTTTTTTCACATATTCCCTCATGGATTCAAATGAGTACATCCTTTGGGCTCAGCCAAGGGCAGGATATTGGGTGTACAGAGGTGAATTATATGCCATCCTGCCATCAAGGAGCTCATCATCTAGGACATGGGGGAGGGAAGCGTTAGGGACTGTGACCGGTAGGCAAACCTCATCAGAATTAATTGGAGGATTATTCACACTGCATACAACCCTGGAGATTTATGCCTCTAGTTGAGAGAAACTTGTCATATACCTCAGTAGGACTGGGGTAGCAAAATGGTTGGGAACCACTGGCCTAGTGAGGCAAGCAGAAGTAAACAAAAATGAAACAAAACAAGGCAACAGAGCTATGAGGGAAGAAGGGAGAACAGAAAAGGAGCATACTTCCCATGTAGTGCTCTTAGTTGGCACTGCTTATTTGGCTTGATTTGAATTCTATCAATTAGCAAATAAAGCCCAGAGGAACATTTTCTCAAAGTATATATCAGAAGTAGTGGACTGGTGTGTGTAGACTATACTGGGTGTGGGAGATAAAAATGTAAGTTAAACAGTCCTTACTCTCAGGTGTTCACATTCTAGCTGAAAAGATAACATGGACACATGTAAAATGAAATGACAACATGCTAAGTGCTAAGTTGAGGACTGTGCAAAGTGTCTTGGAAAAATAGGGAAGGACGTGCCTCTTGGAGTGAAGAGGTGGAATAGGTTTATGAAGGAAAAGGTATTTGAACTGGGTGTTGAAGTATGTGTAGGAGTTTATCAGGTATAGAAAGGGGACTAGAAGGCAGCCTAGGCATAAAAGAGAGGATATGTACAAAGGAAAGAAGTTGACTGTTGGTCCATTGTGGTTGGGGCATAAAGTATATGAAGACTGAAAGAGAAGATGAGGCCAGAGAAAGTAACTAGGACCTTGACTGAGAACTGGTCCCATGGACAAAGGGTATCCTCAAAGATTTAAGAAGTGAAGTTTAAGAGACTTCTCTGGCATCATTGTGGAGGGTGGATTGGAAGGCTAGTCTGGAAATAAGAAGATCAGTCAAGCCATTGTAATGACTCAGGCCACACAAAGCCCTAACAGGGTGGTGATGATGGGGAAAAGGGAAGTGATCTAAGACAGTTCTGAGCTAGTATGAACAGGGCTTGGATTCTAATGAATGTGGAAAATGATGGATAGGGAGAAAACATGATGACTCCCAGCTTTCTAACTTGGGTGTCATTCGCTGGGGAATAGGAGGAGTGGACTTGGAGGAGAGCAAGGTTGGGAAGGGGAAGAAATTATGGGTTCAGTTTCAGCCCAGTACCATGGGCTGCTCACTGTGAGCAGCCCATGGTACACCTGGAAAGAGTTGTTCAAAGGCAATCTGAGACCAGGTCTCCACAACCTATTATCTCAGGATGGTATTAAGGTCCTTCTGGAAGGGGAAAGGAGCAGGGGACCTAAGACTGAGGAGCTCAGTGCTATGCTGAGAAATGTTTAAGAGCCAGCTCTCTGGAGGAGAAAAGACCCTGATGTGTAGCATCTGCCAATTTCTGTGGTACAAATTCTTCCTCCCATCCTGACCAATTTCAAACTGCCAATTCAACATTTCTGAGCATGCATCTGGGAAGTAATGCACAGTAGCACACCATTATATAGTATTTCCAAGGTTGGGCAATCCTACTTCCGTAGTGATACTGCCTCGGAAACCCAAGGAGGGGTCGCTATGAGTCAGGGCTGACTCGATGGCAAACAACAACAACAACAACAACCAAACAGATACAATAAATGTGAATAATCTCAAAAGCACAGATAGTCATAAAGTTTTTTACCAGTTGCCTTAGAGTTGATTCTGATTCATGGTGACCCCATGTGTGTCAGAGTAGAATTGTGCTCTATAGGGTTTTCAGTGCCTGATTTTTCAGAAGTAGATTGTCAGACTTTTCTTTTGAAATGCTTGTGGGAGGACTCTAACCTCCAGCATAATGGTTAGCAGCCAAACACTTTAACTGTGCACTACCCAAGGACTCCCAGTAAAATGATTGTTGTTGTTGTTGTGGTTATTTGCTATCGAGCCAGACCCGACTCACAGCAGCCCCTCCTTGGGTTTCCGAGGCAGTATCACTACGGAAGTAGATTGCGCAACCTTCTTTCCGAGTAAAATGATTAGGAAGTGATTATTTTGAATATTTATTTCTTTTTATTCTTTTTGTTTGACACGGTGGCTGCGACAATAGGCTCAAGTATAGCAAGGATCATGGAGCTGGCTCAGGATTGGGCGGTGTTTCATTCTGCTGTGCATGGGGTAGCTATGAGTCGGAAACGACTCGACAGCATCTAACAACATTTCTTTTGTTTTTAGTATAACTTGTTTAATTATAAGTTTAAATAATTTCATGTTTAACAATATTTGTGTTTAACACCAGCTCAAGTAATTCCTGAAAATGTAATATCTAAGCTATTGTCAGCTGTTCAACCTGGCTCTCTAACACATTGGCTGGAGAGGATCCTCCAAAGGGCAAGGCAGAAAGAGCCTAGAAATCACCTACTTCTCAGATAGGCTCAGTGATTCCTCAAAGTTACATACCAGGTGAGCCAGGCCCAGGACCCAGAAGGTAACTCTGGTCACCCATTCCTTCATGTGCCCCTGGTCAACCCTGAAGACCCATGGACACCGTGTGGTCCTTGACCTTAGGACGATGACTCATGCCACCATGGAGTGAGTGACTCAGGAAAGAGGCTGCTGGGCGGCCCGGAACAAAGAGAACCGGGCAAGATTTATTTCTGCTAGGAGCTAAATAAGAGGCTGAGATACATTTCTGCTGTTCCAGGAGCCTTTGAACTGCCTCCGATTGAGCAATTGCACATATTTCCAAGAAGAAAAAATTTCTTCAAGTGGACTTATTCTTAAAAAAGAATTGCTGAAGTGAACAAGCTGGAAAGGAAACCTGGAGAGATGTTTTGACTCACTTCCTATCCTGATCCGGGGTGGGTTTGGGTGGTTGGGAGGGAGGAAGCTCTGGCCCTTGCTTGACCATTTTTCGAAGGGTGTAGAACGTGGATCTAAAGTATTTTAGAGTTTCCTCAATCCCCCTTTTTCTCCAGAGTGGTATCTAATTCTCAAGGGCTTCCAGAGTGCCAAGGAGTCAGGGTGAGGAGGGATGCCCTGATCTTCAATGTCATCTGTCTCAGCTGGCATTTAATAAGAAGTCCACCATGCTTTTTGTCAGTCCTTGGTTAGTATATAACCACCAAATCATCCTTCTCAAGGCACCTTCAAATGTAATGACTCTCTGCTAATGGGTGCACAGGAATTATTCTCCTAGCCCCGTCCCTCTCCTCCCCTAGCCCAGTATGTGAAACGCTCTGAGGGTATCTAAAGACCTTATCTATCTACACATAGCAAAGAGCCAATTCTTCTCTTTGGGATCTTTTTCTCAGGATTCTGTCTGGGAAATGAGTCCCAAGACCTCTCTTCTCTCTCATCTGGAGAATTTTTCCCCACCTCCCCAGGGAAGCAGGGAGTGCAAATGGTTAATGTACTCAGCTTCTACCAAAAGGTTAGAGGTTCAAGTTCACCCAGAGGCTCCTTGGGAGAAAGTCTTGGTGAGGTATATCTAAAAAGTCAGCCACTGAAAATGCTATGTAGTACATTTCTATTCTGGCACATATGGAATGGCCCTGCGTCAGAGTCAACTTGACTGCAACTGATTCTCCAGAGAAGCAAAGCACAGGTCTCTTTCTCAGGGATTCATCAGTATCTACACTGTCAGTGCTTCTAATCCACTCTCTTGTCTCTCTCTCACCTCCATAGTCTTTACTAGTTGTGGGGACGGAAGACTTACTCTTAGTTGGAATGTTTTCTCCCAAGTCTTTTTTCTGTGTCCTTTCTGTTTCCCTAAGGGTCCTTTGAGACACAAAAGGCAGGAACTGACTTCCTTTTCTCTACAACTTGCTGCTACAGCTCTCCCCCAAGGCAGTAAGACCAGAATGGCCTTGCTGTTGGCCTGAGGGGATAGGTAGTAGAGGGAAAGGAGAAACCAAGAGGCATTGGTTACTATTTTAAAAGTACCATCTTGCCCCAGTGGTTGAGCACTATGCTGACTCCTGCCCTTTTCCTCTGGAGTTGGTGTGGGCTCTCCTCCTGGATATGGTTTTGACACTGGTCTGAGCAATTGGTGGCTCATGCCCAGGGCTACAATGCCTTTTGACTTGGTGGAGGAAGGCTCCCTTGGCCAAAAAAGCCTGTAGGAGATCCTCGGGAATGGAAAGCATGGCCAGAGAAAACTGAGCTTTGAGGTTTCCCAGAGAGGTTGCAGACCCCTGGGAGTGTTGGGGTGTTCAGGGAATAGCTCAGAGAATGGCCTCACCGGAATACCACTAGATCCCTGCTCCTGTGGCTCCCAGCCCCTGGACCAGAGTGGATAGGGTTGAAGGATAGTCATCATTTGGGAAGTTCCTTTCAGTCCCTTCTCCTCCCCTTTCTGTTCTCCCCACATCTCCACCCCTCTCCACCTACCCTACTGCCATACTCTCCCGTTCAATCTGAATCTGCTTTCAGGAGAGAATCTTGTGGCCCTGCTCTGGGTGAGACTGTGCCCCCTTCAGCCATTCATTCAATGATTCAATATACTGTAGCCTGAGCACCTGTCCTGCCAGATACTGTATCTGGTCCTTTTCCAAAGAACTTATGCTAGACCTCAGTTTCTACTTGTGGAATGAAATCCTCTTGTCCTTTGAGAGTCAGTAGAAAGATCTGGGGCTTTGGAACTGACCACCATTACTGTGGTCAACCCAGTAATGTTTGTAAAATGACTCAAATCCCACTTCTAACAGCCATGTGAATATCAGTGTCACCAGAGTGCATGGCCACTAAAAGGTTTAATTCCAATCATGTCTGATTGTCTTTATTTGTCTACTCAGAGAAGAAGCTCTGGCCATACCAGGCCTGTGTTTCTTTTACCAGCAAGAGACAAAGCCAAGAATTCTGCCACCCAGAAAGAAAACCAGAAAATTTGGGCCTTGGTTAGGTTTTGATGATGCTGTGCCTAAGAGACCTCAGTTGCCCTGTTTGGAGAAGGGAAGGGAACTCTGAGTAAATACCATGTGTCAGGCACCTTGCATGTATGCCCTAATTCAATCTTTACAATGATCCTAAAAGATAGGCTCTGGTAGCATAGTGCCTAAGGCACTTGACTTTCCTCCAAGAGCTCTGGTAGCATAGTGCCTAAGGCACTTGACTGCTAACCAGAGACTGGCGGTTCAAACCCACCAGCCACTCCTCAGAAGGAAGATGAGGCAATCTACTTCCATAGTGATACTGCCTCGGAAACCCAAGGAGGGGTTGCTATGAGTCGGGGCCCACTCAATGGCACATAACAACAACCAACAACAAATTTCCTCCATTTTACAGATGAGGAAATGGAGGCCCATGGGCATTAATCTAATAAGGAAGACACACAGAGAGAACTAGAATCTAATCTTCTGGCTCCAAAGCCCTCTAACAACATTCCAAGGTTAGGAAGCAAGATGGGGCTCTCAAAAGGTTGCCCTTCACTCAGGCTTGCTGTGGAGTGCAAGACCCAGTTCTGCAGGTGGCCAGGTTCAGGGACCCACAAAGGCACCTCTCAGCACTTTGGGCTGATCTCTGATACCTGAGGAGATTTTCCAAGTCTGCCAAGGGTAAGTGGAGGGAGTAGAGAGCACCCTCTCTTGTGAAAGTGACCGTGAGAGAATGGAAGATCAGGTAGAAGGACACCAGCTTTCACAGCACAGACACATTTGCTTATTCTTGACTTCAAGAAAACTTGTGTTTTCTTGACCTGCTCTAACTCTGCCTCTCACTCATAGGTGAGGCCCTGGCCAGGATCTTGCCCCTGTCTGGGCATTAGTTTGCCACCTGTAAGAATGGGACTGGGGTTAGGATGGCTGATCTCCAGTGACCTTCCTCCTCATCCTCTGAATTTGCAGAGGAGCTGAGAGAGGTGATGTGCGTGCAGTCACCCCAAACAATTCCCTCCATCGGGTTCTTCATCTAGAGATAGACCAGTGGTATTAATAGCAACCTAATCTCTTTCAAATTCTTTGTGCTGCTAAAATGAAAGCAAAAATTCAAAGCTGGAAGAACAAAAAAAAAAAAAAAAAAACTCCCTTCTGAGAATTCTGAGTCACTCCAGAAAGGTCAGTGGAGTCTGGGTTAACCCATTATTTTCCAGAAGGACCTCCAACACCCAAAGATTAACAGGGAATCTGAGAGTCACTCAGCATGCTGGCCGTGCTCCTGGAACACAGCTTGCTGCCCTGGAACTGTAGTTTTAGAGAGGGGTGTGATCTGTTCCTGCATGGTCTCAAGGTTCTGGGAGAGGTATCTTCAGGGCCAGTAGGAAAGTCCACCACTGCCTTCCAAGAATGTCATCTTGAGTTGGTCAGCGTAGGCCTGTAAGGAACTGGAGAGTCAGATCAACCTGTGGTTGACTCTGGGCACTGCTACTCATTGGCAATGTGACTTTGAGCAAACCTTTGGGCTTCCATTTCCTCATCTGCAAAATGGGAGTAATAATAATGTTAATAATAATAGTATTTGCCTTACCCATTGCACAGAGTTGTTGAAAGCATTGAAGGAGATAGGTTCTGTAAAGGTACTTTCTATACCATGAGTCCTGCAATTGTCTCAGTGCTTTCTGGGACATCCTGCTGGCTGAAATCTCCAGAATGGAGGCATTCACCCAGCTGGGAACGGGCATACTTTTGCTTATATGGCCTCTATGTCAGAGCAACCCTCTGCTGCCCTTCCTCTCAGCCCAGAGGGTTCTGCAGTAGCTATTTCCAGAAACAGAGAGCCTGTGCTGTTGACCTAACAAATATATGACTTCCTGGGATGGATGGTTGGATGGACAAACCAATGGACAGTTGTATGAATGGAAGAGTCAGAAGATGAGGTGAGTGAGTGGATGAATTAACAGAAAGACAAATGATAGATGGATGGATGGATTTGCCAGACCACACTGTGGGAATGATGCAGCTTCAAACTGTGGACCCACTCTAATGCCCTCACATGGCATCCATAAGCCAAAATGTTGGTGCTGCTTTTTCTTCCCTACCCTTATCACCATCATAATCCTACTGGAGTACATACTCCAGTTCTCCCCTGGGGTGGGCAAAAGGCCCCATGCTGGGTTCTTTTGCTACACTCTAGCAGAACTTCTGGTGATGGAGGCAGAGTGGATGAGGAGAAAGATGATGGGCCTTGGAGTCAGACTAGGCTGGATTAGAATCCTTGTCTGCCACTTACTAGCTGTGTGATCTTAAGCAAGTTGCTGAACCTCTCTGACCCTTAGTTTTTTAATATATAAAATGGAAATAATAAAATCTATCTCATGAGGATTAAATAAGATAGGATTTGAAATGTATCTAGCATAGTCCTATACTCAGTAGGCAAAACTAGACATATCTGCTGAATGAAAGAATGCATAAAAGTATATTACTTTTATTTCTTTCATGATCAGGGTTAGTGCCAGGGACAGATAAAACATTTAACTGTGGTTCAGGGATTTCTAAGCTCTTCATTTTCGCAGACGTTTGGAAAGTTTGTCTTAGCAGAAGCCATTGGGTCAGGTACAAAGGTAACTGGACCCAGCCAAGTTGGTTCCTCAGTTTTCCTTCCTATAAAATGGGTCAGGTTATATTTAAGCACTGACTAGGGGTAGAAGGGGAGCTCTGGTAGCATAGTGCCTAAGAGCACTTAACTGCTAACCAGAAGGCTGGCGGTTCAAACCCACCAGCCACTCCTTGGAAGGAAGGTTGGGCAATCTACTTCTGTGGTAATACTGCCTCAGGAAACCCAAGGAGGCGTCGCTATGAATTGGGTCCGATTTGACAGCACATAACAACAACAACAACAACAGGAATAGAAGGAGTGGAGTCAAAAGGGCTAATTGGCTCTTGGCACTTACCCACCTAACCCTTTACTGGCCAGGCTTGGGAGGCAACGAAAAGGACCCTGAGGATGGGTTACAGAAGGAACAGCTTGGAGACCAAACATGTCTAAATATTTTTTCCTTTTATGGACCCATGCTCTAGATCGCCACTTCCTGGAGATTGTATTCTAAACTTTGCTGTGATGAATATGCAGTCTGTGTGCCCATGAGCTCCAGCGGAACCCAGATGTCACCCTGGGGGAAGGACTCTGCTTTTACCTTGCTATTTTAAGCAGTGGGTTTATAATAATGGATGGAAGAGAAAGCAAACGGGGCCGAAGCAGCGTGGGAATGGACTGGCAGGAGGGGCTGCCGGGGCTTCCCACTGAGGAGAGTGGATTTTCTCCTTGTCAAGTGTGGGACCTCAGCCAGCGTGCACTCTGCCTTTACCTGGCATCAGTGGACATCTCTTAGTGTTTGTCTGATTCAATTCATGTCTGTTTTGTTTTGCTTTCTGACCCACAGACTGACTTAGGGTCTTTCTTGAGGAGTGGGAGGTGGAGGTGGAGGTGGAGATAGAAGAAGGGAAAGGAAGGTTACAAAATGAAATATTTCTGATGAGATTTTGGAATACCATGATCCCAGAATCCTCTAGGATGGGATCATTAAGTCTTATGGTTTGTTGTAACTAGGAAGGATCCAAGATTCCATGGAATCTCAGAGTTAGAAAGGCCCCCCTGAAGTGAGTTAGGAATCCTGTGATCCTTGCCACAGCCTTTGCTGGAACTCTCCCAGGAATAGGGAGCTCACTACCTTAAAGAGAAGCCCATTTCATCTTCAGGTGGTTCCAACCACTAGAAAGTTTACTCTTGCCTTGATCGAACCTTTTAGTCATTGGCCATGAGTCTGTCCATTGGAAACAATAGAACCCCATGAGTGTTTATCTGAGAAGAGACTGTATTTCTCACTACTAAAGGTCTCTAGTTTTTCAAACAAATTGTTGTCCTTATTACATCCTGCTTCCTTTTTTCTGAGAATACCCCCATTTTTCCAAATCCTTAACAAGAGAGCATAGGATACTTGGTGGAATTTAAGACATAAAGGAAAAGTGGAACTATCACCTCCCATGTTTTAGAAACCATATTCCTATTAAGACCACCTGGACCTGTATACACATCACACATTTAGTTTTAAGAGGTTTCTGGGAGATATATCCAACTTCCTTGGTGAATTTGAAGTTTGTGGATACTTATTTTCTACCTCAACCTCTGTTACAATATATTTTACTGAATACTGCAGATGTCATTGCTGCTGAAGTCCACCTTTGGGTGAACTTGATGCTCCTTTGGGATGGGAGACACAGCATGCCTTGGCCCCATAGCTCTCATTCCTAAGAGCTGGGTTCAATCTGTCCAGGATGGCTTCTCCCTTTCCTGTCTTCATCTCCCCACTCAGCCATCACCCCCACCCTCCAGGCTCTTCTACCTGGACAGATCCCGTTCAACATTTCAGTGTTCATGCCTCAGTTCAAGCATCATTTCTGTTATGGAATCTTCATTAAAACAAGTACTCCCTCCCACCCTTGTCCCAATTCTCAGAGTTAGGGACCCTTTCTCTGTTCTCCCACAACTTCTCACCTTCAAGTATTTACCCTATTATACCATTTTCCATCTGCCTCCCATCACTGGGCTCCATGCTCCTTGAGGGCTAAGACTACAACATTTTTGTTTTTTGTTTTTCAATTGTTGGGATTTGAGTGAAAGTTTACAGAACAAATTGGTTTTCTACTCAATTGTTTGTACATGTTTTGTTTCATGACATTGAATGTAGTCTCACAATGTGACAGCGTTTTCCCCACTTCCTCCCTGCGGTTACCATTTCCCTTTGTCCCTTTCTATCCATTCCTGCCTTCTGAGCTTTATCCCTGGGCAAGTTCTGCCCTTCAGATCTCATATGGTTAATTGTTCCAAGGGATGTGTACCTCTCTGGTATTATTGCTCATGCCATAGGTCTATTTTTTTGTTTTGGTGTTTTTGTTTTCTGATTTTGTGTGTGTGTGTGAGAATTTTCATTTATTTATGTGTCCACCCCACTCCCAACCCAACTCAGAGTTTAACCCTGACTAGACAATTCAGAACAGACGTTTGTTGAGATACTGAAAAGAATGAAGGCACAGATCATTATAGGCCTGCTATGAATTTTCTGGCAGTTACCTAATATTATAGAAACTCATTTTCCTTGTATGTAAAATGGAGGACAATAATGATAATAGTTATCCTGGGGTCCTCAAATTTTCTGGCATTCAGGGATTATCTCTCTCTTTAATACTCAACTACAGTGGCCTAAGCATCCATCCTGCATGATAGGTCTGTCTATCGTTTGGCTGAAAGTTTAACCATAGGGATGAGTTCAGTTCCAGGTCTGAAGGGTACCTAAAAGCCATAGTCTCAGGGGTGCCATCAGTCTCTACCAGACCAACAAGCCTGGTCTTTTTTATTTCTTATTTTTATTTATTTTTAATGATTTTAAGTTTTGTTCCACATTTTTCTCCCACTCTATCAAAGACCTCCTATTGTGATCCCTTTCAAAGTGGAGAGACCATGTTTTCCTCTTCTAGCATGGGGCCTGGTAGAGCAATCATAAAAAGTAAATGTGGTGAATGAATGAATGCCATAAAACCAAAAAAAAAAAAAACCCAAACTCACTGCCGTCAAGTTGGATCCAACTCATAGCGATCCCTCCTTGGATTTCCGAGGTGGTATCACTATGGAAGTAGATTGCCTAACCTTCCTTCTGAGGAGTGTCTAGTGGGTTTGAACTGGCAGCCTTCTGGTTAACAGTCAAATGCCTTAGGCACTATACCACCAGAGCTCCTAGTTTGTGGATATTCTGCTTGAGATGAGATTGCTTGAGCTGACCAGCAGGTGTCACCCAATTGTTTCAAAGCTGAGTGGGGCTACCTTTCCATTGCTGAGAAAGACAAAAGCCAAGATGATGGTCACATTTACCAGTCCTAGGATGGGAGGAGGATGACACCTACAAGCATTTTTTTTTTTATGAATCCTCTGGATTTACAATAAATCAAACACCTGGCCTTCCTCAATGAGCTAATTCCAGAGGGCCGGAACAGATGTGGTAGGTGGTATGGGGCATGTGTTGGGTGGAAGCCTGTCAGAGCTGTGGCTGATGCCAGATTCAGGCCTGCCCTCTCTGGCTCTAGGGCCTTTCTGAGCCCACATTGCAGGGGACAAGAAGAACACCTAGTATCAGGGGAGGTGGCAGAGCTTTCTGACTTTTCTTCATGCAGAACCTCACGTATGACATAGCAGGTACTCATTAAATGACAGTGTCCTTCCATCCTCCCTCCCCCCATGTGTGTTCCACCTCTCTATGGCTAAGGACAATATCTGACAATGTCATCTGTGGGTCTGATGGTTTTCATCTGTGTCAGCAGAGTAGTTCCTTCAGGAGAGTTCTGAAGTTGCAGAACCAGGCTGCTTATTGGTCTGCAGGTCTCTTAGGACTTCCTCTGCCCTCTCAAGGGGCAGGAGGCCTAAAGGAGTATAGAGGTGGGAGAGGCTAGGCAGGGCCCTCTGTACTCCTGACAGGCTTCCTGGATTGGGGACCTACATGCAAGTAGCCTCTGTGAGCAGCCACTCTTTGCTGGACACTATCTCTCTTTTCGTCCTCAGAACAACTCTGCATTGGGGGCATTTTCACCTATTTCCATGACGTGGAAACTGAGGCTTAGTGGTAAAGGTAACTTTCCAATGCCACACAGCCAGTGAGTGGCAGAGAGGGGACTCAGATCCAAGTATCTGGTTCCAAAGCCTGTTCTCTTTCTACCTGACTCTCCAGATGGAGAACCAGCATTACTAGACTCCTCATCTAAGAGTAAGCAGAGCATCTGGGTCCATTGACTCAGTTCTGTTGGCAGGCAAGGGGAATTATGATCCTGGGCCTCTTGACTGTCAAGAACCAAGGAAGAGCAGTTAGATGCGTTCCATTACAAGTAACAGAAAGCCCAACCCAAACTGACTTAAACACTGAGGAGATTTAATTGTTTATGTACATGACTAGTCCAGAAAGAATTCAAGTTTCAGGTGTACTTGGTCAGAGCTCCAGCTCTGTTTCTCTGCAGGTCTCTTGACCCTGCCTTCCTCTCTTTGTGTCAGTTTTATTCCCAGTCTGGTTTTCCTCATGGAAGCAAAATGGCTGCAGCAGCACCAGACAGAGCAAGAGAAAGTATCTGAACCAATCACTGGGACCAGAGAACTACCATGTGCTCATTGACTTGTTGTTATTATTGTTAGTTGTTGTCATGTTAGCTTTGACCTTATGTACAGCAGAACTAAAGATTGCCCTGTCCTGGCCATCTTCATGATTGTAGTATGTTTTAGTCCATTGTTGCAGTTACTGCTCATGGTTTTAGCTGGGCCTGTTGTCTGTCTTTGAGCCAATCATTGGATTGACTCCATATGAATGACATTATGCTGATTGGGTCAATCCCACCCAGGCCTCAAGGCTATTTCATGGGGAGGGAATAGCCTGGCTTTGGGGGAAGCAACCCAAGGTGTATTGTAAGCTCCTGGAGCTGGACCCTGCATAGGGTACACAGGATGCACCCTGGCTGAGGCTCTAGAATTGTGGTTTTAGCAGGGCTGTCAGGCTCAAGGAGCTCTGATAGCATAGTGTCTAAGGCACTTGACTGCTAACCAGAAGGCTGGCAGTTCAAACCCACCAGCCACTCCATGGAAAGAAGATGGGGCAATCTACTTCCATAGTGATACTGCCTAGGAAACCCAAGGAGGGGTCGCTACGAGTCGAGTCCGACTCGACGGCACATAACAACAACAACATTAGGCTCAGTGAGAGCTGTACTCAGGAGAGAGAGAATGGTACTGAGGGTCAGAGAAACTGCTAAAGGATGTAAGGGGGATCATGAGGAATGAGGTCAGGAACATGATTCCTTACTCTCCATCCACACAGCCAAGGGAAGCCAGGTGGAAGGAGCACTGGCCACAAAATCAGGAAAATCTTTGTTCAAATGCTTGGTTCTTTGTGTGGTTTTGGGCAAGTGGTGTCCACTCTCTGAGGCGGTTCCCTCATTAATAAAATGATCATAGTCATAATTACATCACAGGTCATCATGAGGATTGAATTAGATGATGTTGATAAAGTTCCTAGAATAGTACCTGGTTCAACAAATGGTACACAAATATAAATCTGATCCCAATGAAGTGTCCTCCATGAGCATAGGCTTCGAGGAGTTTAAAGCAGTTTCTCCCTTCTGGGATAGCTTTGTTTACTTTAAGGACCAAATTAGATGCAAATCTCTAAGGTCACCTCTGACTTTATAAACAAAGCCAGAAAGCAGAAGGAAATGCAATTCCAAGCACCCTCTCCTAGCCTCATTTGACCTTCAGTGTTGTAAACTTGAGCAGGCTGATGTTGTTTGGGCCTCTCTGTGGCTCATGGCTTCTGGAAATGGAGCCCAGCTCAGGACAGGGATGGGAATGGATTTGACTTGTTCTTTTGGTGTCTTCCCAGCCTGTGGAGCCCAGACCTCTTGGAGCATCATTGAGGCTGACACAGCGAAGGTTCTGGGCACACACGGCCATTCTACCAGGTGGCCATGCCCCACATTCCTGAGGAGGAAGACCCCCCCGGAAATCCACAGGCAGCCCAGAGCTCCACCAGCCAAGTAAGTGTCCCCTCCCTGCCCTCAACTAGCCTGGCCAGGGACCAATCCAAGCACCATGGGTGGTCATAGCTTCCAGCCTGGCCAAGAGTTTGCTAATAGCATGACACCCTGCAGTGGGTGCCTGGAGATGTGTGGCTCCCATGCTGAAGAAAAGATTACCTGAGTTTGAATTGATGGAGGCACCTGCATATCCTGATAGTGGAACTTTCTGGGCTGTGCCTCACTGAGGACTCATGGGAAGTCAATCTACCCTAACTGTATGTAGACTTAGCTCTGAACTATAGAAAGACATACAGGAGAAACCTCAGCATGGAGGGTCCTGTCAAGTCAGGGTAGTGGGCACCAACAAAAGACCACTTAAAGTGAACCCACTTAGCATGAAGATAAAAATTCCATAGTAAGTGGTTTTAAAAATTATGTCATTGAGATTTTATTGTAAAACAAAGTGAAAAACTAAGTTAAAAGGTATCATTGAAATTTTATTGTGAAAATGAAATTATGCTAGTTGTTTTTATACATATTATGAAATATAGGTTATATGGTAATTTTTAAACTGAGCAAACAATTAACTGTCGATTTTGGTGTATTTATTTTTCATACTAACAAAATAATCTACTCATATGATGCCATATCCTTCACTTCACATTTTGTTTTATAGCTCCCTCAATAAGGGATTCTGGTATTTGAATATTTAAAGTCGCCATCTGTTTTCCAAGTTCTTTAAAAAAGAAAGAAAAGAAAACTCAGGATAGCAGAGTAGAAAGATGCAAGAGACCAGGGCTCTGTGCTCACAGAGCAGCTCGCCAGCCCTGGACTGCCCACCTCTAGTCACTTTTCTTTTTTTTTTTTTAATAGACTTAATTTTTAAGAGAAGTAACTAAATTTACAGAAAAATTGTGCAGCAAGTAGAGAGAGTTCCAAATAACCTCTCTTCCCTATGCAGTTTCTCCTGTTAACATCTTGCATTTCTATGGTACATTCGTCTCTACTGATGAACCAATATTAATACATTATTAGTAACTAAAGTTTATAATTTACATTAGGGTTTTGACAAATGCAAAATGGCATGTGTCTACCATTACAGTATCATACAAAAATAATTTCAGTGCCCTGTGCTCCACTCCAAGGACTGTTTTTAATCCTTTGATAGATCATTCCCATTTGAGGAACCTATCTTGCTATCATGCTCATCATTTTTTTCTGCATTTGCTAACTGTTCTGGTTACCTAGTGCCGCTCTGACAAGAATTTACCACAAAGGGGATGGCCTTAACAAACAGGAGTTTATTCTTACAATTTGGAGGCTTTAAGTCCAAGTTCAAAGTGCCAGGCTCTAGGGGCTGGGTGAAAGCCCCTCAACCTTGGGGTCCAGCTCTGCTTCTGCTCCTGGCCCACTAGAGCTAGAGGCATTTCTTCACTCAGACAGCTTCAGGCTGCTGAGGCTGAGAAACCCCAAAGTTGACAAGTCAAAAGGCACAGTCCCAATGTTACCAAACCACACAGCAGGCCATTAACTTAAGTCCATTGTAAGTCCCAAGGTCGGCAGAGCATAGCAGGCTGCTGAGCAATGACACGGCTACGTGCAGGGTCCAAGCGTGCCAAAGGCTAGAGACCATTCCCAAGGCTTCTCCTTATATACAGGAAGCAGACCACATAGCCAAAGGCAGCTACTCAGGTGCTTGTGGTAGATCCCACCATGGAGTTGATTGCCAGTCTCCTCATGGGGATTAACTACCACCAGCTGCCCAGCCACTCAACCAGGCCCAGCCAAGTTGACACACAAACTGAACTACCACACTAACTGATCCAGCTCTATCTGACCCTCATTGGCCATGACCTTGCATGTGAAGTTCTCCAACATTATTATTTTTTATTTATTTTGACTTCATGAACTTTGCAGTTTGTTTATACTGAGCTTGCATCGTCCCATTATATCTGACAGTCACACACATTGACCCAGGACAGATGAGAGGGAATAGATACTAGTTAAGTGAGGGAAGAATGTAAGAATGTATTTGTTTTCTTACACATCATAACTGTGGGGACTTAGATATTCATTAAACAGTGGCCCCTATTATCTCCATATCCTAAGCCTATGGGAGTGAGATGTTCTAGAGCTTAACAGGCTTGTAGAGGAGCACTTCCCTTAAACATCTAAGTGTCAGTGGGCCAACCCCTTGGCCACAGGCAGCCCAGCTCAGGATTTCATCGATCTCTCCATCCCAGGGACATCTTGGGCCACAGTGAATCCTGTCCATAGTTGCTTTCAGTGAATCAAGAAAATTGCTCTGCTCTTCTGCAGGTGACTCCTAGCTTTCCCAAAGCTGAGTGTACTGCTGCTGCCCCTTTCCTGCTACTGCTTCTACTCAAGTGTAGATTATTGCCTAAAGCATTAGCAACAGTGGAATATAAGGTTAAACCAATATCTTTTTGGAAAGCTTGGGGGATAAAGAAGGGAATGAGAACACTGAGCAAAACACTCACAGCTGGATTCCAAATGTGACTGCTCCCAGATCTGCAGGTCATGACTTTCCTGGGTTCTGGCTCCTTAGCCACCCTATTCCCTAGCTCCAGAATTTTTCTTGCAATAGCCATCTCTGACCTCTTTCATTTCTCTAGGACCTTAAGCCTAATTCTCATGCAAAATCTTTCTCCCAAATCCTGGACATCTTCCTAAAACAGCTGCCATTCCATGATCCCCAAGAATAAAAGTATTCCTTAAAAAAAAAAAAAAGCAAAAATGAAACTCCACTTTCAGTGAAGACAGCCTTTTACATTGAGTTCAGTTCCTCCTGGTTCCAAACTTTTCTAATTTAAAGGACTTTCAAACCTTCAGGAGACACAAAACAAGACAATGAAAAAAAACTTGCCCTTCTAAACACCATAGTTTCAAAGCACGTATATGGACAGCTCCATTAGGTTGGGTATGAGGGTAAATTTCTACAGGTGGTCAAGCAGGGAAAGGATCCATGAGCTCAACACACAGTCAAGTGTTTAAAAAAAAAACAAAAACAAAACCCTCTAGCCAACAGGAACTCCAGATTTCAGTTCTTTACAAGCTCACTCATCTGTGATCTTGGGCAAGAACCAGATTTTTATAAAATGAGAGGGTGGTTCTAAAGGCCCTTAAAATGCCATGATTCTATTTCTGTACTCATGGAAAAATCTAGATATCAAAGACAAAAACATCACCAATGTTTTCAGGTACTAATAATATCTTCTACATTGCTGGAGCTCAGCAGGAAAAGGACCCGTGAGGAATTCGGTGACTCAGGAGACATGAAGTCCAGTTCCTGTCATGGAAGGCACATAGCATAGGATTGAAGAGTATGGACTCTAGTCAGGCAAACCTGGTCTTGAATCCCAGCTTCTGCACATCCTGGTCAAGAGAGCTTGTGCAAGTCTGTTAAATTTTCTGTGCCTCTGATCCCTTATCTGTTATCCAGGATAATGGCATTTGCTGCCTCCTAAACTCTGTCTTGGGAGTTCTGGTAGTGCAGTGCCTAAGGCATTTGACTGCTAACCAGAAGGCTGGCAGTTCAAACCCACCAGTCACTCAGAAGGAAGGTCTACTTCCGTAGTTATACTGCCTTGAAAACCCAAGAAGGGGTCACTATGAGTTGGATCTGACTCAACAGCAGTGAGTAGAGCAAATGGAAGAAATTATAAGATAAAAGAGCTGAACAGAAGATTTCAAAAAGCAGCTTGAGAAGACAAATTCAATTATTATAATGAAATATAGAAAGAACTGGAGTTAGAAAACCAAAAGGGAAGAACATGCTCAGCATTTCTCCAGCTGAAAGAACTGAAGAAAAAATTCAAGCCTCAAGTTGCAATATTGAAAGATTCTATGGGCAAAATATTGAATGATTTAGGAAACATCAAAAGATGGAAAGAATACACAGAGTCTCTGTACCAAAAAGAATTCGTCAGTGTTCATCCATTTCTGGAGGTGGCATGGGATCAAGAACCAATGGTATCAAAGGAAGAAGTCGAAGCTGCACTGAAGGAATTGGCGGAAAAACAAGGCACCAGGAATTGGTGAAATGCCCATTGAGATGTGTCAACAAACGGACACAGCTCTGTAGGTGCTTACTCATTTATGCCAAGAAGTTTGAAAGATGGCTCCTGGCCAACTACCTGAAAGAGATCCATATTTGTACACAGTCCAAAGAAAGATTAATCCAACAGAATGTGGAAATTATCAAACAATATCATTAATATCACATGCAAATAAAATCTAACTGAAGATAATTCAAAAACCATTGTAGCAGTATATTGACAGGGAACTTCCAGAAATGCAAGCTGGATTCAGAAGAGAACATGGAATGAGGGATATCATAGCTGATGTCAGATGGATCTTGGCTGAAAGCAAAGAATACCAGAAAGATGTTTACTTGTGTTTTATTGACTATGCAAAAGCATTCAGTTGTGTGGATCATAACAAATTATGGATAACATTGAGAAGAATGGGAATTCCAGAACACTTAATTGTGCTCATGAGGAACCTGTACATAGACCAGGAGGCTGTCATTCAAACAAAACAAGGGCATACTGTGTAGTTTAAAATAAAAAAGAAATGCATCAGAGTTGTATCCTTTCACCATATGTATTCAATCTGTATGCTGAGCAAATAATCCAAGAAGCTGGACTATATGAAGAAGAATATGTCATCAAGATTGGAGGAAGACTCATTAAAACCTGCAATATGCAGATGACACAACTTTGCTTGCTGAAAGTAAAGATGACTTGAAGCACTTACTGATGAAGATTAAAGACTCCAGTCTGCAGTATGGATTACACCTCAACATAAAGAAAATTAAAATTCTCACAACTGGACCAATAAGTAGCATCACAATAAATGGAGAAAAGATTGAAATTGTCAAAGATTTCACATTACTTGGTTCCACAATCAACACTAATGGAAACAGCAGTCAAGACATCAGACAATGAATTGCACTGGGCAAGTCTGCTGCAAAAGACCTCTTAAAAGTGCTGAAGAGCTAAGATGTCTCTTTGGAATCTAAGGTGCACCTAACCCAAACCATGGTGTTTTTAACCGCCTCATATTCATGTGAAAGCTGGGCAATGAATCAGGAAGACTGAAGAAAAGCTGATGCTTTTGAATTGTGGTGTTGGTGAAGAATGAGGAAAGTACCATTGACTGCCAGGAGAACTAACAAATCTGTCCTGGAAAAAATCCAGCCAAAATGGTCCTTGGAAGCGAGAATGGCCAGACTTCATTTCACCTACTTTGGTTGTGTTGTCAGAAGGGACCATTCCCTGGAAAAGGATATCATGCTTGGTAAAGTGGAGGGTCAACAAAAAAGGGGAAAGTCCTTAACAAGATGAACTGACACAGTGGCTCCAACGATGGGCTCAGGTACAGCAGGAATTGTGAGGCTGGCACAGGACTGGGCAGTGTTTTGTTCTGTTGTACATAGTGTTGCTATGAGTTGGAGACTACTCGACGGCACCTAACAACAACCACCCTTAAGTATCTTCTTTGGCCTAAGGAACTATGAAGATGGGGCAATTTAGAGCCCCAGATTGAGGCCCCCATCAGATCCAACATTCTTTTGTTCCTCTGCTCTTACTGCAAGGCTCTGGGCCTCCCTAAGTTCTCCGGAGACTAATGAGGCATTGTCAGTGAAGAGCTTCTCCCCCTGTTATTCACCACATAACCCACTGTGAGCTTCTCAGGGAAAAAGGAAGAGTCAGGCCTTATGAGCTGGGCTGGAGCCCCTAGAGGCTGAAGCCTGAGTCTTTGGGAGCAGCGGAAGCGAGTCAGCCAGGGAAGTGAGGCTGGTGGAAGACTCAGCTAGAATTCCTGATACCATGTGAATTCCCACTGCATGAAGCAGGCAAGGAATAGAGCATCCTTCTGAGTTTACAGCTCCCCAGGGCCCAGCCCTAGTTCTGGTGCTTCAGGCCCCTGCCCTTATTTTCCCTTGCTGGCATGAGCACTAGCTGAGGTCTTCCTACACAAAACACAGAAACTGAAGGACTAGATCTTGTTTTTCTTCCTATGTCCACACACACACACATACAAGGCATGCATGCACACACATGACCATGAGCTTTAGGTTCTTAATAAGAAGCTATAATCAAAACCAATAAGTCAGTCTCAGAGTGAAGCCTCCCAACAATGCACTCTGTGAGGCTATGCCATGAACAGTGTTTTCTGGGCTGTCTCTTGAGCAGGGATGGGCTCAAAGGGATGAACTCATAGACAAGGGGTTTGGGCAGGAATAGAAGCTATTGGGACACAAGGCTGGGACCCTAAGGGACCACAGAATGACAGACACTCAGAGCTAGAATGAATCCCAGATCACCTCTAAGCTCCCTCTTCACAGGCAGACAAAGCTATCCGTAGCAGTGGGCCCCTAACTAAGCATCTCAGGAACTTGTTAAACCCCAGATTCCTCAGGCACCCTAGATTTCAGATTCTGTTTCAGATGCTCCCGGAGGTGCATCTTGGGAATCTGTAGGAATATCTCTATATCAGGAGCTCATCACCTCACAAGAAGTTCTGTGTCATGGTTGACTGGCTCTTCTTACTGGCCATGCTTGAAACTCCTTCAGTTCTGCCTTGCACAGTGGGCTGTTGTTGTTGTTGTTATGTGTTGTTGAGTCGGACCCGACTCATAACGACCCCTCCATGGGTTTCCGAGGTGGTATCACTGCGGAAGTAGCTTGCCCAACCTTCCTTCCAAGGAATGGTTGGTGAGTTTGAACCGCCAGCCGTCTGGTTAGCAGTCAAGTGCCTTAGGCACTATGCTACCAGAGCTCCTCAGTGGCCTGTAGTGGGATGAAAACCTGCAGATGCAGGAAGGAAATTTCTAGATCTTCCCAGAGTCTCCTTTCCTCCAGTTCTTTCAGTCTTTGCTCATGTGATAGAGTTCACCTCCTCCAGCTCCTCCTCTGAACACATACCAGGCAGTCTTCACCCTGCCCAGCCCCAGGGCCCAGATGCAGTCTGGCCCAGACCATCATGATTTCCTGGGTTGTGACCACCAGCCATATTGTAAAGCAGACTCATTGAAACAGCATGGCCTCCTCACAAGTGCCATCCAAGCCTAAGGGTGCAAAAAGGCTCATGTTAGCTGTAAGAACCCACATTTCACTAGTTCTAGCTTCTGCCTGGACCACTCCCATCTTCCTCCCAAGGATTTTCGGAAGCCTCAGGGGCAAGTCAATGTGAGCTTGTAAGCAGACTTCACATCTTTCACATCTACTCCAGCACCTCCCACAGCCACCCTCCCCCTCCACCCCATCACATCTCCATTGCCCACATAGCTATTTAATAACGACCAGAAACAAAACCAAACTGATGGCCATCAAGTTGATTCCAACTCACAGTGACCCTATAGGATGAGTAGAACAGCCCCATAGGGTTTTCAAGGCTGTAAATCTTTATGGAAGCAGACCGCTCCATCTTTGGATCCATGGATCCATGGATCAGCTGGTGGGTTCAAACCACCAATCTTTTGGTTAGCAGCTGAATGCTTTAAGCACTGCACCATCAGACTGCCTTTTAAAGAACAACAGCTAGCACTGAACAGAACTTACCACATGCTATGCCTCTGTATTAAATCATTTAATTTCTAATATATCCTGGGAGGCAGGTATTACTCTCACCATTTTATAACTAAGAAAACTGAGACGCAGAGAAGTTATCTTCCTCCAAGATCACACAGCTTATAAATGGCAGGCCCAGGATTTGAACCCAGGCAGCCTGGTCCTGGAGCCCATGTTCTTAGTTTCTACCCTAAACTAAGCACTAGTGACTTTGCCTCTGGCACCCTTTGTGTGAGCACTGGTGCCTGGCCAAGGGGACATTCTCCTGTGCCACCAAAGCCACTTGTCTGAGAGGGGCGAACACGGGCCCCTGCAGAACTCAGTGTCATATAAACTCCAAAGCACAGAAGCTTGTGGTACTGGGTCTTACCAAACCCCTTCTGGGAGCAGAGATGCCAGTTTCTGCCTGCTTCTCCATTAGGTATATGATCGCTTGGAGCCAGTGAACAAAGTTCCACATCATGTGTCCTGCCAAGACATTGTGCTGCCCTTGCCCTGTCCAGTGAAAACCCCTTCCTTTTTCTCTTTCAGCCATACAGCAAAAACCGCATGATGTTAATTGACTCCTAGAGATGCAGACCACAATGCCATTGTCTGCTTTAGGCCACGTACATGCGTTACTCTCATTCCAGATCTCACTAAGCTTCTCCTTTATTCTTCAGCTTTTGGTCATCTGGGCAGAAATTGGTGCTTAGCCCTGTTATACAGCAGTGCATTGTTGACTCAAGATCATTACAGCACTCAGCTAAATGGTGGCATCTCCTCAACCTCCAATTTTTAAGTAACTTAGATGAATTGGAGTGAATTCTTGAGAAGCAGCCCTCTGTGTGTGGTCCTAATAGGAGGGATCTCCTTGTGGAACTCCTGGAATCTCTGGCCATGACACCAAAACAACTTGGCCGAGAATTGGCCTTTTTTGGCCCAGAATTGGAGACCCTGGTAGCTGCCACCATGTCAAATCTGGAATTCTCTTTCTGTTTGTGTCAGTGTAGTGAGAGACCCACCTTGACTCACCACCTTCAGCCAGTGGACTGGGCTAACCCCACTTGTTCTGACCCTTCAGAGGAAGAAAATTGACCAAGCAGTGTTCCCCAAACAGCCAGGGAGTTCTGGAAGGTACAGGAAATGCATCTGGTTCACAGAAGAAACACAAGGTGTAGGCAGCACAGCAGAGTGGAAAGAGCTTGTGCTTCACATCCCTGCATGTGACCCTGGATCAGTTATCAACTTACCCGAGTGTCTTCATCTATAAACTAAGGTTATAATAGTAACAACAAGCAACAGCTAACCTTTAGGGAGCACTCACCATGTGCCAGACACTGTGCTAGGTTTGTTGAATGCATTATTCATTTTATTTTGACAATATCTTTGGGAGGTGGCCACTATTATTATTACCATTTATAGATGAGGAATTTAAGACCAATAGACAAAAGTAATGTGCATATGATAACATAGCTAAGTAGTTGAGCCTAGATTTGAAACCAGGCAGCTTGACTTCACAGCAACCAGAAATCACATTATGTAAAGTACTAAGCAAAATACTCAGAGTACTTTTCTCAGTCCTTAATACAGCAGAAAATGATTTACAAAATGCTTCACATATGTCATTGCAGTTGAGCCTCCAGCACCACTGTGATACAGGCACAGCAGAGATAAGAGTTATCTTATCCAAATGAAAGGAAAGCATTTATGGGGCTCCTAGGCTTAACTCTTTATAACACTATCTCACTTAACCTTCATACCATCCCTGAAAGTAGAGATGACTATACCCATTTTACAGATCAGTAAACTAAGGTTTGGGGAAGTTAAACTAGTTGTCTAAAATTTCATAGCAAGGAAGTAGCAACTGACTTCCACTGCCTCACAGCCATAAGCCAAGGAAACAAGCTGGAAATACAATAATTTCTTCCTCTTTCTAATCCAGAAAATACCCCCATTATACCAAGATGAAAGTTTGTTGAGTATGCAAGAAAAGGATGGCTACATTTTTGCACATAGTAGCCACTCAATAAATATGGAATTGAGTTGCATTTTTTCAATAAATATTTGTTGAATACTGACTAACCAGGGCCTACTCTCAGCGCACTCACATTCTGGTGGACTTATAGCTGAATGACAGTTCTTTCTGAACTGATTTGCTCTGTATTCTCTCATGACCTTCCTGACCAGGAATTGAAGGATCCAATTGTTCTGTACTGTCCCTTGGGATAGCTAGAGTTTAACATATACTTCACTGCTTGAGAAGGATTGTTGGCTTCTGTCTTCATTTTTACCTCACCTTGACTTTTCAGGAGCTCTGGTGGCATAGTACCTAAGGCATTTGACTGCTAACCAGAAGGTTGGCAGTTCAAACCCACCAGCCACTCTGCAGAAGGAAGACTGGGCAATCTACTTCCGTAAAAATTTACCAGCTTGGAAACCCAAAGGGAGTTGGTGTGAGTTGGAATCAACTCAATGGCAGTGAGTTTAGTTTTTGACTGTCTACACTGCCCTAGAGACCCTTAAAAATATGTGTATACAAAGACAGATAATGCATACAAAGCACTTGAAACACAAAATAGACTACCTAGAGTGGGGTTACCTCCCCACACCTCACAAAATGAAAACCTTTGTACCATGCTTCCTATGTGCCAGACACCACTTTAAGCACTCTATACATATTAGCTTCACAACAACTCTTAGAAAGTAGGTATGATTTTTTTCCATACAACAGATAAGAATCCTGAGGAAGGTAAGTACACTGTAATCACCAGAAACCTGGCAGTACTTCTGAATGTGTGAACTGAAGATTTTGAATTTTTCCTCTCTGTGCTTATTTCCACTTATCACACAACCTTTGCAAGAACAGCCTCAATTGAGACCTTCAGTGAAATGTCTTCAAATAATTTATCAGTAAAGCATTAAAACCTGGTGTAGAAAATACTGAACACATCTATTGGGTACCTGCTACATGGCCTCATTTGACTCTAGAAAGATAGCATCTTTCTAATGTAAGATTTCATTATCTCTGTTTTATTGGTGAAGAAACCAAGTCTCTGAGGGGTTATGGATTGTTAAAGGTCATGTAGTTGTGTCATGGTTGAGTGGAGATTTAAACCTAAATACCCTGCCAATTTGTTCTTGCCAGCTTCACCTCCCACCCTGGCCCTACCCTTGCAGTAAAGCAAGGGTCCTCCCCATACTAGGAATGGGGAGCAGGTGATTGATATCCCACTCTCCATGGGAAAGAGGCTATGACTTGGGATGGGTCAAGAGGACAGTTCTACCAGGAACTGGTGATTCAGTCATAGAGCAAGAACTGTGAGATTGTGGTTGTAGAAGTGTCTAAGACAAAGCTGAAAGTGTCCTAGAAATGATGATGGTTATAGATGGCAGGAATGCATATTACAATAGTTTGTCCTTAGTTTCTATTGTGAGTCATTCTTTGTTTTTCCATCTCCTCTGCAAGACTGTGTGTGAGCTAGTTGTGGGCAGAGGCAATGTCTTTCATATGCATCTCTCCAGCCTTTACCACAGATCCTAACATGATGGAAGCTTAGGGAAGCAAGAATGGAAGGATGGCAAGTAAACAGATGGATGAAGAATTGTTTGATAGGATGCATAAATGGCTGGATTGAAGAGAGGAAGAAATGGAGGTAGGAAAAGTGTTAGGAAGAGGGAGAAAAGGAAGCTAGAAGATGATGATGGGCGAATGGCTGGATGGCTGGATGGATGCATCGTGCAGAATAAGATTACTGGGCATTGTGTGCATTTGCACAGTCCTGAAGTCTGTTCGAATGAGAATAAAAGATAGTGATGAAGAAGGTAATTTAGCGGTTATTGATTCTTGGATTCTAGGAATAGAGTGGACAATGGCAGCAAACAGGGTCTACCAGAGTCAGGGCTGGCCCCGGGTGCATGGGAGCCTCCGTGGTGGACACTAGGAAGCCTTCAGGGAGCCAGGCAACTGGAGCCCTACATCCAGCAAATATCAGCAAAGGCACTTCCACTCTCTCTTGTTCTCTTAGGACTTGCCACCAGAATAATCATTTTCTCAAAGGTCCCCAGAGAGTGGTTTTTTCCTGTCACAAGAGAGCGCACTCCTCTTTGTGGCCAGGGCCCCTCTCTACAGAGGCAATCTCTGTTTGCCCTGCAGGCCATGAGACAGGGATGTGGGAATGCAGCCACGACAGTCCTTGTAACTCTCCACCACTATCACCATCACTATCATTACTATTGCTTCATTTCATTTAATCCTTAAAATAATCCTGAAAGATGGAGATCATTAGCTCCATATAATGGATTAGAACATGAAACTCAGAGAAATTAAGTTTCTTGCCCAAGGTCACCCAAGTAGGATTTCAGCCCAAGCCTCCCCAACTTCAGAGCCCATGCTCTCTCCATGACTCCCTACTGCCTTCTGGAAAGATCCTCCCCTCCCAGGCTGCCTCCAGAGCCCATCTGCAGGAGCTAAACTCTCCACTCCTGCCTGGGCTGGGGCTGGTGCTATTCCTGAGAGCTTCCTAGCCCAGGCCTACTCACGTGACATTGGGGAAAGGAAGCTAATATTCCCATCTATGACACTGGCCTATATTTATCCCTGGGCCCAGGCAGTTAAGAAACCATTGTGCATTCCTGGGAATTTATGAGTGAACTAAACATTTAAATGTTTCTATAAGATTTATTTAAGGAGAACAAAATGTGACCTGCTGGCTTATTATAGGATAGCCTGCCAGGAGCTGGCCCAGCCCCACAGTGCTCAGCTGATCCCAGGGGAGGGAAATGGATTTCCAGGGGCTGGGGCCATGGAAGGGTGAGAGGGGTGCCAAGGGCATGCTATGCCCCTGCTATCTTTCCCTCATCTGTGTTTTCAGCTTCCTCCTGGCTGGGAGCCTTCCTGGAGGAAGGGGCTTCTGAAAGAGGATGCAGCTTGGAGAAATATGAGAGGAGAGTTGGAGGCCTGCAGGATAAGACTAAAGACAAACACGGTGTGGTATAGTAGGAAGGACATAGTTCACGAAGGTCAACGGGCCTGGTTTTTAATTAATATTAATGAGTATACTTACAAGCCACAAAGCTTTGAACAAGTCATCTTTTTCGTTAGTAAGGTGATTGCAAGGGGAAAATAAATATGTCAATCACTTACTCTGTGCTCAATGACTTCACCTTCATCTTCACATATCCTTTTCATGATTCTGCAATGTTGGGATTCATCCCCAACTTGCAGATGTGTATCCTGAGGTCCATTCACAGTATTGCTGGGAGAATTGAATGAGAAAATGCACAAGAAATGTCAGGACAGGGACTTGCACACAGTAAGTCTGAGTGCATGTAACTTTACTGGCATTTGTCTGTCTCTTGTGTCTGTAACTCAGCAAGGTTCAGAGTTAGATACTCACCCTACCAAGGACATCAAGACTTGGTTTGTGAAGCAAAGGTTGAGAGAGAAATGCTAGGTGAAGGCAGCCTGAAAGGTGGGATTCTCTGGGAGTCACTCATTACTTGGGCATGTGTGGCCAGATGCCACAAGGAGGGGCTCAGTGGGCTCTCTGACTAGAAGGGGTGAGCTTCCTAATCCAAATAGTTGATTAGACCCACAACTAAGAACAACAATCCCTTAAAACCAAATTCCAAAATAATCAACTCAACCTCAGAGATTTGTTGAGCATTTACTAGGTACCAGATACTGTTCTATTAGTTTTGAATATATAGTTGCCAGATATAGCAAATGAAAATGCAGGTATGTCCGTGCGCTATTTGGGACATACTCATACTAAAAAAAATTATTTGGTGTTTGAATAGTATTATTCCAATATAACTGGACATCTTGTATTTTATCTGGTAACCCTGTTTTCTTATCAACCCATTTAGTTCTAGATATTGTAATATACACATATTTTATAAATGAAGTTAGCTGCCTAAGGTCACACAATTAGTGAGTGGAGGTTGTGTAATGACTTCAGAGCCTGAGAGCCTTGAAGTCCCTCCTGAAGAGAGTGAAGGTGAAGAAGGTAGAATTGCCTGGCAGACCCTACATTTGGACATGTTGCCTGGCCGTCTTCTTGGGGCTCTGACTTCTGTATGTTAGCTTATAGTGGGTATTTATACTACATTAAAATCTGGCTGCAATCATCCCAGATGGCCCCTAGAATCCTCCCACATTTTCTCCAGGGTTAATGTCTACCCATTTCCTGTTAGCGTGAAAAACAGACATGAATGTTCCCCACAAAAAGTTTTTCAGAAAACTGAGAAAGTCGCTCAGCTCTTGCTCAGCCATTCCCTGAGCTGATTAGGGAAAGAACACTTTGATTTTATTACTTATACACTTTACACATATTGGGAGGAGAGAACAAAGAATATTCCAGAACATTCCATCAAAGGATTAGAGGATTTTCCTGTTTTCTTCATGCCTCCAGGTTTTTATCTAGCTTGGGATTGTATGTGCCTGTGGTTACATGCTTGGCACTTGCTACCCGTGGCATGTTTCAGCCTTTCGGTGTGAGCACCTCTGCCCCAATCCTCCTTCAAGTGAAGGCACCCATGGCCCGTGTATCATAGCCATCTCAAGAGAATTTCATTGCTAAGTGGCCCTTGGCCAGGAGACAGAACACTTGCACCAGAAAGCAGCATGTTCCAGTGCCTTGCAGGCCGGTTACCTCTCAGGTGTCAATTCTGAGGGCATCAGCCCCCAGGTACTACCTGGTAGGGAGTGAGGGTAGCACAATCTCACTGTGCTAACTAGGGAGCATTTCAGAGGCCTCTTTTGTTTGCTTTTCATGTAAATGATTATAGTCAGCCAGTTTAAGCTGACTCTAGCTGAGAATTACTCTCCAGAAGTGTAGGCTTGAAATGGTTTGATAAGTTTTTCAAGAAAAGCAGGAAATCCAGATTTTTATATGAATTCTTCAGATTATAAAATATTGCAACTAATTAAAACACTTGTAAACACTGTTCATATCAAATAGGCCCCCAAAACCAAATCAAAGCCGTTGCCATCTAGTTGATTCTGACTCATAGCAACCCTACAGGACAGAATAGAACTGCCCTACAGGGTTTCCTTGACTGTAATTTTTGTGGAAACAAGAGTATATCTTTCTCCCACTGAGCAGCTGGTGGGTTTGAACCATCAACTTTCTGGTTAGTGCTTAACCACTGTGCCACCAGATCTCCTTCAAACAGGCCTCCTAAACCCACTGCTGTCGAGTTGCTTCTAATAATGACCCTATAGGACAGAGTAGATCTCCCCATAGAGTTTCCAAGGCTATAATCTTTACAGTAGCAGACTGCCACATCGTCCTCCTGCAGAGCGGCTGGTGGGTTCAAACCACTGACCTTCCCATTAGCAGCTGAGCACTTAACAACTGTACCAACAGGCCTCCTTTCAAACAGGCCCACAGGTCCCTCACTTAGTGAATAAGCTACAGGGATGCTCATTCCTTAATTGACAACCAAGAGGCCAAATCATGGAGAAAACCTGTTAGTGAAGAGCAGTTGCTGGAAAAACTTCAGGTCTCTCTGCTCACCAGAGAATCCACATAGTTAAAATTTTCCTATTCCTCCTTCTTTCCTAGGGCTCCCATTTGGCTTCACACCTGCTGCTGATGGCTTGTTTCCATCCCCAGCTTACCACCTGGCATTTTGACACACTGCTTCCCTTTCTTGACTTTCAGAAGCTTCCTGGGACTCTTTTTTCCAGACCAAGATCCTCCTGCTTCCCTCCTGGCCCATTTGAATCTCCCAGCCTTTCTGCTGCTCACCTGGGCTCCACCAGGGCAGCTGTGTGGACAAAGGATGGTGAGAACTGGTTTATTTAGAGCCACCACCCATATTAAGGATAGCCTGGATTAATGAGTATTTATAAACCACATGATATGTATCAAAGTGTATACACATTCATCATTTCATTTTATTATCACACCTTCTTAGATAGAGCAGGCCTTTGACCATTTTACTGAGGGACAATATGACAAGAGAACAAAACATGCTTTCCATCTCATCCTCAGCCCATCAAGGTGATACTACCTATAGAATGAGTTGTTGCTTTCTGGAAAATTCCCTGGGTATCTCTTCTAGGAGGGCTCCCTGATGGAAAGATGTATATCTGTTCATGGAGGGACTGCAGCTCTGGGGCCATGAACACAGGTCAGTCAGTCTTGTTCCAGCCACAAATATTAAGCTGACTCCCTTTCACTTCACCCTTGTCAACCAAACTCACTGCCATCAAGTTGATTCCAACTCATAGAAACCCCGTTGGGTTTCTGAGGCAGTAAATCTTTATGGAAGCAGATTGCCCCATCTTCCTGCTACAGAGCAGCTGGCGGGTTTGAACTGCCAACCCTTCTGGTTAGCAGTCAAATGCCTTAGGCACTCCACCACCAGAGCTTGTTAACCATCGGTGTTTAAATGAAGAGTCACAGAGCTCTAATTTACCAGGAAGTTTCTCCATATTATTCCATATTACCATAGGGGAGGATGAATTATTTAATAAGTAAACCTTGTTCATTATCTCATCCAATATGAGTCATGTGGATTCATGGATAGATTTGCTGTCAGTATTTATGTGTTCTCTTTGGGCAGTTGAGTTATTTCCAAGCATAATCTTTAGAATTCTCCATCTCCAAGACCATAATGGACAAACTCATTGGAGTAGCATTCAAGGTCCTTCAGAAGCTGGCTTGATGTATTCTAGCTTCATCTTTGCTTTCATCCTAGCCCCTTCTATATCACATGCTTCAGCTACATTGATGTCTCCCAATTCCCAAGTATGCCCTTTGCTAATGCTGTTCCCTTTGCCTACAACCTCTCTCCTAATATCTTTGTCTTGCCAGCTTCTATTTATCCCTCAAAAACTAGCTCAAACGTCCTCTTTTCAACAAAGGTTTTTCAGTTCCCCTACAGAGAGGATTTTCCTTTCTCTGAGTCTCACAGAATGTGGTCCATCCTTTATCATTGCTATAAGTATTAGTTTAATTCTTTGGCTCTACTCCTAGACTGTGAAACTTGAAGACCTTATCTTTGTACTTCAAGCTGCTCCTGGTACATAGTAGATACCTACCTATGAAGTGCTTGTTGAATGAGTGAAGATAATATGAAAGTAATATTGCCATTTATTGAAATTATCAACTATATGCTAAGTGCTTTACCAATATTATTTTTAATCCTCACACCAACCTTGTGAATTAGATTTTTGATCCTTAGGCATAATTCTGTCATTCAAATAGAACAAAGGGATACTGCATGGTTTAAAATCAGGAGGGGTGTATGTCACGGTTGTATCCTTTCACCATACTTATTCAGTCTGTATGCTGAGCAAATAATCTGAAAAGCTGGACCATATGAAGAAGAACGTGGCATCAGAATTGGAGAAAGAACTATTAACAACCTGTGATTTGCAGATGACACAACCTTGCTTGCTGAAAGTGAAGATGACTCAAAGCACTTACTGATGAAGATCAAAGACTATAGTCTTCAGTGTGAATTACACCTCAACATAAAAGAAATGAAAATCCTCACAACTAGACCAATAAGCAACATCATGATAAATGGAGAAAAGATTGAAGTTGTCAGGGATTTCATTTTACTTGGAAGCACAGTCAACACCCATGGAAGCAGCAGCCAGGAAATCAGATGTTGTATTGCACTGAGAAAATCTGCTGCAAAAGACCTCTTTAAAGTGTTAAGAAGCAAGGATGTCACTTTGAAGACTAAGGTGCACCTGACCCAAGCCATGGTATTTTCAGTTGCCTCATATGCTTGTGAAAGCTGGACAATGACTAAGGAAGACTGAAGAGTTGATGCCTTTGAATTGTCATGTTGGCAAAGAATACTGAAAATACCACAGACTGCCAGAAGAACAAACAAATCTTTTCTGGAGGAAATGCAGCCAGAATGCTCCTTGGAGGTAAGAATGGCTAGACTTCATCTTACCTACTTTGATCATGTGGTCAGAAGGGATCAGTCCCTGGAGAAGGATATCATGCTTGGTAAAGTAGAGGGTCAGCAAAGAAGGGGAAGACCCTCAACAAGATGAATTGACCAGTGGCTGCAATGAGCGGACTCCAGCATAGCAAGGATTGAGAGGATGGCGCAGGACCAGGTAGTGCTTCATTCTGTTGTACATAGGGCCGCTATGAGTAGGAGCCAATGGTACCAAACAACAACAGGCATAGAGAGGTTAAAAAACTTGCCCAAGGACACAGAGATAGTAGCTGAAGAGCAAAAATTTGAGTCCATGTCTATTCAACTCTTCCAGTAGGCAAGGCTGGTTCCTACTCCTATCCTGTCAAAGTCCCTGGCCAAACTTCCCTTCCATGTACTTGGAGACTGGGCGCTTCCCCCTCCTCCAAGCACTGCAATTTTCTCCTAGTCAAGAGGTCCTGGATAAGATCAGAAAGCCTAAGGAACATCTTTTTGAGGATCTGGCTTTGGGATTCAGAACAAAAGTACCTTTCTGTAAGAGAAGCAACACAATGTTCCCTGGCTGGACTCTCCCTCAGAGACTCTTTGCCAGCTCACATGGTCTTAAGTTTGGGGCCAAGAGAAGGAAAAGATGCAAGTGAAAATGGAAAGTGCTGGGTTCACCGAAAACTGTGGGATTCAGAGACTTCTAGGCAGCACTGTACAGGCCTACTTAACAGAGTATAATGTGCAAAGGAGACAGGATCTTCCTCACCTTGCAATGAACCAACAACTGCACATGGAGAGCTCAGGAACACAGCCTGTTTAGGTTCTGTGGCTCCTGTCCATAGCAGCCCCTCGGCGATGGCTACAGCAGGGTCAGTAGAAGTAAGAACATTGAATGCCCAGGGGCTTCAGAAGGACCTGGCCCTCCAGAGAAAATGGCAATGGGAGCTATTAGCACCCACTTCTCTAAAGCCACAGAAGGCCACACCAGCAGTCGGAGATGGTGGGACATGCTCAGGAGCTTCATGAGACAGTGTCTTTGGCACAGACTGTAGCACACGTCAGTACAGGGGGCTGGGGCTAAGAAGAAGGAAAATGGCAGGCACCATGCTAATTAAGTTAATAAGGGGACATATGCAATAGCCCCTATGGAATCTTGCAGATAAGACTGGGAACAATTCTGAGATGAAAATACTGCAATAGCATGTGCATAGAAGAACCAGAGAGATATTGTGTATTCCTTTTAATGTGGTCCTACTTTTACCCAGGTACGCTTAACGCACTGCTGTCAAATTAGATCCTATTCATAGCGACCCCTCCTTGGGTTTCTGATGTGGTACACTATGGAAGTAGATTGCCCAACCTTCCTTCCAAGGAGGGGCTGGTGGGTTTGAACCACCAGCTTTCTGGTTAGCAGTCAAATGCCTCAGGCACTATGCCACCAGAGCTACAAGGGCTGGAAAAATACAGGCTTAAGGTGCATCTTTTAAGAATTTTTTACTGTGTACCTCATATTGTTTTTGTTTTGTTAATTCATTTATTCACTTAACAAATATTTATTATACCCTGATACAGTTTTCCAATTCTCACAGCTATCAGCAGCATATGAGTATACCAATTTCACTGTAATTTCACCAAAATAAATAAAACAAAATCCAGATGTCATGGTAATCCCATGTGTCTCAGAGTAAAGCTGTACTCCATACAGTTCTCAATGGCTGTGACCTTTTGGAAGTGGATCCCCAGGGCTTTCTTAAGGCATCTCTGGGTAGATTTGAACCTCCAGTATTTGAGTCAGTAGCCACATGCTAAACCATTGACACTACCCAGAATTCGTTCACGGACATAGGATATTATTTTGCATATTATTATTAACTCAGTAAATGTGAAATAGTTCCTCAAAACTAAGGACTGTACAACAACTTTGTTCTAATTTCAGAAGTATATTTATTTAAACATATTATAAAGTAACAACAAACTGCATTTCATTATCCATTGAACAAATTACCTTTATTGAAATGTCAAAATTGCACAACTGTAAGATTGTCACTTAATACCGGGAATGGATAGTGCCACTACCTTTTCTCCTGGTTTCCATCCTCGTCATCAGCCAGTCTGGTAACAGTCTGAGGACTCTTCACCATCCCTCTCCTGCAATGTCAGTGAGAACTTTGAACTAAAGGATGCCTGATTTTAGTGCATGAAAAGTGAATCACATTATACCTGCTAAGGGATGAAGAAGAAATCACCTATATTTGTGTATGTGTGTGTGTTTTTTCCTCTAACTAGTCCAAATAAACTGCATTTATCCCCTTATCAAGATATCTCTGAGTGTCATGATGCTGCCATAAATGCTCCATCTCTAGCCCCTGGAAGCTTCCACCATCCTCTGCCTAACTCTCTCTCTGTTTTCATTCCAAATCATCAGGGCCCTCCCACAGCAGGAATATCTTGCAGTCCACCTGCAATTGTCCTTACTGGGGATGCCAGTTCACCAGAAGGAGGTACCGACCAAAACCTGGCCAACAGGTACATGTCCCATGTGCCTGATCCTTGTGCTGTGAAAAACAATATAATCTAGAACATGGGGGTCAAACAGCTATATATATTTTAAAAAAAATGCTTTCTTCTTTCTTGTATCACTTTTTTGATGAAAATACAATCAAGCAGATCTTCAAAATGGGAGAGAAAATTTGGGATTTTTCCATTACATTTTTCTCCTAAATTATTTTTCATTCCTTGGATTTGGCCCTTTGTATCCGCTGGCCTTAAAAAAAAAAAAAATTATAGCAGAGTTGTTTCCCAGATATTTGCAGATAGACCTGAAAGATGTGAGTCTTTGACTGTAGAATCCTGTTTCCAGTCCCCAAAGTGGGACCATGGAGAAGATATCTTGGAAGGGACATTGGCCCACCTGCACAGAATTGTCACTGCATCACTTTTTAGCAGCAGTAGCCAATGCATCAGTCAAGCTATAGTGAAGTTATCAAAGCATAGTTTTCAAAAAGTTTAAAATATAATTATCACACAAACATATAGTGAATGTGTGTCAAAGAGTTAACTCATTAGTGAGAGAACCAGCAGGATAATAAAGCTGGTTGAATACAAGAAATGTATATACACTTATAATCAGTGGTCAGGAAATGAATGCTAGAATAAAATTGCTAAATTAGGTATAAAAGAGGTCAATGAAACTCTAATTTTGTGGTTATCTATTCTCCCACATGAAAGTCATCTACATCTCTACTAGAATCATTTACATCTTAGGAGTTCTTTACAAGTTAGATGTTAACTCAGAGTCTGAGTCCTAATAAACAGTAAATAATAAATAGTATTGGATTACTCAGGAAGCAAGGTATGCATGAGCTTCCTTGCACTTATTCCCTAACCTGTAGTGAACAATTTCACATGGGCATCACCATATCTTAATCATGAGTTTACTCGTGCTTACTTGCTAATCTGTAGTGAACAGTTCCACATGTTTTTGCCACATCTTTCACCACAAAGCAAAAAGCAACCCATACCTTGCTTACTGGATAATCTACTTCTGATAAGTCAGAGTTACATCTCTTTAGAGCCAAAGCCCAAAATCCATTGCCACTGAGTTGATGCCCATTCACAGTGACCCTATAGGGCAAAGTAGAACTGTAGGGTTCTGTAGGGTTCCTAAGGCTGTGAAACTTTATAGAAGCAGACTGCCTTATCTTTCTCCTGTGAAGCAGCTGGTGGGTTCAAACCATTGACCTTTTAGTTAGCAGCCAAATGCCTTAACCACTGCACCACCAGAGCTCTTCTTTTTAGAGCTGAGGTTTGCAAACTTTACCATCCATCAGAATCATCTAAAGGGCTTGTTGAACCACAGATTTCTGGATCCCACCCCCAGAGTTTCTGATTCAGTAGGTCTGGGGTTGTTGTTAGCTTCCCTCAAGGTGGCCACAACTCATGGCAACCCATGTACAATGGAATGAAACACTGCCTGGTCCTATCCCATCCTCATGATTGGTTTTGGATTATACTGCTGTTATCCTTGGGGTTTTCACTGGGTAAATTTCAGAAGTAAATCATAGATACTTTCTTCCTAGTTTAGTCTGGAAGCTCCTCTGAATCCTCTTCGGCATCACAGCAACATGCAAGCCTCTACTGACAGAGGGGTAGTGGTTGCACTTGAGGTCCATCGGCTGAGAATTGAACCTAGATTTCCTGCGTGGCAGAATTTGCATTTCTAACAAGTTCCCATGTTAAGAGTCAGATGACCCTTAGATGAACTTGAAAGTGTGACTTTGAAGGAATATACAGGTGCCTTTTTGCCTTATTTCCAAATTTTGAACAGATTTTCTTACCAAGCTGACTGTTCTGTCTTTCAGAGCTCACAGTCCACACAGGAGGCTTTCTCATCGACATCTGAAGGTTTCCACAGCTTCACTGACTTCTGTGGGTGAGGAGTAGACCAATTAATCTTATTCCTGTGACCAAAGATGGAAGTGTGTTTGAATAGGAAGACTGTGGTCTGGCAGCTTGGTTGAGTTTTTGCCTCTTCCCTTCTCCTACTCCTCAAGCAGGCCCATCCCTATAAGTCCAATGGGGTAAAGTAGATAAACTCTTCTATGTTTGAGCCCAGAACAAGTATGGTATCTAATTTTGATTTCTTTTGGAAATAAAAAAAAAAGAAGACAACACCAGGCATGAAGAAGAAGATGAGAGAATCAAAGAAAGACTTGAAACAGAACAGCTAGTGAGGCTCAATTCAAGGTGTCAGGCAGCAGAGCCCTCCATCTCCAGTAAAAAGGCCCATATCCAGGCAAGAGTGGACCAAGTACAAGGCTAGCTACCCTATCACCCACTCATTCCTCAAACGTTTTCTGAGGGCCTGCTGGGCCAAGGAGCCCTGGTGGCCCAGTGGTTAAAGCACTTGGCTGCTAACCAAAAGGTCAGTGATTCAA
>NW_006921601.1:7542418-7559350 GCF_000298275.1 Orycteropus afer afer | reverse complement strand
AAAAAAAAAAAAAAAAATTTACAGCCTTGGAAACCCTATGGGGCAGTCCTACTCTGTCCTATGGGGTCATGATGAGTTGGAATTGACTAAATGGCAGTGGGTGGGCCTTGGGCCAGCCACTGGGACCATAGACAAGATACAAACTCAGTCCCTATCTACATGGATCCTTAGAAATGGACAGATATAATCAGGACATTGTATTGTAAGGGTCTTCACGGAAATGCTAGGGAAACTGAGAGAAAACTCGCTACCATTGAGTTGATCGTGACTCATAACTACCCCTCCTTGGTTTTCCAATGTGATATCTCTACGGAAGTAGGTTACCCAGTCTTCCTTTTGAGGAGTTTCTGGTGGATTTGAACCTCCAGCATTCTGGTTAGCAGTCAAATGCCTTAGGCACTACGCCACCAGAGCTCCCTGAGAGAAGAAGGGGGCCAATTCTTTCTTGGGAGGGTGAGGGTTAGGTCCATGTTCTGGATGGGATTATACTTGAGTTGTACCTTAGAGAGTTGAAAAGACAGATATGAGGGAGCAAAGGCATTCTAGGTAGAAGAAGCAACATGATAGAGCAGAAAAATCACAGCTAAGTATTGTGTTGGTAACTGAATATCCTAATATTCTACTGTGTATATTAGTCAGTTCTCTTTCAAATGATAGAAATCCAATTCAAACTAACTTACATCAAAAAACTAAAACTAAATAAAAGCCGGGGGCTGTGATTTCAGGAGTGCTGCATCCAGGTGCTCAGATTGGGTTTTAGTAATTGTCCCATTCCATCTCTCAAGTTTGCTTTCTTATGCATTAGTTTAGAGGGCTAGCTCTTCAAACATGTTGGCAAATGGCTACCAGCAACTCCAGGTCAACATCCCATCAGCAAAAAGATAGTTCTTCTCTAATATACATCACAAAATTCCCAGGATTGACCTTCACTGGAGTCAATATGGCTATCTTTGAACCAATCATTGTGGTTGAAGAGATTGAATTATCAGTTGGCCATGACTGGTACATGTTCTCACTCCTGGCACTGGGGGTAGGTGAGAAGAGATTAGCTCCCCACTAATTAATGCAATTAAGAGTGAGTCAGAGGGATATTCCCCAAGGAAAAGTTAGGAACCATGACCCCAGAAAAACAACTCCCCAAAAGAGGAATAGAGGCTGGGGAGGCAAAAAAATGGGAACCATTCACTTCAGACTGACTGCAACAGAGGGGTCTTAGAAGGAGTATGTGGGGCAGGGCCCAGTTTGGAGTTCAGATGTTACACTGAGGACAGTAAGCAACCTTGATGAGAGGTGGCAGGAGAGTGGCATCTTCTGTGAAAGGTCACTCTGATAGGCAGTAGAGGATGGATTGAACAGAATAGCCTGGAGGCAGGAGAGCCTATGAGATGGCTGATATAACTGTTCAGGTAAGAGCTAATGAGCAAGAATAGAGATGAGGGGACAGGTTCCAGAGATATTGATAAGGTAAATGCCAGAACTTGCTCAGTTGGTTGGACATGAGGGTAGTGAGGAAGAGGGAGGGGTGTGGAGTGACTCTCATGTTTCTGAGCAGCTCAGTGAAGTGCTATCCTTCTCCCAGAGAGGGGCTGCTGGAGCAGGGACAGTTTTGGAAAAGGATGGGGGTAAACAATGTGAGTGGAGGAAAGAAGGGAGGGAAGGTGGCCATGAAATTTTGTTTGTGACCCATGATATTTGAAATGCTCCCTTTATCCACAACTTTAAGTTCACCAGCTTGTTAAAGAAACAGAGACTCAAAGTAAGCACACACTAGGGGAGATGGCAGATAACAAGTGGAGGTCCTGGATGATCTTCCTTTAAAGACAGAGTTCAGTGCAGTATTGGAGCCTGAGGTAGTTTCATGGCCATTTGTGACAGAGGACATGCCATCCACAGGCTAAAGGCCAGAGGGGCCAGGCCTGCTAAGGAAGCCATCTTCTGTCTCCACATAGACTGTCCACAGACGAGCATGGCCAGGGTTTGGCTGCTGGGTCTGCTCTGGGTAGCATCCTTGAACTGAGGTTGGGGTAGCAAGGCTTCTCAGCCTGGGCCCAAGGATTCAGGGGCTCTTACCCTGAGCTCACCTCCTTCTGCAGACCCTGCAGGGCACATCATTGACCTGGTAAATGACAAGCTACCAGACATCAGCATCTCAGAGGAGGACAAGAAGAAAAACCTGGCACTGCTGGAAGAAGCCAAGATAGTGAGTGAACGATTCCTGACCCGCCGAGGGAGGAAGTCTAGGAGCAGCCCAGGTGACTCCCCATCAGGTAGGGCAGGGCCAGGATGGCTGTCCCGAGCCACTCCAAGGACAGGGGATGGGGGTTGAGGGAAAGCAACAAGCCCCAGTTGTAGTAGGATCCTGGTTTCCAAGGAGGTTGCCTTTGACTGGCCGGCCCCCAGGCCTCTAGGTCCCAAGAGGAATGCGCCTTCTAGAGACAATCCTGAAAGGACATCTTTCCTAGTTTCAGAAATGTTTGTACAATTGTAGCTAAATATGACATTTCTAGTCTCTTGTTTTGCAAAAAAGTATCAACTTATTTGATATCCATGAACTTGACCCCACACCACCCATTACTATCAGCTTCCACTTTCCTTAATCTTCTGTGTGATGACACTTTCCTTAATCCTTCTGTGTGATGCACACAGACTTCTGGGCCACCCTGCATGGATGGGCTTTGTGTGACAGCCCTACCTTCCCCAGGGACTCCTGTTCTCTTGGCCACCTCTTCAGTCAACAAAGGTCTAGAGAGGCCATCGCTGGGCTCCCTCTCCCTGTTCTTCAGCTGTGGGTCCTGTGAAGGATCCTAGGTACTATGAGGAGTGAGGAGGGGGTCTTTCAGGCATTTCTGAGTTAGAAGGAAGCTTTTTCTGGGCCCTAAAATTTTCCTGCTATCCTTGGGACTAGAGTAACTCTTCTTTGTGAGCAGTAAGTTGTAGCAGGTTTTAGACAAGTCTGTATCTAGGACGGCAAGGGGAAGATTTGAAATTAGGACCATCCTGAGAAGTCCAATAGGAGGTACAATCCTTGAAGCTGTTTCTCTCAAGCATTGCCAGGTCTTTAGTTTCTGTAGGTGCTTCAGGATTAGGCAAGGCAGGCAGAGGAGTGCCAGTTCCCTTCACCCTTCTGAATGCCTTGAATGCCCTTTCTGTTGAGCAGGCAGCAGGGAGAGGTTGGCCTGTGGTAGGAAGAACTTTGTATGGCAGTTAGGAATCAGCTGTTGATCCTGACTGAGCAGATCTAGTTCCCAGGGGTCAGAAATATCTGAAAGGAGTTCTTTGTTAAGTTGAAGTCCTAAACTATCACAAATACCAGACAATTTGTGTCTATTTCCCAGCTGCTTCCCCGAACCTCAGCCCTGGATCTTCTCCTACATCCTCTCGGAACAACTCACTCACAGTCCCTACTCCACCAGGTAAGATCCAGGCCCCAGACCCCACTAGGTAAGATCCAACCCTGCCAGGCATTTCCTGCCCTGGCTTCTCCCTTTGGATGATGGCTTAGCCTTTCCCCTGGAGTAACCAAGATACCTCCCAGCCACCATCCCTCTGTCCTGCAGTCTTCCCATTCAGGACCCCTGTTCAGTCCCAAAGGAGGCAGATGTACTTTCTTTTGGGGTTTGGGATGTAGTGTAGGGAGGCAGGCCTAGCCCAGAATGTCCAGACTGGGTGAATATGGGGCCAAGGTTATGGGAAGGGGAGCTATGACAGGCTCTCTCTGCCCAGCAGGCCCAAAGAGGACCCAGAGAGAAGTCCTGCACAGAGCTTACTTGGAAAGCCTTCTGGGCCCCTCTTGCCTTTTTGTTTTCTTATCTTTCATTAGGCTATTACAGGGCCACACAGGAAGGAATAGGGTACCAGGGAGAGCATCCTACCCTTGTCAGTTCTGTGGGACAAGCTTGGGCTAAGATCAGGCATGGTTCAAATCCCAGTGGTATTTCCCAGCTATATAAGCTTGTCTCAGTTTCCTCACATGGTTTCTGTGAGGAAAAGAGAGCCATCACCAAACCTGGCAATGGGAAGGGAGTCAACAAATGCTGGCATTTTTGGCTCCCAGGCCTACATTGCTAAGAAGGATGTTCTGCGTAGGGACAGCTGAGGGTCTGGGTGCCAGACAACATTCATCAGTATCTGGACCATTTCAGGTTTGGATGCATGCAGTGGTCCACAGACCCCTCTGCCTGGAGCACCACCACAGGTAACAGGGGCCCCACTCAAGGTTTCTATGCCAGTGGATCTCTTTCCTCACCCCCTATTACCCAGGAGGCCTCCCCATGGCCTACTTGAGATGAGGGTGCTGGGTGAGGGAGGAACTTACACCACTGCTAGGGGCCTCCTTGGGAGTATTTGGAGAGGAAATATAGTCTCTTCACATTGCTGACTGACTTATGTTTACTTTTATCAGCAGAAGAGGGATGAGGCCGAAGTCTCCTCACCTCACCTTGGCAATCCTGTGAGTTTGAGATTTGCCCTGCTGGAGTGATTTGGGTGTGAAAGCCACAGTCTCCTAGAAGTTTGTATTGGCTCCTGGGGAGTCTGCAAGTGTGTGTTTATGAGTAGAGGGTCAAGGCTGGGGGAGGCTGGGCAAACTGATAGATTCCTCTACCATATCATGACCAGAAGTCTGAGGTGGAAGGGCTAGGGAGGCGGGATTCAGTAAGCGTGACTCCATGGAGATTTCTGCCCTCACTCTGCACTCTCTAGTGGGACCTCTAGGCTCAGAAGCCAGGCAAGACTGCTGCTCTTGTCAGCTCAAGTAAAAATTCTAGCAAAGCTCAAGAGCATGCTTGGGATTCTTACTGGAGTGGCCAGGAAAGTTCTGTCTTTGCAGATAGGCAATACAGGGGTCCCCTGGTCAGAGCAAGGTTCTGAGGTGCTCAAGGTGGTGTCAAGGGCAGTGTTAGAACACAGACTCCCCGAGAGCTGGACCTAGGATGAAATGCTTTTCAAAAGTTTCATGCACACACAAGCACAGCTACTCAAATACCAACACAGACTCACATACTCCCTACAAAGTAAGTTTCCCTAGGATAGTGAAAGTAGAGTACAGAAACTTAGAACTTCTGAGCAACAAGAAGTTTGCAAGAATCACCTCATCCAGTGATTCTTAACCTCCTTTGGATCATTGAATACTTTGAGAATTTTTTGAAAGCTGTGGATTCTCTTCCCAGAAACACACACACACACACACACACACACACACTTTTGCATACAATTTTAGAAGCTTCACAAATTGGATGAGAAATCTGCATCCCAAAGAGTTAAAGACCTTTCCAGGCAGAGCTACAACTAAAATCTGGAGCAACTGAGTTGGGGCCACACTTGTGACTGCCCCAAGCTGCCCTCCACTTCAGTCCTCTCCTAAGCTTCTAGCCCTTGGGAAGTTTGTGGCTGGCTCTGGATTGCAGGTCCCATTGTGGATCTGTGTTACAAACCTCCGGCTTGTTTATTGACTCAGACTTGACTGAGAAATCTTCCCTTCCCACCTAGCCCACATCCCCCTCCTTAATCCAAATGGGTTCTTTGGCAAGGTTTGTGGGGACAGAGAACCCTACATCAGAAGGACTCTACCTACCTTCTCCCCAAGCTGCCTCCAGAGTCCTAGCTCTATCTTGTCTCTTTCAGAATGTTCCCAAAGGGCTAGCTGACCGGATGCAGAATGACCAGAGGAAAGTGTCTCAGGGCAGGCTGGCTCCTCGCTCCCAGATGGTTGAGAATTCCAGAGAGACTACAATAGAACAAAAGGAAAACTTCGATCCCCTGCAACACCCTGAGATCACACCCAAGGACCCAGCTCCTGGCACAGGCAGTAGTGGGAAAATGGCCCTGAACAGCCCCCAGCCAAGCCCTGGGGAGAGCGAGCTGGGCAAGCAGCTCTTGAAGAGAGCTCCTGAAGACCCTCTGCCAAAAGGCTCAGCCCAGGGCTCTGGAGGGGCAGTCCCCCTACCCTCCCAGGGGAAGGGCTCATCTGGGGACCTGACAGGGCCCAAGGCTGGCTCCAAAGCTGAGCTGCGGCCCCCCGTGTCCTGGCCTCCCTTGCTGCGGGGAGTCTCCTGGGACAGTGGCCCTGAAGAACCCAGCCCCCGACTGCAGAAAGTGCTTGCAAAGCTGCCACTGGCAGAGGAAGAGAAGCGTTTTTCAGGCAAAGCCAGCAGCAAGCTGACCAAAGTGCCTGGACTCAAAGACTTTCAGATACAAGTACAGCCTGTGAGGATGCAGAAACTGACCAAACTCCGGGAGGTGGGTTCCTGGAGGCCAGGTGGTATGTGTTCCAGGGGCCCCTAGGCTGAGAGGCTTCTGAATTAAGACTGAGGCCTGGAGCAGGGCAGCTCTGGCCTGGACTTGGGCTTTGCAGGATTGTAAACTTCCCCGCCCTGAAAAATTAGAACCAGTTGCATAGCTGCCTTTTTACGGGCAGATTCAGGTGCTTTTTATCCCAGTTATGAGAGAGAAGTCAGACAAGGTCACACAAGGCCATGTTTCAAGGTGAAAGTGGGTTTGTATAAGACACATAGGCCCCTCAGTCCTGGGCTTTTCCCTCATCCAACCAGGGCTGGTAGTTTATAAACAGGAACCCCTTGATGTTACTCTTAGGACTGGGCCAAGCAAGAATAGCTTTTCCTTTGTAATGTCCAAGCTTTCCTTCCTGATGCCTGTTAACAAAGGGTCTCAAATTTATCCACAAATATAACAATGCCCATCAGGGGCTCTTCTCATCCTGTGATGAATTTCTTCTGACTCCTATGGTATCCCCCACTTTCATAGGGCATCGAACCAGGTACAGTGGTCTTTCATGGGACTGCTACCCTGTGCAGGGGGAGATTGGTGGTATCCAGAGATATAGGGAAGAGAATCCTGAGAGTGTAAGAACGAGAAGGGGTTAATAAGGCAAACCAATTCACACTCCACTTTTCCCAGAAGGCCAACCCAAGCTACAAACCAAGGCAACTTGAACCAGTAGTGTAGGGCCCAGGCCCCCACAGCAGGAGCTGTACAAGGCTTTCCTGGCTGTCCTACAGAGGATCCATGGGACCAGGAAGGAAAAGAGGTACCTGACAGAATTCAAGCACCAGGGAGGAGATTTTTGTGTCAGTAGGGACACATTCAGATTCTGGCCATTGCTCTATTCAGAAATCTCTCATGATGCTCTGTGTCAAGGCTCAGGGGCAGCTGAGGGCTGGCCACTGATTTGAAGAGGGCCTAACTAACTGGTAGATCAGCACAGGGCCTATGGGGCTGCCCATGGTGCTCCGTGGTTCCAGACCACTGATGAAGGTGGGGCCAAAGAGGCCTGACTGCCAGGGATTTGCCTCATGAGCCCCTGAGCATCAGAAGCTAGGTCTTGGCAATAGGCACCCCCCACCCCTAAGGTTTCTCTCACTCAGCAAAGGTTATCCAGCAAGAAGGTTACAGCTCTCACTAACCACTACCCTGGCAGCTGAGCAACACTTCCCACCCCAATCTCAGTGTCTGAGAGCTGATTGCCTGTAGGCTACTGGCTCTGCAAGGAAATAGGTAAATAGCCCCAGCTTTGACTGCCACCAAGGCTATGGCTGTCTTCTGCTGGCCTCTTCCTTGCCCTTTTTATTGGGGCACAATACCATACAAGTCACCTCTGCTATACAGGAGAGTACACAAATCCACTCATAACACAAGTCACAAAGAGTGAGAGGCTCTGTGTGACATTTCTCTTGAGGATCCTGGTCTAGTGTTAATTGGCTTAGAGCAGGTGTGACCCTATCTGTATCGTATATCTGCAGTGAGCACCTCCATCTTTCCCTAGGCTCTGACTTGTGAGGCCCCAGGTAAGGTATGGGGTGGCAGGGCCTACTACTGCCTTGGGGCAGCAGTTACCAGGCCTCAAGTATCTGGAGAGTTTAAAAACTCAACAGGTGCCATAAAAGATCATTGAGGAACTAAATGAGTGAGGAGGTCACAACTCCTGAAAGAGGACAATTACTGCTCAGAGCATAGCCATGAGACCAAATATTGTTTCCAGGGGCAGCCCTATACATACCCAGGGGACTCTCTTGTACCCAGAGGTCTCAGTTCTGCTCCTGTTTGTCCTCCAGGCCCTCTACAAGGCTCAACTATGTGTTAGCTAAGCAGTTTATTCAACCAGAGGCTCTCAGCTTATTTAAAAAGCAGACAGTGCTGAAGACAATTCTTAACCCAAGGAATAATGGTGGAGTTTTAGGCACTGTACATCCACAGGATGGGACAGGAGCTATCTTCCTGGTGCCGCTCATATCTTACCATGTCATGACTGACTGTCCACCCCACCTTGAGCCTGACCTGTAGTGTCTTCCACCCAAGGCTTAGTGGTCACAGAACCATAGAATCGAGAGAAGAGCCAGCCTGACTCCATCATCTGAAATGTTGTCTTTTCCCTTTCCCACAAAGGAGCACATCCTGATGAGAAATCAGAACTTAGTGGGGCACAAGCTTCCAGACCTCAGTGAAGCAGCTGAGCAAGAAAAAGGTAGGTGGAGTGGGTGGCAGAAGATTCCCTCAGGCCAGGGCTGCAGTCATGTGTGCCAGTTCAAGGAAGGTAAATGTGTAAGCACTAGCTTCCTGACAGCAGTCCTTGTCCATACCAGCAGTTAGTGTGGGTTGGACACAGAGGAGGCCCTCGGTGAATATTTGCTGATGAATCAATGGTCTGGGAGGGTCACCCAGGCCTGAACTTTTGACACTTCCTTTTCTTTCTTCCCTCACACCCAGGAAACCATCCAAATATATCAGTTCCTCTTTTCAAAGGCATCAGAGTCATCTCTTGCTTCCTAATCTGCTGTCACCACCAAGTCCAAACCCCAGCCCTTCCCTCCCAGGCGATTGCCAATCCCCCACACCTCCCCTCAAACCTCTAGGCTCCCCACCACTTCACTCCCATCCAACCTGTCAGATTGATCTTCTGAAAATAAGACTTTTAACCTCTCTCCCTTTCCTTCATGCCACCTTTAAACCCTTCTTGAGCTGGCCACTGATCCAGCCCTGCTTCCCAATACCCTCAGCCTCCTTCCTTGCCTCCCTTTTTCAGCATATGTGTGTTGAACACCACCAGAAGCTGGAACTATGAGGCCTACTGTCCAGCTTTAATCCCCACCCTGTGACCTGGATAAGCTATTTAACCTGTCTGTGATTCCCTCTGTCATATTGAAAATGGGGCTAATAATAGTACCAACCTTCTAGGGTTGTCATGTAGATTAAATGAGTTAATATTTACAAAGCACCTAGAACAGCAGCTAGTACATAATAATTGTGGTCTACTTGTTAGCTAGGATCCGAGGTGGCACAGTGGTTAAAGTGCTTGGCTGGTAACCAAAAGGTTGGAAGTTCAAACCCACCAGCTGCTCCTTGGGAAAAAAAACCTGGAGATCTGCTCCTGTAAAGATTACAACCTAGGAAACCCTATGGGACAGTTCTACTCTGTCCTATAACTTTGCTGTGAATCAGAATCAGCACACAACACAAATGTTAGCTATTATTTCCCCTAGAAGTCAGAGATCTTTGTGTGTATATGAGAGAGAGAATGTGTGTGTGTGTGTGTGTGTGTGTGTGTTTGCATCTTCATCCCAAAGTGCTTACCCCAGTACCTGGCACTTTTAGACCCCAAATAAACATATGTTGAACAAAAAAATGTATGGAATTGTGTAAGACATAGCTTGTCGTTGTTATGTGCCGTGAAGTCGGACCTGACTCATAGCAACCCCTCCTTGGGTTTCTGAGGCAGTATCACTACGGAAGTAGATTGCCCAACCTTCCCAGGAGTGGCTGGTGGGTTTGAACCAACAGCCTTCTGGTTAGCAGTCAAGTGCCTTAGGCACTATGCTACCAGAGCTCTTGTGAGACGTAGCAGGAGAGTTGAAACAGGTACACATACGCACACACATATAAAATCTATGACTGTAACCATAAATGTTGGAGTGAGCTCAGAGTAATGAGTGCTTCCAATGGCTAGGATCCTACCTATCCATCCCCTCTTCTCCAGACCCTCCTCCCTGTGTCTGCTCACCCTCTTGTCTCTATGCTTTTGTTCATGCCATGTCTCCCTCCTGACCTGCTATCTTCCTTCCTTTCTGAACACTATCATACCAATGCCTCAAGCAGTGGGTAAGTCCCATCAGCTCTCCTCCTTCCTTAGTATGTTACACTTGATTACTTATATCCTACTTATTTTAATCTCATCATAAAAAATAAATTCTCTATAACATTTTACATATGGAAGTCATTTGCACATCTAATTTAATCTAATCCTCCAAATAACTAAAAAAGGGAGAGATTCTTCTTCTTTCCTTGTGATATGCTGATGACACAACTTTGCTGAAGATTGAAGAATACAGTCTGCAGTATAGATTACACCTCTATAGAAATAAAACAAAAATCCTCACAACTGGACCAATAAGCAGCATCATAATAAATGGAGAAAAGATTGAAGTTGTCAAAGACTTCATATTACTTGGTTCTACAATCCACACCAATGGAAGCAGCAGTCCAGATATCAGATGACATACAGCACTGGGGAAATCTGCTGCAAATGACCTCTTTCAAGTGCTGAAGAGCAAAGATATCTCCTTGAAGACTAAGTTGCACCTGACACAGCCACGGTATTTTCAATCACCTCATATGCCTGTGAGAGCTGGACAATGAATAAGGAAGACTGAAGAAGAGTCGTTATTTTTGAGTTGTGGTGCTGGTGAAGAATGCTGCAAGTACCATGGACTGCTAAAATAACTAACAAATCTGTCCTGGACAAAGTGCAGCCAGAATACTCTTTGGAAGCAAGAGTGGCCAGACTTCGTCTCACCTACTTTGGTCATGTTGTGAGAAGAGACCATTCCCTGGAGAAGGATATCATGCTTGGTAAAGTGGACGGTCAATGAAAGAGGAAAGGCCCTCAACAAGATGGACTGATACAGTGGCTACAATGATGGACTCAGGTATAGTAGGGATTGTGGAGCTGGCACAGGACCGGGCAGTGTTACGCTTTGCTGTACATAGGGTCTCTATGAGTCAGAGATAACTCGATGGCACCTAACAACAACAGCCTTGCAGTAGAGGAAACTAAGGTCCAAATAAATATCTCCTGACTCCAAATCTCATGTTTCATGTTTTTTTTTTTTTTTTTTCCATAACATGGTAGTTTTGAAACTTTTTTTTTAGCTGGACAATTTCATACCTACTAATCTACAGAATGATAATATGTGGGGGAAGAGAAAAATAGGGCTGTTATGATTGAAGAAGATAGGAGGATTTTGCTCTATACTCTCTGGGTCCCTTCTCTTTTCACTTACAGCCTTGAGGCACCTCAATGGACCCCAGCTTCACAGAGCACTACTGGAAAATAATTGTCCCATTTCATGCTGTCCATGGTCAGTCTTCTTGTTATGGATTGTTGTATAGTGTGGCCAGGGTGTCACCAATACCACTGGAAGCCCTGGTTAGAAATACAGTAACTAATATTTCCCTATCCAACATTAACAAGAAGATCCCCAGATGTAATATTTTAACCAAATTTTTAAAAGCACAAATTTTATTTTATTTTAAATTTTTTATTGTGATTGGGTGCATGTTTACAGAGCAAATTCATTTTCAATTTAATAATTCACATACATTTTGATTTGTGACATTGATTGCACTCCCCACAAAGTAACAGCAGTCTTCCTACTTCCTCTCTGTGTTTACTGTTTCCATTTGTCCATCCTCCTTTCATATCCCTTCCTGCCTTCAGGACTTTAGGCGTGGGTAAATCCTGCCCTTTTTATCTCATATGACTAGTTATTCTAAGGAGCATGACCTCCCTTGTGTTACTGTTCACCTTACAGACCTGTCTATTGTTTGGCTGTAAGTTGAGCCACTGTATCAGTTTGGATCCAAGCTTGAATAGTATCTGAGAGCTGTAGTCTTGGTGGTCTTATCAGTCTCTATTGCACCAGTAATCCTGGTCATTTTTATTATGTTTTTGTTCCACATTATTCTCGCACTCTGTCTAGCATCTATCTATCATGATCCCTTTCAGGGTGGTTGGCAGTGGTCCTGGAGACTGGGGTTCACATGGTCATTAGTCCTTTGGACTAATTGTTTCTTTGTGTCTTTGATTTTCTTCCCTCTTCTTTGCTCTAGATAGAGAGAGACCAATAGTTTCACCTTAGATAGTTACTCACAAGATTTTAAGACCCCATAAAAGCTTGTGAGCAGCCATCTAGATGCAATAATTCATCTCTCCTAGTCTGGAGCAAAGAATAATGAAGAAAACTAAAGATGCATGGAAACAATTAGTCCAAGGGTCTAGTGGACCATAGGAACCTCAGCCTACATGATCTTAAGACCAGAAGAACTAGATGGAGCCTGTCTACCACCATCAACCACTTGAAAAGGGATCAGTGCAGGAAATCCTGGATAGAGTGGGAGAACAATATGGGACAAAACCCAAAATCATAAAAAAAAAAAAAAGACCAGATTTTGAGACTGGTGAAACCCCCAAGACCATGGCCCCTAGTTAGCCTTCAGGCCTGAAATTGAACTCACACCTGTGGCTTCCAGTCAAACAATAGACAAGCATATAGAGTGACATTTACACTTCTTAGAACGATCAATCATGGCAGAACAGAAGGGCAGTATTTGCACAGGGAAATAGCTTAGTTCTTTCAGCAGTCCGTGGTACTTTCAGCATTCTTCTCCAACACCACAACTCAAAAGCATCAACTCTTTTTCAGTCTTCCTTATTCATTGTCCAGCTGTCACATGCATATGAGGTGATTGAAAATACCATGGCTGTGTCAGGCGCAACTTAGTCTTCAAGGAGATATCTTTGCTCTTCAGCACTTGAAAGAGATCTTTTGCAGCAGATTTTCCCAGTGCTATATATGTCATCTGATATCTGGACTGCTGCTTCCATTGGTGTTGATTGTAGAACCAATCAATATGAAGTCCTTGACAACTTCAATCTTTTCTCCATTTATCATAATGATGCATAGGAAGGAAGGACACAGGGAAGAGGTAACTACAGGAAAGAAGTGGGAAGAGAGCTGTTACATGTGGGAACTGCAGTCAATGTCATGCAACAAAATGTGTATGAACTGCTGTATGGAAAATGAATTTGCTCTGTAAACTTTCACCCAAATTACCAAAAAAAAAAAAAAAGATTTTGAGACCCCGGTCACTCCTCACCAAACTAGGATGTAGAACATTGTCTTTATGGACTATGTTGTGCCAGTTGACTTTGCTGTCCCCCAAGACTAAGGTCCTGATGATCCTGAGCCCTTAGGCCCAGTGACTCATTCCCTCCAGGTGTTTAGTTATGGCTAAGAAGTGTTAATAACTTTGTCCCTTGTATGCTCTACTATATTCATGGATATATTTATAGCATGCAAAAATACACATATGTAGAAATATCCTTGGATATCATTGCTGATGTCAGATGGATCTTGGCTGAAAGCAAAGAGTACCAGAAAGATGTTTACTTGTGTTTTATTGACAATGCAAAGACATTTGGCTGTGTGGATCATAACAAATTATGGATAACATTGAGAAGAATGGGAATTCCAGAAAACTTAATTTTGTTCATGAGGAACCTCTGCTTATGAGGAACCTGAGCTAGGAGGTTGTTGTTCAAACAGAACAAGGGGACGGGGATACTGCATGGTTTAAAATCAGGAAGGGAGTGTGTCAGGGTTGTATCCATTCCCTGTACTTATTCAACCTCAACATAAAGAAAACAAAAATCCTCACAACTGGACCAAAAAAGCAGCATCACAATGAATTGAGAGAAGATTGAAGTTGTCAAATATTTCCTATTACTTGGTTCCACAATCAACACCAATGGAAGCAGCAGTCAAGACATCAGATGTTGTATTGCACTGGGAAAATCTGCTGCAAATGACCTCTGGAAGTGCTGAAAAGCAAAGATGTCTCTTTGAAGACTAAGGTGTGCCTAACCCAAGCCATGGTGTTTTCAATCACCTATGCATGTGAAATATGCACGTGAAAGCTGGACAGTGAATAAGGAAGACCAAAGAACCGTGGATGCTTTTGAGTTGTGGTGTTGGTGAAGAATGCTGAAAGTACATGGACTGCCAGGAAAACTAACAAATCTATCCTGGAAGAAGTCTAGCTGGAATGCTCCTTGCAAGCAAGAATGGCCAGACTTCATCTCACCTACTTTGGTCTGTTGTCAGAAGGGACCATTCCTTGGAGAAGGATATCATGCTTGGTAAAGTGGAGGGTCACCAAAAAAGGGAAGACCCCTTACCAAGATGGAGTGATAACAGTGGCTGCAGTGATGGGTTCAGGCATAGCAAGGGTTGTGAGGCTGGTACAGGACAGGGCAGCATTTCATTCTGTTGTACATAAGGTCAATATGAGTCAGAGCTGACTCGATGGCAACTAACAACAACAACAGAAATATCCTCTGACAAACCTATATATATTCATGAGTAGGTCCCACTCACCTTCCCACTCCTGTTCAGCTTCTGTCTATGTATCTATATATCCACTTGTAGATTACTGTTATTACTGCTATCACAGGATTGAATATGTAATAGTATTTACCTTTGTTGCCTTTAATTCTTGTGCTCCTCCCAGTGTCTTTCTTTGCCTTGATCATTTTGTGCTGACTTCCCCCTTACTGTATATTGCCTTTCCTTTCACTCAAGTTATTATGCGTCTACCCTCTAGTTAATGATTTTTCCTCCTTTCTCCTTTTTGTGCAAATAAATACCCGGTTTTGCCAGCACCATTTGTTAGAGACTATCTCTTACTCATTTAATGGGTTTTGGCCCTTTATTCAAAAATCAGCTGTCCATAGGTAAATGGATTTACTTCTGGGTTCTCAATTCTGTTCCATTGACCTATGTGTCTGTCATCTTATCAGGCTGTTTTGACTACCATGGCTGTATATATTTTGAGATCAGGAGGTGTGAAGCCTCCAACTTTGTTGTTCTTCTTTAGTAGCGCCTAGAATAAAACTCACCCCCAGAGGCGGGCTCTCAGCCCAATAGTTAACAAGATGTACATGCAGACCACTCAACCCAGGATACTGCACCCACACACTCAGTGGTAATACATCCCTTAGAGCAATAGACCATGAGACACCAAAGGACCAACATTCAAACTGAGGAAATGCAAGACAAACAGGAGTGCATAATTATGAGGGCACAGGGGGAGGGTTTCAGGGTAAGGAGGGGAGGAGACTGGATTAGGGTTGGACATGGTGAATGGGGAATGAAACTAAATATACACGTGACATTGAATGTAAAACAAGCTCTTAATAGACCATGAGACACCAAAGGACCAACATTCAAACTGAGGAAATGCAGGACAAACAGGAGTGCATAATTATGAGGGCACAGGGGGAGGGTTTCAGGGTAAGGAGGGGAGAAGACTGGATTAGGGTTGGACATGGTGAATGGGGAATGAAACTAAATATACACGTGACATTGAATGTAAAACAAGCTCTTAAAATAAAAATTAAAAAAAAAAAAAAAAAACTCGGGAAAACTTATCTTAAAATTTTACCCAAAAATCCACTACTGTCAAGTCAATTCTGACTTACAGCAACCCTGTAGGAGAGAGTAGAACTGTCCCATGAGGTTTCCAAGGTTGTAAATCTTTACAGAAACAGACTGTTGCATCTTTCTCCCATGGAGTGGCTGGTGGGTTCAAACCACCTAGCAGCCAAGGGCTTTAATCACTGCACCCTATAAATTCTAAAAAAGCAATAATTTTCATTCTTTCCAATATTTGCCCATGTTTACGACTTTTTACAATGATTTGATCGTTTAGATTTCATTTCCTGTTTCTACTTTTTCACATTATTTAATAACCAATTTCATATTTTTAGTTGTCCTAATATTTATCATTTAATCCTTTTATTTTGATATGTCTATTATTGGGTATTTCAGATGTTTATAATTCTGTTAACTATGATTAACAACTCTACTATAAACAACTTTGTACTTTTAGTTTTATTCTTTCTTCTTTTAAGTTATTCCCTTGGCATAAATGATCAGACTTGAGAATTACTGGGTCAAAGTGTAGAAACATTTGCATTTACCAAATCACTCCCAATTTATAATGCTACCTACATGGACTGAGTTCTGTCTTCCTGCTAAGCATTACCAGCTCTGAACTTTGCTTTGCTTTTGTTCCTTATTAGCCCAAATGTGGTAACAAGTAATTAACTAAAACAATAATAATGTATTATTGTTATTATTGTGAATAATAATGTATGAAATTGTATTCATTATTATTTCAGTTAATTTGCTAACAAGCACAGACTTAAATTTTTAAAAAATATTTATTCACTATTTTTATTATTGAGTTAATTAGATACTTGTTTCTTTACCTATGTGTTATTGAATCTTGGTTTTTTTGTTAGTAATATATATACATTTTTTATCATCATAGATATTAACCTTTCATCTGCTATATTTTTGTCTTTATTCTTTTTTTCCTTTATATCAAGTTTTGTTTTATTTCAGAGCAGTTTTAAAGTGTTTATATAATACTTTTTGCCCATCTTTCCTTTGAGATGTCTTCTATTATTTCAATCATTGTAAAAATATTACTTGTCCTTAAAATGCCTAAGGTATTTGACTGCTAACGAGAAGGCTGGCAGTTCAAAGCCACCAGCCACTCCTCGGAAGGAAGATTGAGCAATCTACTTCCGTAGAGATACTACCTCTGACACCCAAGGAGGGTCGCTATGAGTCAGAACCAACTCGACGGCAATGAGTTTGGTTTTGGTTTAATTGGGATTACAAATCAATTTTCTACTAGTTTGTCTATCTTTTGGTTTATTTATATTTCTTTTGCTAATACCTCTGAAATTTATTTTAAGATATAAGTATTTTAGAGAGGAGCTCTGGTGGCATAGTAAGATTTACTTCTTCTTGTTGTTACGTGCCATGGAGTCAGACCCGACTCATAGCGACC
>NW_006921601.1:7533990-7541860 GCF_000298275.1 Orycteropus afer afer | reverse complement strand
TAGATACAGAGATTTAGTGAAAATTAATAGAAAGAGCAATTCTATAAGAAGTCAGGAAGTTTGAGTTCATGTCTCAGTCCGGATACCAATTATGGAGTCCTTAAATATGTTCCTCCACCTCTCAGGACCTCTGTTTCCTCTTGTTCTAGATGACTTCAAACATCTCATTTAACTCTAACTTCTAAGATTCAATGATTCCAGGTCTTTACAGTCTGCCTCTTGTCTGCCTGTTTCTCTAAATGAAATTTATACCACTTTGTATAACATTTTATTTATTTTTAATAGTTCATTATGATTGGCGTGTATATTTACAAAGCAGATTCATTTTACTCTCAACAGTTCATACACATTTAGTTTCATGGCACCAATTACAATCCCAACAATAAATTTTGTATAACATTTTAATTGTGATTGCTGTAAAGCTATACATTGGATTCAGAAGAACTGTTCTTGTTTTGTTTGTTTTTACAGGTTATAAACTTTTAAATTATTTGATTTATAAATATTTATTTCTCATTCAGGCAAAGGATATGCCCCTCTATTAATATAGGTTTTTCTTTCTTTTTCCTCTAAAAGATTGGAGGTTATTTGTATAGGTCTTCCATATCTCTTATAGAACCACTATATGATTTACATTTTTGTTTGTTCATTTATGAAAAAGAATCTCGTTTATTATATTTTCCAGCTGGTAATTAGTAGCATAGATGAATACTACTTGACTGTTAAACATATTTCTTACATAACAAATAACTATTGACAAATGGTAGCATGATTATTATAACTAGAATGATTACTGTGTGCCAGGTTCTGTGCTAAATATTTGACAACAGTTCACTTAATGCTCATAACAACTCCAGGATGTGGGCCTTATTATCACCATTTGACAAATGAGAAGATTTAGGTTCAGGGAGATTGAAGTCACATGATGATTAATTACTACAGCCAGGACTGGAATACAGATGTTTCTAACTCCAAAGGCTCTTGACCACTTTATAAAATATTTTTCTTTTACAAATTCACAATCAAACCACCTGTTATTTTATTTTATCCAATCCACTGTTTCTCTTCATTGTGTGCACATGAGCACGTCTGTGGATCTTTGCCTGCTTTTTTATTTTGTCAAGATTCTCTAAGGCAGTAACAGTGATAAGGAAAACATTTGCCTTGTTTCTGTTTTTAATTAAATTGATTTTTATGTTTTCCTTCAAGGGTCATGCTGAGTCTTCTTATTCAACAGATGTATTTTTATTTAAAGGAAATATTCACTCTTCCAAGTTTAAAGATTTGTGTCGAATTTTATCAAATGTCTTTTGGATATCTATCGAAAGAATCATATGTACTATTTCATTTAACATATTAATTACTATGTTTTTGCATATAATACATACACACATATAACATGTATAAGAAGCTAACACATGAGGTTGTACAGCTTGCAAAACAATATAAGGTGTGCATTATTTGTGTAAAAATACAGCAGTGATTTTCTATATAGAGATATGAACTTTGTGTACCTAGTATAAAATTTGTTTTGTTATTGTTTCATTCTCTAGTGATGCTATAACAGAAATACTACAAGTGGGATTTATTCTCTTGCAGTTTAGGAGGCTAGAAGTCCAAATTCAGAGCGTTGGCTCTAGGGGCTGGATGAAGACCCCTTGACCTTGGGCTTCAGCTCTGCCTCTTATTCCAGGCCCACTGGAGCTAGAGGCATCTTCTAACCCAGACAGCTGCTGGCTGCTGAGGCTGATGAACTCAAGGTCAGCAGGTAAAATGGCATAGTCCCAAGAGTAGCAGGCAACACAGCAGACCACTAGTTCAAGTCCAGGAACAGTCCCAAGATCGGCAGGCAACATGGCAGGCTATTGGTGACTCAGTCAAATGCAGGATCCAGATGTGCCAAAAGGTTCAAGACTTTTCTCAAAGCTTCTCCTTATATACTGGAAGCAGGCCACACCCCAAAGGCAGCTCCCTTTCCACTGATTAACTTCTCACAGCAGATTCTACCATGCAGGTGATTACAGTCTCATCATGGGAAATTGTTATTTCCCATGCAAAGGCACTCAGAACCATGGCCTGGCCAAGTTGACATACAACCTTAACTACCACAGTCATGATACTTTTTCTTTTATATACACTACTAAATTCTGCATATCAGTATCTCCTTTCAAGTATTCTGTAATTTTTCTAAGAGCTCTGGTAGCATAGTGCCTAAGGCACTTGACTGCTAACCAGAAGGCTGGCAGTTCAAATCCACCAGCCACTCCTTGGAAGGAAGGTTGGGCAATCCTACTTCTGTAGTGATACTGCCTCGGAAACCCAAGGAGGGCTGGCTATGAGTCAGGGCCAACTCAATGGCACATAACAACAACACCATAATTTTTCTGTATTAGTTAACTTTGAGATAAAATAAATTGGTGTGACATAGGGGCCCCTCAAAAAATACTATAACAGATAGGAGAGAGAAGCATGTTTAACTCTTGAGTAACCATTTTGAGATGAGCTGTTCAGGTTAGCAAGTGGCTCTATTTCACATGATCATTTGGGGACCCTACCATCTTCCCTGTTGTCATTTTGCCATCCCCGGAGATGTTATACTTGTCTATGTGTTCAAAGCTGGATTGTGGGAAAATCTGTGCTCCAGTTTGTGGGAAGGAGAAAGAGTGGAAGTTCAGTGCAAGCAAGTTATTTTTTTAAAATATGTAGCTCAGTAGTTGCATACATCCCTTCAGCCCCCTTTGCATTGGTGATGACATGGTTGTGTGGCCACACCTAGCAGCAAGGGAAACTGCTATATTTTAAAATTATAACTCTTCTGGACAGATTATGAAAGCTGGCCTGAAATGGTAGAGATTAGAGGCAGGGATACCAGGGCAAGAAGATGTGGAAGTAGCCTGGTGACAGTGATAAGACTATAATCAAGATGGACAGATGGGGTATAAGGAAGGTGAGTTTAAGAGCAATCTGGAGGTCATCTTAGCCAGACTTAACGAAGGGATAGGGTCAAATGGGAAGCCAAGTATCTGTCTTCATGGCTATGTGGGTGATGGTGCTGTTCAAAAGGATTCATAGTACAGGAGGAGGAGTTGCTAACTTGTGTGGAGCTTCTTCCTCAAGGAAGACAATGAGTTTGGTTTGGACTTGTTAAATATCCCTGAGCAAGAGCCTGACAAATTTTTTATCCTGGCTCTACTGGTGACTGGGACCTTGGAGAATCTAATTAGCTGAGCCTCAGATTCCTAGTTTTCTGTGTCTCCAGAAAATGAGCTTAGAAATATTTTCTTTGCAGGGTTATTGTAAAGAATAAGTGAAAAAGTGGGCATAAGGCATAATTGATATTCAATGAATGGTGACCATTTAAATGATTTTTTATTATTCTTATCCAAGTGGCAATGTCCTAGACAGGAGATGCTTGGATATCTGAACCTGGATTTTTAAGAAGAGTGGGCTGAAAGAGAACAGTGCATTGAATGGGGCCAATCTTTTTAGGAAACCCAGATCTGAGATTCAGAGCCCTCAAGTCTCAGTCAGAAAAGAGGCCTTCCTGAGAAGACAGATCTGAAGAAAGTTAATCCCCAACCAGTAGCTTTGGCCTATTGGGTCCACAATGGCACTTAAAGCATTTCTAACCAGAGTTCCAAAAATTATTTTTCCAAATATCCCTGAGATATCCAGAAATAAATGTTTTTAATTGAAATGAGCTAGAACAGGCAGATATTCATAAAATAGTTGTATTGTTTTTATTAAAAATGCCTGATGTCCATTATCAAAACATTCAACCAGTAGTGAAAAATACAAATAAGAAAGTAAAAAATGCTTACACCAAATACCCACTTGCCCACAAATACAGGAGGAAGGAGGGAGTTTATGCTATATGTACTTTTTTGAAGTAAAAAGTATTAAACTTTAATTGAGCTTGAATTAAAGTGAAGTGAAACCATAGGGATTGCTGAATTTTGGTAATTATTTCCTCCCCCAAAGATACATTAGACTCTAAAAGTTTAAAATGTATATTATGAAATACATTCACGGTTGGTCTTTGAAGTACTTTCTTTACATTACTTGCTTTAAAGTTTTGTTTTTATTTATTTTTACTGTGATGTGAGCGCATGTTCCACATTATGATAGGACCTACTGACCTCCTGCAGGAAAGGATGAGAAAGGCGGCATTTCTTCCTATTTCCATATTTCTTCTTGTCTTTTCATTTGCACTTATTTAAATGTTATATTCTTCTTTTTCTATTTTCAAGGTTATAACATAGACATTCTGTTCTATAACAATAATTTCCACCCTTGTTTAGCCTTAGACTCATATGTAAAAAGAATTTAATATACATCACCAGTGCCTTTACCATGTAACACCACTCTCAAGTTAATTATCTTGACTTATGTTTTGTTTAGTTGGACTTCCCACAATAGTTTTCCTGAAAGAGCTCAGAGGTTCTGTTCCCTCAGTTCTATCATGTTTGAAAATGTCATTTTTATTCTTGAAGGACAGCTTGAGTGGTTATAAAATTCTTGAGTCACTCTTTCCCTCAAGACCTTTGTAGATGTTGCTGCACTATACACATGTGGTGGAGAAGTGACACCTGGTAAGTCTGAGACCCCTCATCCTCTACCTCACCCGTAAGTGGCTTACTTTTTCTGTGAGGATAACTGAAAAATCATTTCCTTATCTTTTTTTTTTTTTTTTTCAAACATAGTATGTTCTTTCAATCTACAGGCTCATCCTTTCCTTCAAGTGAGGAAATTGTAATTATCTTTGAGTATGTTCTTTGTTCCATTTGTTTGGTTCTCTTCTTCAGAAACAGCAAAATCCATAGATTGCTCATCAGTATCTCAACTCCAGCTCCATTATTCCATCTCTAAATACTTGAATCTTTCTTTCCTTCTTGCATTCCCTGTGATCATTTCAGTACCCTCCCACACCTTACTAATTCAGTTTGAGAATGTATCTGTTTTATTTCTTCGTATTTCCAATATGTTCTTTAGTTCTATATTTTCTCATTTCTTGCTTAGTTCTGTTATTTTGGTCTTCAGTTTATTTCCTTAAATTATAATCCTCTTCCATCTTTGTGTGATTGTCTCATCTCACCATTGATTTCTTATTTTCATTTTTTTTTTCAGGTTCTAATTTCTCCTAGAGTCAAAACATTTGTGGTATACATTATTTATATTTCTTGCAGCTATATTTCCATCCTGATATCTGTCTTCTGCATGTTTCCTTGCTTCCTTCCTTTATACCTTCCCTCCTTCTTTCTCCCTTTTAGCTATATATAGTATTTTTGCATGGTTGGCATACCATTGTTTTCATTTTATTTTCTTTTTGATCTGAACATTTCTATCTAGATCTTCTCTTTACGAGATATATTGTGTAGGTAAATTTTCATTGATTCTTTCCCACTCTTATCTAGATCTTTGTCCTGCCTTCAAGCTTTAGTTGAAGATTGAGTATTTCATGTCTGCTTTGTTCCAAGGTAGTAGGGGGAAAGGGGAAGTTGTGATAGAACTGTGTGTGGTTAGTAGTATTTGTGGAATTCGTTTCTGCTTTATTTCTATAAGTTGTTCACAGTCTAAAACTTGGGTATATTATACAAAATTAGGGACATACCTTATTTCCTTGAGTTGGGTACTAGTGGGTACCAGATTGTTTCACCAATTCATGGTAGAATTGTAGAGACAACCTTCCCAGGTGTTATTTTTCCAACTTGACCCAATTCTTCCCAGAAGCTACTTTCACTCCTCTGCCTGGTGAGGGCAGGAAAAGATAGAACAAATTCAAGGAATCTGGCCTTGTGCTGTATTTCAGAAATGAGGGAGGCTTGAATTGGGGCTTCCTACATGCCCCTTTACTTTACATGCCTACTTTACTTGGTAAAGTAGAGGGTAAGAGAAAAAGGGGAAACCATTAATAAGATTGATTGACACAGTAGCTCTGATGATGAGCTCAAGCATAGCAAGGACTGTGAGGATGGAGCAGGACTGGACAGTGTTTTGTTGTAATAGGGTCAATCTGAGTCAGAGCTGACTCAATGGCACCTGCCATTCACTCCATCAAGGGGATTGCTTTATTTATTTTCTCTTTGGTCTTACTTTCTGGTAAGTCCCTCCATATTGTTTGAGATATCTGCTCTGAGAGAACACTACAATCATTCTGCCTTTCCTCTCCCTTCCTCCTCAGCAAAACCCAAAAACCACCCAACTGCCATTCAGTCAGTTCCAACTCATAGTGACCCTGTAGGACAGAGTAGAACAGCTTCATAGAGTTTGCAAAGCTGTAAATCTTTACAGAAGCAGACTGCCACATCTTTCTCCTGTGGAGTAGCTGGTGGGTTTGAACTACCAAACTTTTTGGTTAGCAGCCGAATGCTTTAACCACTGTGCCACCAAAGTGTCTTTCCTCCTCAGTAAGAAAAGTAAAATGGTAGCATGGGCCAATTATGTTTTCATTTCTCTTTCTCTCTTTTTCTCTTTGGAGTGTTGTGATGGAAGAATGGAGAGCCTTCCAGAGAGCCTGATTCTTTGAGGGAGAAAAAAAACGGTTTTCAACAATGGGAGCTCTATATTTACTTCTAGCAATTTCTATCTTTCTTTGGCCATATTTTTTTTGTGTGTGTGTGCTAGTCCTGTATTCTTTTTTATTTTATTTTATTGTGATTTGGGTGAAAGTTTACAGAGCAAATTTATTTATCATATAGCAGCTACTACACTTTCTGTTTCATGACATTCACTACGATCCCTATAAAGTAACAGCTGTCTTCCTACTTCATCCTTGTAGTTACCTCTTCCTTGTGTCCTTCTTTCCTGTGCATTCCTGCCCCCTGAGCTATCTCCCTATGCAAATACTGCCCTTTTGATTTCCCATGGTAGATTGTTTTAAGGAATGTACCTACCTGGTATAAATGTTCACCTTATATGCCTGTCTGTTGTTTGACTGGAAACCACAGGAGTGAGTTCAACTCCAGGCCTGAAGGATGACTAGGGGCCATAGTCTGAGGGGTTTCACCAGACACTGTCAGACCAGTAAGCCTAGTCTTTTTTTTTTTTTTTATGATTTTGAGTTTTGTTCCACATTTTTCTCCCACTCTATCCAGGATCTCATGCACTGATCCCTTTTCGAGTGAGCACCATCTAGTTCTTCTGGTCTCATGGCCATGTAGGCTGAGTTTCACATGGTCTACTAGTCCCTTGGTCTAATTGTTTCCACATGTCTTTGGTTTTCTTCATTCTTTTCTCTGGACAAGAAGAGACCAATTGTTGCATCTCAATGGACACTTGCAAGCTTTTAAGACCTCAGTTGCTACTCACCAAAATAGGATATAGAACAATATTTTTGTGTTGTATGTTATGCCAATTGAGCTTGATGTCTCCCACGACCATGGTCCTATGCCCACAGGTCCAACAACTCACTCCCACAGGGTGGTTGGCTGTGGCTAAGAAGTTATCATAACTTTGCTCCCTGTTACTTGTATCTGTATGGACATTCTTATAGGGCCATTATTATTTATTTATTTATATTATTTTTTTAAATTGTGATTTGGGTGAAGATTTACAGAGCAAATTCACTTTCCATACAGCAGTTCCATACAACAGTTTACCACAATGCAACAGCTCCCCTCCCACTTCCTCCCCATATTTACCTCTTTCCAGTGTCCATCCTTCCATACACTCCTGCCCCCTGAGCTGTCTCCCTGGGCATAAGCAGTCCTTCTTTCTCCCATGATTGTTCTCTCCAAGGAGTGTATCTACTTGAGGTAAATGTTCAACTCGTATGCCTGTATTTTGTTTGGCTGGAAACCACAGGTGTGGGTTCAATTCCAGACCTGAAGGGCAGCTAGGGGCCATAGTCTCAGTGGTTCCACCAGGCTCT
>NW_006921601.1:7530608-7532710 GCF_000298275.1 Orycteropus afer afer | reverse complement strand
GAGAGTCCCAATCTCTCCACAACCTCACCAGCATTTGTTATTTTCTGTCTTGTTGAACTTTGCTACTAGTGCTGGAGCAAGATGGTACCTCATTGTTGTTTTGATTTGCATCTCTCTAATAGGAGCCATCATTTTTAAAGATTATTGCCCCCTCCTGTATTTGAGAGTTTCTGGTATCATTTTGGTTGGCTTAAAAAACTTTTTTGTTATTGTATTACTTTGGTTGAGTTCAAGGGTAGTGTGATTCTGTGATCTGCCAGTTCTGGGATAACCCTTCAGACATTTTAACAGGGCTAAAAGCCCTGACTATTTACTTTTTGTTGTTGCCATTAAACTAAGGGGACTTTTCTAGGCAAAATCCCCTTGATGGCTTTCACTTGATTATTACCCAGCAAAAAGACAATTAAGCAATCCATCAGTCATATATATTTCTCGGAAGTCCATTGATTAATTGGCTTTTTGCTGGGTACAGTGGAGATACATAAAGAAAAAATGAGGCCAGAATTACCACAAGGTTTACCATCTGTTACATAGAAACATCAAATCCTGGAGAGAGAACCCAAGAGTTGACAGTAGCTAAGAGAATATCTAGTGCAATCTTATATCCAAAGAATGATCCCTGACTGCCCTGTCTCTGATGGATGAGCCCTCCAGCTTTTGCTCTGATACCTCAAATAATAGGAAACTCAAAAACACCATTCAGCTATTGGAAAGTCCAAAGTATTTAAACATTCTTTGCCTTGAGCCAAACTATAGCTCTTATTCTTTCTGCATGGTCTCCCTTTAAGGCTTACACCCACATGGCTCCCAATCTTGACTCCCCTTAGATGACTACTATAACTATGCTTGTAGTCATGGTCTCTAACCTGTCCTACAATCCCGGAAAATGACTGAGCAGATTGGAAAGCTGCTGGTCCAAAACCCACAAGAGAAAATAAAATATGGATAAATATAAAGTCCTGCTTGCAAATGAGAGTAACCATTCATTATATAGGATGAAGTTCATGTAAAAGAGATTTAAGTTTTTACTTAACCCTAAATGTACTGTGAGCTGGTAATAAGACGCAGAAAGTGTATGCTGTGTGTATAACATTAATATAATGTAACACTAATGCCATGGACATTTGCCAATGTCCTCCTGTTCTAAAAGTTTGTTAGAGCACATCTGAATAGCAATGAACAAGAATGTTTGCAGACAGGGGGTGGTGTCTGGAGGCCATGGCCCATAATGAACCACAATGAGCAGCTGGAAAAATTGGACCAGAGCCTGAGAAGGAAGTTTTGGAGAGGGACAAGAACCGTCTTTAAACAGGAAAAAGATTAAGGGGATAGAGATACTTGGTTTGTTCTTGCTGTGTTCAAAGCACACATCTGGACAGTTTTAAACCCAACCAAACCAAACTTACTGCTGTCGAGTCGATTCTGACTCATAGCAACCCATCTTTGGTTTCCAAGGAAGTATCTCTACAGAAGTAGATTGCCCAGTCTTCCTTCCAGGGAGTGGTTAGCAGTTAACTTCTGGTTAGCAGTCAAATGCCTTAGGCACCATGCCATCGGAGCTCCCTGGATAGTTTTAGGAGGCAGCAAAAGGATGTTCATTGGTTCTGTTGATTAGGAGGTATCTGTATTTCTGAGATCTGAACAGACTTCATGACCTTTAACTTTACCCTAGAAAATACCTGTTTCTCTTCTTATCCATGGGAGTGTGGAATCAGATGTTGATTTCTAGGTAGCACACAGTCAGTGAAACTTTTTAATTCATTTGAAGAAGATTAATTGGACAACCAGTCTCTCAAGAAGTCTGCCAAAGAGTGGGGACTTTCTCAAAAATTATAGACAAGCAGTCAGTCAGCCAGCTTTCAGTTGTCAGAAAATAGCATATGACTCCAGGCACAAGAGCCTGCTTGATACTTTGGGGAGCAATGGGAAGAACACAGACTCTGGAGTCAGGTGGACCTTGGTTTGAGGTCTGGCTGTGTCATTTACTAGTTCTGTGATTTGAGGCAAGCTACTGGGAGCTCTGGTAGCATAGTGGCTAAGACACTTGCCTGCTAACCAGAGGGCTGGCAGTTCAAACCCACCAGCCACTCCTCGGAAGGAAG
>NW_006921601.1:7515049-7530408 GCF_000298275.1 Orycteropus afer afer | reverse complement strand
GTAGTGATACTGCCTTGGAAACCCAAGGAGAGGTCGCTATGAGTCGGGTTTGACTCGACAGCACATAACAACAACAACAACAACAACTGGACCTTACTGAGTCTTGTTTACCCGTCTGTGAAATGAGATGATTACGTTGTAGCTCATTGTGTCATTGTAAGGATAAAGCAAGGTAGCAAGTACAAAGCCCCTACCATATGTTGTTGTGGTTGTTGTTATGTGTCGTTGAATCGGACCCAACTCATAGCGACCCCTCCTTGGGTTGCCAAAGCAGTATTACTATGGAAGTAGATTGCCCCATCTTCCTTCCGAGGAGTGGCTGGTGGATTTGAACCACCAGCCTTCTGGTTAGCAGTCCAAGTGCCTTAGGCACTACACTGCCAGAGCTCCTACCATATAAGTAGGTGTTTAAATGTTAGAGCTCTTTCTTGCTCCTGCAGCTAGTTGCACAGTACTACTGTGGTTTCAAACAGACATATTATAGAGAATAACTTTTTTTTTTTTTTTTCAGGGCCCCCTTCTGAACTGTCCTCTGCTATTGAGGAAGAAGAATCAAAGAGTGGCTTGGATGTCATGCCCAATATTTCTGACGTGCTGCTGCGTAAGCTGAGGGTTCACAAGTCTCTCCCTGGAAGGTAAAATCAGGAGGTGGGCTGCAGTAGAGCCTGTATTGTGTGCTCCTTGTGTTAAGAGTCAAGATGGGACAATGAGCAGCATCAGCCTTGGTCCCTGACCCCAGAAGGGTCAAAGTCCAATGGTCTAGACAGGACTAATTCATATAAAGCAAAAATAATACCAGATGGGGTGGTTCCAATTCAAAGAGCAGATGGAGTTCATAAGTGAGCACAGTGAGGACACAAGGGTGATTGAAGGCTCACGGCAGCAGAGGGTGATGGACTTCAGGCCAGGAGACAGAGTTTATTTATTTATTTTTTAATATTATTGCGTTTTTGGTGAAAGTATATTACACAGGAGACAGATTTCTATCCCAGATGTACCCTCTATCTATATCTAGGGGGTTCTAGGTCAGGTATCTCTTTAGATAGAGGTCCAGGACATTTGGGACCACAGGAAGGATTTCTTGGAATCCCTGCCAGGCCTCTTCCACACATGAGGAAAAAAGTGTCCTTGCTTTTCAGCCTACACATCCTCATCTATACAATAGGAGTCTTAATCATTCAGTCATTGGTACGGTCCTGAGCATGTGAAATGAAGTACGTGTGAGCAAAGGCTTAAGACAATGTTAGCATTAACAGACCCTTGATGCCAATATCAAAAAGTGAACCATTTAGAGTATAAAGGAGAAAAGAGAGGGGACTACTAAGCAATAGGGACTGCCTTCAGGTGAGACCTATGGCCAAGGCCTACAGCCTAGTCCCACAACCTTGAGATTGAACTGTTAGTGGGAAAACACCATTAATAGGATAAATCTGGCCTGACAGAGTTCCCAGCTTTGGAGGGTAAATATGAAAAGAGAACATCTTTTACCCAGTAGGTGTAGTGTGTGCAGATTGCACACTGTAAACATCTAAATCAGAGTCACCAGGGCAATACTCAGATGGACCCAGCAATAAGACAAGGCATAGGTCTCTGCATCAGGAACTGGCCACATCATATGGCTTCCTTGTCTAAATCCCATCTCTCTGAGTCCTTAGAGCTTCTTACATTTTATTTAATTATTTAATTGTGATTTGAGTGATAGTTTACAGAGAAAATTCATTTTCCATACAATAGTTCATAAACATTTTGTTTCATGACATTGATTTGATTACAATCCCCACAACGTAGCAGCTCTTTCCCCTTCCTCCCTGTGGTTACCTTTGCCCTGTGTCCTTTTTTCCTATGCATTTTTGCCCTCTAAGTTATCTCTCTGTGCAAATGCTGCCCTTCTGATCTCCTATGGTTGATTGTGTGGCTTCCTACATTTTCAAAAACCTTATGTTCTATAGCAAAAAACAAAGTGTGAGTCATTAACACAGAAAAAAGAAGCTTGGTTAATAATTTAGAAAAACAGGTATATTGCATATCATATCCAGACAAACCCAGGAATCAGAGGCAATGTCAGCCAGTTTGATAAACCATTTAAACAGTATGTGAATGTTCTATATGGCAATTAAGATTATATTAGTCTGCAAAGGGCCTGATGGGTGGAGTTGTGGCAATCGTAGCTATCAACATCTTTGTGCTTGTTTATCCCATGTTCTGTTCTCTGCTGACTTGCTGGCCATGGATCTTGTTGCCTTATCCTGACAGGAAGGCTCTCAGAAGGGTGAGAACCAGCCCCTTGCAGAGATAGCTGACCCCTACCTTTGCTCCCGGGGTCCCTCTGCACCCGTCAGAGGAAGGAAGCTGTGTTTCCTGAGAGTCTTATCGATGGTATGCTCTGTTGCCAAGTCTTATGATGCTGGTAGCACCCCTCCCCACCTTCCCCATCCCAGCACAGGAAAGGCTGTGCGTTATTTACATTGTCGGGGTTTCAGAAAGGGGCCAGTGTTAGCTACCAGCAAGAGTGCAGCAGCAGCGGCAGCAGAGTGGGAGTGCACATGAAAGGCCTGCTTACTCTCGGGAAGGCCTAGGCTATGGAGACCGCATAGGAAGAGCCTCCACCAGCTAGGCCTTCCCTGCCCACCCTCTGAAACCAGCAGTCAGAGGGGCTTCTCAGTGTTGAGAAGAGCTCCGGCCATCCTCTCCTACCTTTCATTCTCTGGCCCACAGGCACCCTCACCACAACCGTGAAAGATAAGGACAATGAATAAGGTTTTCCAGACCTAAGTAGCCCCAGAAGAATCGTAGTGGCAACTCAGATGTGTACAGTACTTTACAATTTATGAAGTACTTATTACATCCATTTTCTCATTAAGACCTCAAAAACAATACTGAGATAATAGTAATAGTAGCTAATACTTCTGGAGTGCCTACATATACATATGACTTTCATATATAAGTCTTAAAAGACTCATGCAAAGTAGCTATTACTATTCTCATTTTACATATAAACAAATTGGGATTTAGAAAAAAGAAGTAACTTGTCCAGAGTCACAGAGATAGTTGTGGCATTGCTGGAGACAGCACCCCCAGGATCAAATATTTTTCACCGTATCATCTCTGCAAGAGTTAATATTGGGGTGAATACTATAGAGCACATACAGAAGGTGTTCTGCATATTTCCCATTTTAGCAACTCAGCTTGCTCCATTCTTGGAAACAAATGGTCTGCTGGTCATTCAAAGTGTCCGTTTGGTTTATTTTGTAGATTAAAGTTCATCTGTGTTTTTTTCTTTTTCACAGTGCCCCTCCACTCACTGAAAAGGAAGTTGAGGTAAGTGATTCAAAAGCTTTATAAATTAAGTGCCTGTGCTTGACTGGAATTATTCAAGCCTCTGTCCCTGACATTTTTACACACAAAGAAAGGGAATGAGTGGCTGTAGGATAACAGGAATGTCCATGATCAACACTATTGAACCTTTAAGATCCCCAACCCCAAGATTTTGACAAAATTGGTCAAGGGTGAGAAATTACTTGGTAATTTCACATTCCTTTAAGGATTGCTTGCATTCTTTAAAAGTATGACTTCCATACACAAAGTCAGTGGGGAAGCTGCAGAATTAAAACAAATTTATTTCATAATTATTAAAATAATTTTTTAATGATAATTATTATTAAAACCTGGTCAGATTTCAGGTTTTAAGCTTTGGTTTAGAGGAAGAAGGACTTTCTTTCTGAGGGTTTCAGACATAAGGCAGTTGTTCAGCCAAGGCAGGAGGCAGTGCTGCCAGCTCTCCAGCCTTCCCTGATTCTCCTTGGGGCCCTCTTGTCCCTTCAGAGATGCTTTCCCTCTAGGAATCTGCTGTTTCTTTCTGGTGAATGAGGCAGATGGAGAAAGAGAAGGCATTAGAGGTGAGATGACAAGGACATTTGATGCCAGCACTAGTTGGTTTCCAAGACATTTATGTTGGTGTTGATATAAAGAAGGAAGCAGGAATGTAGATGATTCCAGAATCTCTTCATTCTGGGTTGGGAGGATGGCAGGTTTTGTAGTCTTCAGAGCATGGTTTGCTATTGATAACAAGAAAATGACCATACCTTTCTTGAGCTCCACTGGGCCAGATAAGCAGAAGAAGACAGTCAATATGCAATATCTACCACAGATAACAATAGACTTGTACATAAACACATTGCACTTATATTTTACAACACCCTCTTAAAGCCATTCTTTCAGCTGATCCTTCCGTCAGTTCTGGGAAGCAAGTGAAACTAGAATTAGTATAAAGGAGAAAACTGAGTGATTAAAGTAACTTACCCAAGGTCCTAGATCCACTGCTTACTTAGCAGATCAAGATTTAGACCCAAGTCTTCCAACAGAATTCAGCATTTTTATGTCACATTACCATAAAGGGGATAACCCAGGTATGAAGAACTAAAAATTGATCATTATTGATGGGCTTAACTGGACTGAGGCCTGAGTAAGGCAGAGAATTCATATCACTGGCCTGTAAGCTCCAATTTCCCCACCCCTGGTATCTGTGAAGATGGGCCATAGACTGTTTAATGGCTAAATCCTGTTCTCAGCTATATACTGGAACAGTCAGCTCTCAGCATGGTGGAAATAGCATAGGCTTTGGAATCTGACATTCTGAGGTTGAATCTTGGCTTTGCTACTCACTTAAAGTTAATGGCCTTCTGGTGTTGTTATCTTTACCCATAAAGTGGGTATAATACCTTTGTTATGGTTTGAATTATGTCCCCAAAACATATGTGTTGTAAACTCTACCTAACCTCTATGCCTGTGAATATAATTTCGTTTGGGAATTGTTGTTTTTATTATGTTAATGAGACAGACTTACTGTAGGATGTGTCTTAAATCAATCTCTTTGAGATATAAAAGAGATTAAGCAAGCAAGCAAGCAAAAGCAGCACAGATGGGCTAAGAGAGATGCCAAGCCACTGAAGACTGCCCAGGAACAGAAACTCAGAAGAGACAAGGACCTTCCTCCAGAGTCTAGAGAGAGAAAGCCTTTTCCTCAAGCCAGCATTCTAAATTCAGACTTCTAGCTTCCTAAACTATGAGAAAACAATTTCTGTCTGTTAAAACCATCCACTTATGGTATATATTATAGCAGCAAGAGGTAACTAAGACAGAATTTGGTACCAAGAGTAAGGTGCTACTCTAACAGATACCTAAAATGTGGAAGTGGTTTTGGGATTGGGTAATGGGTAGAGGCTGGAAGATGTGCCTAATAGTAAAAGCCTAGATTGAAGAGCCTTGAAGAGACTGTGGGTAGAATTATGGACATTAAATGCATTTCTGGAGAGGGCTCAGAAGGAAGTGAAGAGAGAACTATAAAGAAAGTCTCTATCATCTTTGTTGTTGTTGTTGTTGTTATGTGCCGTCGAGTCGGACCCAACTCATAGCGACCCCTCCTTGGGTTTCCAAGGCAGTATCACTATGGAAGTAGATTGCCCCATCTTCCTTCTGAGGAGTGGCTGGTGGATTTGAACCGCCAACCTTCTGGTTAGCAGTCAAGTGCCTTAGTCACTGTGCTACCAGAGCTCTATCATCTTAGAGAATATATATGGCACCAGCAACAGAATGTTGCTAGAAATATGGATGTTAAATGTCTTCTGCTGAGGGTTTAAAAGAAAATGAAGAACATATGATTGGACAATAGAGGAAGGGTGATGATGCAGTGGCAAAGCCTGTATGAATTATGTTCAAATGTTTGGTGGGAGGTAGAACTTGTGATATCTGGCTGATGGGATTTCTAAGCAAGATCTTAAAGGGGCCATGTGGTTTCTTGTTGCTGCTTCTGGTAAAACATGAGAGGAAAAAGATGGACTTAACTGCAAAATGAAAACAGAACTTAAAGATTTGGAAAATTCTGTTGTACAAATTGAAGATTCACGTCCTAGAATATTTACCAAGGATGTGACTACACAATCTTTTGTTAAAGAGGTTAAGCCTTTGACTGATGGATCTAACAAACTACCACAACAGAAAACTCATCAGCTTGGACTAAAGGGGACAAAGAAAGAATGAAAGGAAATAACATTGTCTACCTCTCAGAATTCTACAGGCAGGGAACAGGCCAAAGGAGTTACATCTTCAAGACAAGAAAAGGACCATTCCTGCAGCAGCTAAGAAATCTGCAGAACTGTTGGAAGGAGCATGGGAAGCAGGGCCTTTTCAGTTTCAAAGGCTGGGGCCACAGTCTGCTAGGTTTCAAAAAGTTGAATCTTTACCGACTCAGTTCCAGAGTGTGGGGCTGCAATTAATGTGTGCCAGGGAGATAAGGCCACTACCCAAAGCTGAGGGAACAGGGCTGCTATTCCCAAAGGACAGAAGAACTGGTCCTGCCGGGGCCAAGGGGGTGAGTTCACCACTCAAATGGACTAGGAGAACAGGGTCACCTGAAGCCAAAAGAGCAGAGTTGCCATCCCAGAGAGCCTGGAAGGTGGAGGTGAAGCCCAGGGCCAAGGGGCCTCCACCTAGAATCCAGGGGGTATGGCCAACACCCAGATACTGGAGGGCAGGGCCATCTCCAGAAGATCTGAGAGAAGAGAGAATTATTTTCATGACCCAAGAGCTAATGTAATTTGTTCTGTTGGATTTGCTTGGTGCCTGTTAGCCATTCTTTCCCTCCAATTTCTTCTATTTGTAATGGAAATGTCTACATTGTGCCTGTTCCACCATTGTACTTTGGAAACAGATAACTTGTACTCTAGATTTCACAGGTTCACAGATGAAGAGGAGTTTTGCTCCAAGATGGAATATGACTAAAGTCTCACCCATATTTGATTTAGATGATTCAGAAGATGAGATTTTGGACTTTTGAGATGATGTGATGGGGTGTATATGTTTTGTGCATGGGAAGGACATGAATTTTGAGGTGGGCAAAGGTGCAATGTTATGGATTGAATTGTGTCCCCCAAAAAACATGTGTTGTAAATCCTGACCTCTATGCCTGTGGTTATAATCCTGTGTGGGAATGGATTCTTTGTTATGTTAATGAGACAAGACTGCTGTAGGATGTGTTTTAAGTCAATCTCTTTTGAGATACAAAAGAGATTAAACAAGCAAGCAAAAGAAGCAGAGATGGGGGAAGAGATGCCAAGTGATACAGAGATAGCCCAGGAGCTATCTTCACAAGAGACAAGGACCATCCTCCAGGGCCTACAGAGAGAGAAAGCCTTGCCCTCAAGCTAGCACTCTGAACGGACTGAGAAGATAAATTTCTGTTTGTTAAAGCCATCCATTTGTCATATTTCTGTTATAGCAGCACTAGGTAACTAAGACAATTTCCTATTCCAGAGGATTACTGTAGGATTAAATGAGTTAAGGTTTGTAGAATTTATAGCAGTGCTGACATATATGGTAGATGCTCAGTAAGATGTCACTCTCAATATGACTGTCATCATCATCATCACTGGGGCAGTTCAGTGCCTTCAGTTCTGTCTGTAGATGTTTTTGCCTGCTGGGGTCATGTCACATGAACTTCAGAAGCTCAGGCAGAGTTGGTTCATCCTGCAAGTTGTAAATCTGCTCCCACCTGACTCAGGTAGGGCAGGTAAAGGCTGTAAAAGTGAGAGCCATTGTTTCCTTCCTCTGGGAAGTCCATCTGTCAATTTTTCCTCCCCAGTAGTTTCCTATTCTAGAAATTCCATGTCTGGTCAATACTACCTTTTAGAAGTTCATTCGTGCAGGCTGCATTTTTGGTGTGAAATATCTATTCCCAAAAGTTTATCTTAACAGAATCATACCTGGCCTTATTTAATCCCCTGGCAGCTACTTAAAGCTACTATTGATGTAAGATGTTGGAATGCTCAAGCTAGATGCTGGTTGAAGTTTACTTTAAGTCAACATGGCTTAGAACTCAAATGGGGTTTCTTTAAATACAGTGATTTCATGTGAAAACTCCAAAACCCCCATGCAATAAATCCCAGCATAAATCCAAACTGCTTACACAACCAGCTACACTGGTCTGAGTTTGTCTAAACCCAAATACAGGATGTTATTTTCTTGAAGTTCAGAGAAAAGCAAAGTATCATTCCTTTATTTTTTCATTAAAATGCATTTGGTCTTTTGGTTCCTGCCAGGACCTAGCAAAGACTCCAGGTTTCTATTTCACCATCTTCTGTGCAGTTTACTATGAAGTGAGTTTCACTTGCATGTGGATATTTTGCTGACTGGGTCCAGGAGCTGTTGTAAAATTTTCATGCAAGAAACATACCTGCAGCCTGTTCCTTGCAGTAACTCCTCCTAGCATCTCTCCCACACTCTTGTTCCCAACAGAATGTGTTCGTACAACTGTCCTTGGCCTTTAGAAATGACAGCTACACGCTGGAATCTAGAATTAATCAGGCTGAAAGGGAATGGAACCTTACAGAGGAGAACACTGAGAAGGAACTGGAAAACTTCAAAGCTTCTATTACGGTAATTATGGAGCCTGAATTTGGGGATGCTTGGAGGAGGGACTAGCTCCAAAGTCCATACCAGGTGTCTCACTTTTCCCATCACCCACCAGAGACCCCTGAAATGAGAAATCAGATCAAGACCCTGAGCTGAACACAAAGTCTGCCTCAGAGAACTTGGAGGAGCCCAGGCAGAGATCCTGGAGGCCTGGTTACTTCAGGGCTATAGCCTCTGAGCCTTTGGGAGCTTCTCAGGAGGGGGCTGTGGACCTGGGGTGGTACTGGGAACTTTCCAGGGACTAGAGGCCTGGATAGGACTCCTTCTTTCAGGCCAGCCAAGTATAGAGTGTCCGCATTGGGCTTCTCCAATCTCCAGAAGAAGCATTAGCCCAGGCCCTGCTGAGGTCAGTCCTCTCAGCCAGGATGGGGCCCAGGGCTCATGAGGCCAAGTCTGGGTGCACAAGACCCAGGCAAGGCTCCTTCTCTCCCTTCAGTCTTCAGCTTCACTCTGGCACCACTGTGAGCACCGGGAGACCTACCAGAGGCTGCTAGAGGACATTGCTGTCCTGCACCGTCTTGCTGCCCGCCTTTCCAGCCGAGCTGAGATGGTGGGGGCTGTCCGCCAGGTGAGACTTCTAGCAACCAGCCTTGCTGACTGGTTCTGTTCTGCCTGCAGTAACTCCACCAATAACATGACCAGCTACAACTACAAATTCCACTTTTCAGTGGCTTCTTCTGTACCAGGCATCTTATGTCTTATGTATATTATTGTGGTATTTTTCAAAAAGTATTTTTGGTGGGCAACTAAACCTTTGAGATAAAGCTTAATGAAAGCTTTCTGTGGACACATAAGTTTGGGAATTGCTGCGTACTGTCTTCCTTTCTTGGAGATTTAGAACACACATTGGCATAATCAAGCCTTTGAGAAGTCCTACAGTAAAGAAACCCGTTTAACTTTATCTGTGTATTTCCCAAATGTGTTTGACTGTATGGTCCTCCTTCCCTTTTCTCCTCAAAACACATATCAACCTCCCATGGAACAAGTATTTGGTAAACCATGATTTCAGAAAAACTTTTTTCTTTCATTTAATGCTCCAGGAACTCTATAAATATCCTTATCCCAAGATGAATAAACTGAGTCTCAGAAAGGTAACCCATTAGTAAGTTGTAGAGCTAGGATTCATTCAAGTCCAGGTCTGGCTCCCCTCTCAGCCACTTTGAAATCCCATAGTACAAGAGCATGGTGTAGTGGAATCAGATGACCTGAGTTCTAATCCTTCCTCTCCACTTACTTACTCCTGTGTGACCTCAGACAAGTTACTGAGGCTTTCTGAGCTTCAGCTTCTTCAACTCTAAAATGAGGATGACTATAGAATCTGCCATCAAGAGCTGCTGAAATACATGCAAAGCATTTAGATTTTTATGATTACTGTTGCTATTATCATGGACCCATGTCCTGCCACATTGGTTGCATGAGATTAATGTTGCTGAGGAGTATCAGCAAGCAGTTCTTAAGGAATGAAGAGAATAAACCACTAAACTGTCCCACCCCTGTGCTTTTCTGGGGAAAGGGCACCTGACTCAGCAGTAGGGCCCAGGAGGTTACTCCAGCTGGAAGTAGCAACACTGGGTGGGCTCTAGGGAAGTGACTGGTTTCAGTTAACAGCTGCAGGGGATCTTTTCTAGGGAACAGTCATGAACATGTTCCTCTGAGGGATCCAAGGGAATAGAAGCAGAGAAACACCTTCCTCATTTTGTGTGCCCTCCAAAACATGTTTCTCAGTCCATGTGCCATTCACTCTGGTCTTTCCTGTTCTTCAAATGGCTTCCTCCCCCTAGCCTCTGTGTCTTTTAGCCCTCTCCTTTCTCCTTGGTTCCACACAACTAGTCCTCACTTTCCTGGTTGGTCTCACTGACCCCAATTTCATTCCCCTTTTCTTTCAGAATAAGTCCAAATTCCTTAGCCTGGCATTCAAGGTTCTTCACAACCCAGCCCTGACTCATCTTCTGTGAACAAACCCAACTGCTTGCTGATTCCTATATATGTAAGATGGCCTGCATTATCCTGGTTTGTCCAGATAATCCTGGTTAATACCTACTATCCAGCATAATTTTTAATAACACCCCCTTTTACTCTCCAAAAAGTCCCCATTTGGAGAATAAATCCTCACTTATATCTAAGTCCTGTACTTTCCTGCTTCTGAACTTTTGTTCTTGGAGTCCCTGGGCTGGATGCCCTTCATCCTTCTTGCCCATATCTGCATAACCAGATGGTGCCCACACTCTACATCCACTCATTCCATCTCCATGAAGCCTCCCCGGACCCATTCTCTGGAAGCATAAATGAATCTCCTCCATCCCTCATCTTCTGTGGCATTGTGGTTGTGCTGTTCTCTTGTTCTCCTGGAGTGCAGGTGCTTGCATGCATTTCTCAACGCACATCATGGACTGTAAACTCTTAGAGGACAAAGTCGTATCTGACTGGTCCTTGTATCCTTTCAGTTATTCCAGCTCAGAGCTTCACTCACACCTCATGGAGCTGTTTATCCAACTGCCTTGTGCACTCACACTCTCATTCCCCGCAGGAAAAGCGCATGTCCAAAGCAACAGAAGTAATGATGCAGTATGTGGAGAACTTGAAGAGGACGTACGAGAAAGACCATGCAGAGCTCATGGAGTTTAAAAAACTTGCCAATCAGAATTCAAGCCGCAGCTGTGGTCCCTCTGGTAAGAAGCAGGGCTCCAGGCCCCCCTTGGCCCTACAGTGTAAGCCAGTGACGGCTCTGGGCTAGGATCATACCTATCATGGCAGCCCCAGGACCTGTTTCAAATTGTGCAAGCTCCTTTCTTCTGCCCAAGTCCTGCCCACAGGAGCCTGGCAGGAGCTACTCTGGCAAACCTGGGGGGCTAGAACCAGAAAGCATGATCCCAAGTATCCTCCTGACTCCCAACACAGTTAACCTGAACTCCCAACCATGGATACAGAGCCCACAGGCTGTTAGAGCTCTCTGTGAGTGATAGGCCCTATGAGAATGACAAACCTACTGCATCAAGTCTTTTCCAACTCATAGTGATCCCCCTTGGGTTTCCAAGGCAATAAATCTTTATGGAAGTAGATTGCCCCGAATTCCTTCCATGTTATTTGGATACACATTTTATGCAGCATATAGTAAGGAATTTAGAATTTACCTTGGAAGGCAATAGGGATCCAACCAAAAATTTAAATCAGGGAGGTGACACAATCATATATGTAATTTAAAGAGGTTCTCTCTGACTGCAGTGTGGCAATTACATTACTAAGGCAAAGCCAGAGACAAGTAAACCCATGAAGATGCTATTATTACAGTCCAGGTGAGAAATGAAGTCTGGGAAGTGGGGTGGAGGAAGAACATGGATAAAGGAGATAGTGCTGAGATAAATAGCAACTAGTAGGTAAGACAATTTTAAAAAAATAATAGGTTCTATATAAATTGCTGTAGGAGCACAAAAGGGAGCCACCTAATTCTGCTTCAGGGAGTCAAGGAAAGAAGTCTTCACAGTATCTGGGCAGAGTTATAAAGTAAATACAGGAGTTCTCAGTTAAGAGAGGAAACAGCATGTCCAACACTGTGGAAGTTAGAGGTGAGAACAACATGAAATAAACGAATTGATCTGGTGCAGTTTTGGGGTATAATGGTGAAAGGCTGAAGGTAAGATTTGGTAAGCCAGGGCCAGGCCACATGCCAAGCCATGATAACTTTGCCTTCTAGGCAATGGGGAGTAACAGGAAATCATTGGTGAGTTTTGCATAAAACAACATGATCAAATTTTATTTTTGGAAGATGTTTCTGATTTCAGAATATGGATTAAAGGATTGCAAATTTGGAGGTATAGACTAGAGAAGGCTGTTACAGAAGTCTGGGAGGAAATGATGGTACTTTGGACCAGGATGTCTCCTGAGGAGCTGCCAGTTTGAGCTCTGGCTAATGAGGGTGAATAGCAGGAGAAACTGACCTTTTACTGACAGGAATCCCTGAAGAATGCAAACATCCGTGTTACCAAAAGCAGAAGAAGAGAAAGTAAAACAGATGGAGAAACCTTTATAAACAGGAGGTTTCACAAGTTTCCTGGGGAATATCCGTGATGCTTCCCAGAGTCCAAAGGCAGTGTATACATATTCTAGGCAGTCTGCTATGGATCTTGGCAGCAAGGCTCTTGAGCCATATATATCTGGGTCTCTAACAAACCATTCTCTGTCAGTGTTTGAAGTTTGGGAAGTTGCTGCCAAAGAAATCCTAATAGATGAGCTTTTGCATTATTGTCCTGCAAGGTCCAAGGTCTCCTGTGGACCACCTTACCCATGGTATGAACACAATTACACACATGTCTCATTCATTCATTCCGCAGACATTTATTGAGTGCCTTTGGTGTGCTATACATGATACTGGAATTTAGAAGTGAAAAGCACATAGTCCCTGAGCCAAAGGAACTCCCAACCTGTGGGGAGGGCAGTGTTGTGTGATCAGCGCTATGACAGAAGGAAGCCAACTTCCCTTGGAGCACACTGCAGAGTCCCACATGCAGTATGGGGAGGGGGCGGAGACAATGCTTACAATAGGAAGGAAAACTTTAGTTGAGTCTTGAATGGTGAATAAGTCCCTTTCAGACATTTGTTTCCACTCCAGCGATTTTTCCAAGCTATTCTTCAGCTTGGGCTGATGCGGGCCAGCCCCCACCCAGCATGTGTGTCCATAAAATACTCTATGGCCATGCCCTAATGAGGTTTGTTTTTTAAGCTGTTACATGACTCTTGGAAATCTTTGTCTATATTTGTGACATTGAAAACTACAGTGGAAGAAAATATCTTCGATTTCAAGACAAGTGATGCGGAGACTTCTGGTAAGATGGAAGAATAGGCAGACAAGTGACACAGACCCTCTTCAACAAAGAAAAGAAAAACCAATTCACAGAGAGATACAGAAAATAATCCTGGATCCCTGAGCTTTGAAAGGAACTATATAGAAGTGGATTAGGCACCAACTAGTAGAAAAACCTGAACAGTGAGTACAGAGACGGTTGGAGCTGCGGACTGCCAGCTACTCCGACAGGACCAACAGCCTGAATATTTCCAAGTGGTGTTGGGACCTGAAAATTGACCTAAAAATCAGCCCTGGTCACCAAGGGCTGCAGGGACAACTGCGCTGGTGACCTATGACTAGGAAGGGAAACAGCAAGGTGGAGACAACCTGAGCTATTGACTTTCCACTGTCTGGAGGGCACAGCCATTTTGATTGTTTACACGCAGCAGCTATCTTGGATATTTAAAGTGACCAAGGGTGCAGCCATTTTGAATGTTTACAAGCCATGACCATTTTGGATATTTAAAGTAACTGAGGGCGCAGCCATTTTGAATCTTTACAAGTAGCAACCATTTGGGATTTTAAAGTGATAGCATTCTCATTCAGATTCCAGGGACCTAAGAATAGGTTCTGTTTGCCAAGGTTGGCAGGGACATATAAGAGGCTGACAACAGGAAAGGAGAGAGGTGGTGAGTGTATAAGTGCTGCCCACTAGCAAATAGTGGAACACAGCACAGTACCCTGCTTGCACAGATAACATATAAACAAAACAAAGAAAACAAAAATTGTGGGCAAGTCACTCCAACATACAATCACCAATTAAATATAATCACAAAAACATCACAATGCCTTGGAAACAACAAAGCATCACAGTCCACACAAAGAAGCAAGTTAAAGCAGGAGAAACAAGGGACCAGGATACAGACCCAAAACACATCCCTGATGAAGACGCAGCATTGGAACTCCCTGATAAGGAATTCAAAAGAATTATAGTTAGGTATCTTCCACAAATTGAGATCAAGGAAAACACAGAGAAAACCCTACAACAATTTCGAAAAACAATACAAGAACAAAATGACAAAATAAATGAAAAATTAGAAATGATACAAAATCTACACACAGAAATCCAGAAGATTAATACTAAGTTTTCAGAAATAGATAAGACATTGAATGGGCAAAGGAGCAGAACTGAATCAATGGAAGACAGAATTAGGGATATTGAAGGAAAATACCTGAATATTCTTTAGAAAGGGATAAATCAGAAAAAAAGATCAAAACAAACTCATAAAAGCCTAAGGTTCATGTGGGATACCACCAAAAGGAATAACCTATATGTAATTGGAATTCCAGAACAAGAAGACACAAATAAAACCACAGAGAAAATTGTGGAAGATTTGTTGGAAGAGAATTTTCCTGGTATGATGAAAGATGAGAATATATCCATTCAGGAAGTCCAACAAACCCCAAACAGGATAGACCCCAAAAGAAAATCACCCAGACATATCATCATCAAACTTACCAAAACCAAAGACAAAGACCGAATCATGAGAGTAGCATGGGAAAAACAAAAATTACCTACAAAGGGCAACCAATAAGACTAAACTCAGATTTGTTGACAGAAACCATGAAGGCAAGAAGACAATGGGACAGTATACATAAAACACTGAAAGTTTTCCAACCAAGAATTATGTACCCAGCAAAATTGTTCCTCAAATATGATGATGAAATTAGGACATTTCCAGATAAGCAGAAATTAAGGGAATTTGTTAAAACCAGACCAACCTTACAAGAGATGACAAAGGGAGCCCTTTGGACAGAGAAGCAACAACAGCCAACAACCACTGACCATTAGCACACATGATGACATAACCCAGAAACCAACCCAGATATGGAAATATCCAAAGTAAATAAGCCTATAAGATTGTAGACAGGGAACCAGAGACATCAATAGACAAAAGAGGACAACTACAAACCAAAGAGAGGGGAAAACTCTGTCGTTACAGAACTTCTATATGGTAGGGAAGTCAAGACAACTACAAGATAGAGCAGACTGTTCTAAACTTGGGAAGAAAACTATAAATCACAGGGTAACCTCAAAGAAAAATGATAAACC
>NW_006921601.1:7491721-7514504 GCF_000298275.1 Orycteropus afer afer | reverse complement strand
ATAGTATTAGTTCGTTGTTGTGGAGGGTCAAGGAAAGGTTTATATATGGAGGGAAACTTTCTTTGGTTGCCAGGGGTGGAGGGGAGGGGAAGGAACACTGCAAAATAAATAAATAAAAAATAATAATGCATTGACCCATGTCACTTTAGTTTTGTGTATTTCACTGTACATAAATTATATTTCAATAAAATGCATTTAAAAAAGTGATGCACATTTAAATAACACTCATTATTTTGTTTTCTGAATATGAAACATGTTGATTGCCTGCCTTTTAGATTATTTCCTTATGATAAATTCCTCAAAATGTAAATACTAGTCAAGGGAAAGAAATATTTATAAGACTTAAATTATTTTCAAAAAAGTAAATTCCATTGTTATTTCCATTTAATGGGTTATTTTGTTGTTGTTCTTATATGGGTTATAGCAATGCTCAATTCATGGTGCCATTGGCAGCATTCTTTCTTTTTCTTTACGTTGAAAAACATTTATGACTTTGATAGGTTAAAATGGTATCTTATCCCATAATTTTGCATTTCTTTGCTTTTCCTAACGTTTATTGGACATTAGTATTTTCACTTTTGTAAATTATCTGGTTATGACCTTTACCTACTTGTCAGAATGGTATTTTGTTAATTTGTTTGAACTCTTCATATATAAAGAATATTTTCTGGTTCTATTATTTTAGCTGACTGGAAAACTTGAAAATCCTTCAACCACAAATATTTAGAAATGCTGGATAAAGTAGAATCAACATTAGTTGAAAGGAATAGCTGAATCCACAAGAAAATAAATTGAAATCCCTACATACAAGAAAAGAAAAGAGAACTGAAACCAAGCTGATCCTGCAGCTTCCTTGGGGGCAAATGCCAACCTCAGTTATCTGGGGGCTGACTTTTACACTCACATGCAATCTGAGATGAGGCTTTAGCCTCCCATAGCAGAAACTGCCATAGAAAGTTAAGATTTTCCAAGGACTACATCTTTAGAGAGAACTTTGACAGAAAAAATCTTGACCTACAAGCAGAGAAACAAACAAGACATTTGTCTGTTTCACCGTGACTTCTATATTTTCTCCTTCCTCATAGGAAAAGTACATGTCCAAAGTGATAGAAATGATGATGCAATATGTGGAGATTCAGAAAAGAACATCAAGATGGTACCCTTAGAAACACTGTCAAAAACAAATATAAAGTCACTCTGGAGAGACATATCCTCCACCCGGGACAGATTCCTCTAAATAAAACCTTACTGAAGACAAGTTCACAATGCAAAATTATAAAATACACAAGGAAATAGTCTATCCTGAGCAAGAATCATCAGACACACCAAACAATAGGATTATACTTCTAAGAGTCTCAGAAAATAAAATAATCTGATAAATTTTTAAAAGATATATTTAAAATTAGATATATAAAGGAATGAACGTGAGAATTTTTTTAAAAAACTGTCATAAAATAATAAAATAGATCTCCTAGAAATGAGGAATAGAGTCATGGAAATTCAAAACTCAGCAGATAGGAGTGGTGGTTACTATAGTTGAGGCTGTTTCTCAATATTTCAGGTTTCCTTCTGGGTACCCTTCCCCACTCTATTGAAGTTAGGCATGGCCATGTGACTTTACTTTGGCCAGTGAAATATGAGCAGAAGTGACATGTGTTAATCTGAGCTGAAACCTTTATGAACTAGAGTGCAAAATACCCTGTTTCTTCCTCTTGACATAGCACCTATCTCTGTTTCAGAATAGTAAAAGTCCTATTAGTTCTATTAGCCCAAGTCCAGAGTGAGGAAATGTGGAGCAAAGCCTCTTCCAACTTAGAAGCAAACAGAAATGTAGCACAAGCAAGAAATAAATCTTTGTTTTTATAAGCCAGTGAAACTTCTAGGTATTTATTATTGTAGCGTAATTTAGCTTATCCTGATTGATACAATATTCAAATCAGATTGGGCTCAATTGAAAGATAGATTTGAGAAAGTTACTCAAAATTCAAAGCAATAAGTTGATTAAAAATATGAAAGAAAATTTATGAGATATGAGATACGGAGTATAGAATGAGAAAGTCTCAAATACATTTATCAAGAGGTCCATAAGCAGAGAATACTAACTCACTGCCATCGAGTTGGATCCAACTATTAGCGACCTCTCCTTGGGTTTCCAAGGTGGTATCACTACAGAAGTAGATTGTCTGATCTTCCTTCCAAGGAGTGGCTAGTGGGTTTGAACCACCAGCCTTCTGGTTAGCAGTCAAATGCCTTAGGCACTACGTCACCAGAGCTCCCAAGGAGAGAAGAGAGAATGGAGGAGAGAAAATAATTCAAACAGATAATGGCTGAGAATTTTCTAGAACTCAAAAAAGGCAGGAAGACAATGGTCCTATAAGTTTATATGAATGATCAGAATTCCTAGGTGTATAGTAGAGCTGACAAGGGGCAAAGTTGGGGTCACTGTTTGGTCACAGCCAGCTACCCAGAGGGACCGGCTAGTTGAACCTGTGGGCTTGGGACCATAGTCACAGGGGACATCAAGCTCAATTGGCATAACATACTATACAAAACATTGTTCCACCTCCTACTTTGGCGAGTAGCGACTTGGATCTTAAAAGCTAGCAAGCTGCCATCTAGATGCAACGATGGGTCTCTCCTCGTCAAGAGCAAAGAAGAAAGAAGAAAACCAAAATTAATGGAAACAATCAGTCCTAGTGCCTGGTATACCATCTGATCTGCAACCTATACAACTATGAGACCAGAAGAACTAGATGGTGCCCGGCTACCACTGTCATCCACTTGGAAGGGATGTAGGAGATTCTTGATAGAGAGGGAGAACAATGTGGAACAAAACTCAAAATCATTTGAAGGGGGAAAAAAAAAAGAGAAGGTGAGGACCAGGTTTGCTGGTCCAATAGAGCCTGGTGCCTGGTGGAACCACTGAGACTATGGCCCCTAGCTGCCCTTCAGGTCTGGAATTGAACCCACACCTGTGGTTGCCAGCCAAACAATGTACAGGCATATGAGTTAAACATTTACCTCAAGTAGACACACGCCCTAGAGAGAACAATCATGGGAGAAGGAAGGGCTTCTTATGCACAGGGAGACAGCTCAGGGGGCAGGAGAGTATGGAGGGATGGTCACTGGGAAGAGGTAACTATGGGGAGGAAGTGGGAGGGGAGCTGTTACACTGTGGTAAACTGTGGTCAATGACATGGGACAAAGTATATGTGAACTGCTGTATGGAAAGTGAATTTGCTCTGTAAATCTTCACCCAAATATATATATAGATAGATAGATAGATAGATAGATAGATAAATAGATAAATGAATGAATGAATGAATGAATGAATGACATGAACCACTGGATTCAGAAAGCACAGTGAATTCCCAGGAGGGAAATAAAAAAACAACTAAGAGAATTACAAGACCAGCAAAGACAAACTAAATATCTTAAAAGCAACCGAAGAGAACAAACATAATTTAAAAGAATGACAGTTCTAAATAGCAATAGTAGTGCCAGAAGATAGTAGAGTATCATCTTCAAAGAGCTGGGAGAAAATAACTGTCAACCTAGACGTGAATTGTCATGCAACTAAACTACCATTTAGGGCTTATAAAGACATTTTGAAACAACTGAGAAAGTTTACCTCCTGCAGACCTTTGCTGCAAGAACTACTAAAGGATGTACTTAAGGAAGAATGAAATTGAGCTCAATAGAAAGAGTAAGATGTAAGAAGGGATGGTAATCAAAGCCATTGTAAATACGTAGGTAAATCTAAACAAGCATTCATTATATAAAACAATAATCATAATAAATAATTTGGGAATATTAAAACAGATGAAGTTAAAATGCTGAAAAACAGTACAATTTAAGATTAGAGGGGTTGTCATTGTTTTAAGATTTATTGAGGAAGAAAATAGAGATCTTGATTAATTTTACATTTAAAGTCTAGTAAATATGTAAAAATTTTAAGGGGTTACACTAAAGATTAGAACTAGAATATGTAAGTTCCAGACCAGTGGGGCAGGGATTAGAAAACAAATGAATGAAACATAGTAGATGGAAAATACAAAATAAGATGGTGGCAATAATTACAAACATATCAGCAATCACACAAAATATAAATAGTTTAAACCAGTTGGTTAACAGAGACTCAGATTAAGAAAAAAATATTCGGCTATGTGCTTTTCAAAAGACAAACCTAAAATATATGAATATGAAGGATAGATGGCTAATAGGTTAGGTAATATTGGTCAAACTGAATCAAGCTGAATTGAACTTCTGACTTTCTCTGCACATAGCCAGATGTTTCCTGGTGACCACGTTATCCAGGTGTGGTGCTAAGCACTTTACATGAATTATGCTTATCATTGTGGGTGACATATTGAAACTACTTTTGTCAGCAGTTTTTCATTCTTTAACAAAATTGCACCTTTCTTGCTCATCATTTCTCTGACTATATACATCCCTTGGGAGCTCTGGTGGTGTAGTTTCTAAGACATTTGACTGCTAACCAGAAGGCTGACGGTTCAAACCCACCAGCCACTTCTCGGAAGGAAGGTTGGGCGATCTACTTCCACAGTGATACAGCTTCGGAAACCCAAGGAGGGGTCGCTAATAGTTGGATCTGACTTGATGGCAGTGCGTTTACACATCCCTTGAAAGAATATGAAATGACCCAATAAACTTGGGAATTTCTGTGAGTAGTTTTCACACACCATTTAGGGTGTTCCCAGAGACTGTAATGATGTGAATGGAGATCTGAGGTCAAAGACTGAGGCTTTTTATAGTAGTCAGAGGAATTGGGATAAACGTTCTATTCAAAAAAGCCACAAACTCTGCAGGTGATCATCTTACAGGGTGAAGTCCCAAACTTAGTGTCCCTAGTACCCTTGTCCTTGGCTTAGTTTCTAACTGTCTGTTCCCTGCTAAAGCCTAGTCTGAAGACTTACTAACTTCTCTTTTCTTTTCCCTCTTGCTGCAGAAGATGGAGTCCCTCGCACAGCACGGTCTATGTCTCTCACTCTGGGAAAGGTATGCATGTCCAAGGAATACTAGGGCTTCTAGGAGAAGTCTTCTAGAAGTTTCCACACTCAACTCAAGCAGTCATTCATTCTTGGATTCAGGGGTGCCAGAGAACCTCTGGAGAGAGCTTCTATTCTGCTTTCCATACTTCTTAGTTCAGCCTCTGACATTTCATGCTTCTTGCTCATAATTTCCCTGACTACACATTCTTTCTGTAAAGATTTACTACCTCGGAAACCCAATGGGACATGCTATGAGTCAGAATCAACTCAACAGCAGTAGGTATATATCCTTTAAACATGAAATTCCTATAAGCCTTGGTATTACTATGGATAGCAATGGGTATTTCTACCCAGAGACTCTAAGATCATTTCTGTGTTCTTTAGGATCTAATAATTTAAAATAGGAAAATGCTGTGAGACCACTAACCACAAACAGATAAAGTGTGTCAGCTTTGGTCTACACTCTCCACACCAACCCACAACACCATCACTACCCAATACCAAAATACTCAGTGAATGCCATTACAGCATTAGGAACTAGTAAGCATTTTTCAGCCTTTCTGAACTGGCTACTGCTCTCTCCAAGACAGTATATCTGGTCACTTCTTTCCTACAGAACATGCCCCGCCGGAGAGTCAGTGTAGCTGTGGTTCCCAAGTTCAATGCCCTGAACCTGCCTGGCCAATCTCCCAGCTCATCACCCATCCACTCCTTAGCAGCCCAGGTGAGTATTACGGTGTCTGCCTCATAGCCCTATTCTGCCTCTCCTTCAGGCACACCATTAACAGAGTGATCCAGTGGGGGTGGGTGGGTGTGGAGAGCAGTCAATAGAATCTGGGATATAGGCTCAAAGAGCTCCATATAGACCCAGCCCACACATCTTCCACTGCTTTGAGAAGAGGTGTTCAATGTTCTTGAACAAGGTGTTGGCAGCTCAGGGAATGTTCTTTATAAATAATCTCTTTTTATGCTTAAGGCACAATCCTTCAAGGTGGGTATGATTTTTACTCCAGAGACTGAGTTCTTAAACTCAGTATTATCCTGCCTTAGTTCACTGCAGAATTGTTTATTACAATTGGAAAAAAAAAAAAAGGAAAACAACCTAAATTCCAGTAAGAGACAAGTTAAATTATGAATCCCTAGTGCATAAGGCATTTAACTGCTAACCAGAAGGCTGGCAGTTCAAACCTGCCAGCCACTCCTCAGAAGGAAGGTTTGGCAATCTACTTCCGTAGTGTACCATCTCAGAAACCCAAGGAGGGGTTGCTATGAGTCAGATCTGACTCGAAAGCAGTGAGTTTGGTTTTTTGGTTTTATAATGGGTCTCTGGGTGCCTAAGGCACTTGACTGCTCACCAGAAGGCTGGCGGTTCAAACCCACCAGCCACTCCTCGGAAGGAAGGTTGGGCAATCCTACTTCCGTAGTGATACTGCCTCGGAAACCCAAGGAGGGGTCGCTATGAGTCAGGGCTGACTCGACAGCAAACAACAACAACATATAGCAACTAAAAATAATAATTAGATTATAAATCAATATTTATTAACGTGAAAAAATTCTATAACTTATTATTAATAAAAAATTAAAAACTATATATACAGCATAGTCTTGTTTTGTGAACAAAAAAAGAGTGTGCTTCTGTGTACAGACAAAAAAAATTCTGTAAGAATATATATGAAGATTAATAATGTTCATCTCTGGACAATGGTAAAAAAAATTTTTATTTCCTTTTTGATGCCTCTTTGTATTTCGATAAGTCATGCATTGCTAATAATCATTAAAATATCCATTTCAATTTTTTTGAATGAAGACCATTCTTACCTAAAACTTTCTCAATTCTTTCTCCAGTGGTTTCTTCCCATGACTAGCACCACTCTATAAGGAAACAATTTAACTGTGTAAGCAACAGGTAAAGTAGATTCAAGCTCTTATTGTGCCAAAAGGTAGTAATAAAACAAAAAACTCAGCGCCATTGAGTCGATTCTGACTCGTAGCTACCCCCACTGGGTTTCCAAGGCTCTAAATCTTTGTGGAAGCAGACTGCCTTATCTTTCTTTCATGCAGCAGCTCGTGGCTTCAAACTACCAACCTTCTGGTTAGCAGCCAAATGCCTTAACCAGTACACTACCAGAGTTCCTATACCAATAGGAAGTCATAGCTCTTAAATTCCTTTCATCTCTTCGTGCCTTAAACATTTCAATTGTCTATGAAATCAATCTAAATTCCCAAATCACCCACTAAAACAAAGCAACCTGAAAAACAAAAGTTAAAGAGCAGGCTAGGGAGGGCTAGTTAGAGTGTTTCAACAGACCTATTCCCATACTATGCCAAAAGGTCTAAGTGTGGTTTCCAGGTATACATTCCTTTAGATTAAGGACATACATTAAAATCATGAGTGGAGCTTTTTAAAACACTCTATACCCAGACCCCAAACCAAGATTCTAGAGTGGATCCACACTTTAAATCTTCCCCAGGTGATTCTAAAATTCAGCCAGAGTTGTGAATGATTGTTTAAACCAAATCCACTGCAACAAAACAATGTGGCAGTCAGGTAGAATTTATCATGAAGAGATTCCTGATGGCTTGAATTGTTGGTCATAACAGCTCTTTCCTGAGAATTGTGCTTGGAGTTTTATCTCTAAGGGCAGTGCCCAACTCGCATGAATCCATCCACACTCCCTTCCTTGGGAAACTTAGGGCCTGCATTTGGAGACCAACTAGTATTCACAGTAAATAAGGGACAGAGAAAAATAGATTGCTCCCTTCCAGAATGGAACCTCAAAAAACCTTTTTTCTTCACTCAAAGAAACCCAGAAAAGGAGAAGATGCAGTTCCATGTGCCCCAGAGAGAAGGAACACTAAGGAAAGAAGGACAAGGGAGGCTTGAGGGGTGTCTGGGCTCAGAGGCAGATTGCAACGCATGGGGAAAGGGGAGGAAAGGAAAGAGCAGCAGCCCCTCCCCAGCATCATCAGAGATCTAGCAGCCGTCACTGATCCTCAATTCTCTGTCTCCTGTTTTCTATTCAGTCAGAATCAACCAATGGGAAAGGCAACTTACCAGTCACCTCAGCACTGCCTGCACTTTTGGAAAAGTAAGTTTATTGATATTCCTCTTTATTGTAGGGCTATCTGAGGAAAATTCCCCCAATTCACCCTCCTTCCTCCATTCCTCACCCCTAAAATGTAATGGAAATCAAATTAAGTTTTAGGAGAAATGAATGCAACTCTAGGAGCCACAAAGATTTCAGATCCAGTATGCAAAATTGTTGGACTAGGAAGATGCTATGATTACGTTCACATCTACTACAATTTAAGAAGAACCCAAAGGAGATGGACACCTTCTCTGTTGTGGATTCTTTGGCTGCAGATACAAGAAAGCTCCCCATTCAAACTGGCTTGAATAATAAATCCAGAAGTAGGGCTGTGCCAGGTGTGGTACAGCAGGGCTCCAGCTCCATCTATCTACAGTTTCTTGGCCTCTGCCAATTTTTGTATGTTGACTTCATCATCAGACTTATGGAAAATGGCTTCCAGTTCCAGGTAGCCCATCCAAACATGACAATATCTAGGGGAAGAAAGTGACCATCTCTTCCTGTGTTACTTTCTTAGGAACGAACCCAGAAGTCTTTCATCAGTATTCTAAAAAAGTGGAACATAGTCCCTTTCTAAACCAATCACAGACTTTGGGAATTGGATTATCATTGTGGTCTTAGATGATCCCTTGGAGTTGGGGAGAGGGTCAGCTTCTTGTGAAGCTTTTCTTCAAGAGGTTAAATAACTGAGCAAAATCATATTGCTGTTAGGAAGTAGGAAGGGAGGTGAACGCTGGATTGGAAACCAACAGTGTCTGCTACTCCTAACTTTTCTAGGCATCTATGAAATTTGCAGATCTTTTCATCCTTAGCCAGAGAAAGGCAGGCTATTTCCACACACTTAAAACTTGCTTTTCAAATTCTTTCATTAGCTTGCTGGGAAACATCTGGATCACAGCTGCCACCTCTCAGAACTTTCCCTTTATGTCTTTTCTCACTTGAGAGAACATTCACCTCTATTCTTCTTTCTTACTCGCCTTGAAACAGTTCTAGTCCTTCATTTTTCATTGCCGTGACCTGGCAAAAAGAAAAAAAAAAAAAAACACTGCCGTCAGATCGATTCCAACTCATAGCAACCCCCATTGGGTTTCCAAGGCAGTAAATCTTTGTAGAAGTAGACTGCCTTATCTTCCTTCTGCAAAGTGGCTGGTGGGCTTGAACTGGTTAGCGGTCAAATCCCTTAGGCACTGCACCCATAGGCCCTTTTATAGTGCAAATGACCTCACAAGTTTCTGTCCCCCAGATTCAGCCTGTACCCCCAAACTCTCCTCTCAATACATGCAGCCACCAACCTATCACTCAGTGACTCACCCATGTTAATTTTGAAGTTTCTCCAGCAATTTCTCTCCCATCTCCCTAAGCTTACAGGTCCTTCATCTTGTGGTGGGTATTTTTGTTTGTTTTCCTTCTTACTCTTGGAAAATTGTGAAGGGGTGACAAATTAACAACCATGTGAAAGTAACCAAGGTTATAGAATCTTACCAAGTTCCTAGAGGTGACTGTCTAGTCCATGGTCTCTGAATCTCTCCAAAATTGGTCAATTGAAGCCTCTGAGTGAGAACTGTTAAACCTGATTCTGACTCATAGTGACCCTATAAGAAAGAGTAGAACTATCCCATAGGGTTGCCAAGGCTCTAATCTTTATGGAAGCAGACTGCCACATCTGTTTCCCTCAGAGTGGCTGGTGGGTTCAAACCATTGACCTATCAGTTAGCAGCTAAGTGCTTAACTACTGCCACCACTAGGGCTGGCCAAAATTCCTCCTCCTCCCAACCCTGCCTTCAGGTGCACCAACGCCTTCTCCAGAAGGGCCTCCAACAAAGTCCTATTCTCATCTCTAGGCCTTCAGAGCCAGTCAAGGCAGAAGGTTTGTGTCCCCACTCTCTGCAACAGACATGGATGAGCAGGGCCTGGACTGTGTAGGCCCAATGCTCAGGTTCAGTGACAGCATCTACCCAAGGCAGTGGGGATCATGAAGAACCTCCGCTAACCATGGTAGGAGAAACTGAGGTGCAAAAATGAGGTTAGAATGCAGCAGTTCCAAATCCGAGTAGCAACAAGTGAGGACTAATAATGAAGTCATTGTCCCAAGGGTTTGGAGCCAGGAAAGACAGCAACAGTGTGAGGATCAAAGCAAGTAAAGATCAAAGCAAGGAGATCCCAGGAAGGTGTGTACAGCTCACTCTTCTGAGCTAGGCAGAGAGACTGCCATGATACATTAGCCATGCTGTGGGCTGCCTCTACTGCTGGAAATACACCCAGTCTATAAAAATGGCTGCAAAGGGGTGGGGGAAAAGGAGTATTGGAAAGAGGAGGAATTCAAGACTAAAGACAACTTCCCCTTCTGAATTTCTAAAAGGTGCTGAGTGATTTCCATCTGAATACCTAAAGCTGAATATTTAATAGCTTCCCAAGAGACTAATAATGATACAATCTGGGAATTAAAGTAAATTCATATTTTCTGTCCCATACTCAAATGCAGTTAATTCTATTTATCTTACCAATATTATTAAAGAGAAATAATGCATTATAATTTATTTAATATGCATTGCTTTCTAGATTGTTATATTCACTTGATGTTAAAATGATTTCACATTTCCCAAACATATAGTAACTAAGCAAGAAGGAAATTAATTGGTCAAGCACAGGAAAGATGATGAGAAGATCAAATAGCCTATGGCTAGTTCACACAGTGTCAGATTACCCAATAAGCAAGGTAAGCACGGGCTTACTTGTGCTTACTTACTAATCTACAGTGGAAATTTTCACATTTTCTCACGGCATCAAAAGATTCTTCTTGGTATGGCTAACATCTGTCTCACTTTCAACCCCACAGAACCTTCCTATGGAATCAAAACCTCTTTTCAAATTTACAATCCCTGACAGGGACAAAGTTCCCAGTAAGCAAAGTAAGCATGCGCTTACTTACTGATCTGTAGTGAACAATTTCACACGTTATGGTGAAACCCATGTGAAATTGTTCACTACATGTTAGTAAGTAAGCACAGGGAAGCCCATGCTTACCTTATTGGGTAATCTGCCCCTCAGTTCACGAGCAAATACTTGAGAGCTGAATACACCACCAAATTTAATTTGAGAAAATTCTGAGCCTTATTCTTGTAGGTCATTTTAGAACAAACTGCTCTTCACTTCAAATGGTCTTAAAGAAAATATAGGTAGAGAGTTACACTTAAAATTAGACTTAAAAATCTGCTGTTTATTCATACAGAGTCTTATTCTTTCATTCCTCTGACAAGTAATCACTAAAGTCCAGGCACGTAGAAGGCACCCAAGTTGCTCAGAGTATAATGGGAGAACAGTCTACTGTAATGCAATGTGATAGCTGATATCAGAAGGAAGAACAGTTTGCTAAAGGTACAACACACATGAAAAAACAAACAGACAAAACAAGTATCAAACCCAGTTTTGGAGGTGGTGTTCTTGTTTGTTGCCATCCAGTTGGTTCCGACTCAAAGTGATCTATGTATGACAGAAGGAAACATACTGCCTGGTCCTATGCTATCCTCACAATCACTGTAATGCTTGAGCCCATCATTGTAGCCACTGTGTCAATCCATCTCATTGAGAGTCTTCCCCTTTTTCACTGCCCCTCTACTTCATTAAGCATGATATCCTTCTCTAGGGACTGGTCCCTTCTGATAGAATGACCAAAGCACAAGAGATGAAATCTGGCCATTCTCCCTTCTAAGGAGTATTCTGGCTGCACTTCTTCTAAGACAGATGTCTTCATTCTTTTGAAAGTCCATAGTATTTTCAATATTCTTTCCCAAGACCACAATTCAAATGTATCAATTCTTCTTTGGCCTTCCTTGTTCATTGTCCAGTTTACACATGCATGTAAGACTACTGAAAAAACCATGGCTGAGGTCAGGTGCACCTTAGTATGATGCAGTGCATTACTTGGTATGACTTCTCTAGCCAGTCTTTGTGACTCCAACCAGATTACTGGGTGGAACCATGCAAATAAGGCATATGGAACTCTAATGTGGGGATGGTTAGTTTTGTCAATTTGCTAGGCTTAAAATGAGCCTTCCTAGAGACAGATAGGGAGCTCTGGTGGCATTGTGCCTAAGGCATTTGACTGCTAACCAGAAGGCTGGTGGTTCAAACCCACCAGCCACTCCTCAGAAGGAAGACTGGGCAATACTAGCTTGGAAACCCAAGGAGGAGGGGTTGCTATAAATCAGAACTGACTTGATGGCATTGAGTTTGGGTTTTTGGTTTAGAAACAGAAAGGGGGATTTCACCGCCATCAAGAGAGAAAAGCCAGAGGTGGAGTGGAAGAGGTGGAGTGAAACACATCCTTGGACCTGAGATCCCTGCACTGGATCTCTGTGGCAGAGAGACGGCCAGCAGAGATAACCAAGAGGCACAAGACAGAGCAACAGGCTTGCTAACCCACAAAGCAAGAAAGCTTAGTGCCTTTGGGGAGGAGGCTTGCTGGCAGAGGAGGATGCACCTAGGTGCACCTATCAGCAGAGCTAAAAGAGCTTTGTAACACTTGCCCAAGCAGGGCAGAAGCCATGCCAAGACAGCAAGGGCCAAAGAGATGTGCTTGAGGGCATAGGAGAGAGGAGACACTCCTGACTGAAGAATTGTATCATAAGAGCATTTCTGAACCTGAGTTGTAGCCTAATAAACCCCATAATCATGAGTATTGTCTGTGAGTTCTGTGTATTATCCTAGTATTTGAAATACCCATGGTATAGCTGCTTCCAGAATCACAGCAACATACAAACCACCACAGTATGACAAACTTACAAATGAGTAGTGGAGTTTGGGTATAGGGTGGAGGAAATGGGAGACTCCAAAAAATGTTTCCCATAGGGTCTTATTCTTAAAATGAAACCCGAAGGATATATTGTTGCCTTAACATAAGGAAAGCAAAAGTCCTCACAACTAGACCAATAAGGAACATCATGATAAATTGAGAAAATATTTAAGTATTTCATTTCACCTGGCTCCACAATCAAGGCCCATGGAAACAGCAGTCAACAAATCAAATGATTTATTTCATTAGCAAATTGTAAAGTGTTAAAAAAGCAAAAATGTCACCTTGAGGACTAAGTTGTGTCTGACCCAAGCCATTATATTTTCAATCACTTTATATGCATATAAAAGCTGGACAATGAATAAGGAAGACCAAAGAAGAATTGATACATTTGAATTATGATGTTGGTCAAGAATATTGAATATACCATGGAATGCCAGAAGAACCAACAAATCTGTCTTGGAAGAAGTACAGCTAGAATGCTCCTTACAAGTGAGGATGGGAAAACTTTGTCTCATCTACTTTGAACATGTTATCAAAACAAACTAGTCCCTGGAGAAGGATATCATGCTTGGTAAAATAGTGGATCTGCAAAAAACAGGAAGGCATTCAATGAGATGGACTGGCACAGTGGCTGCAAACAATAGGTTCAAACATAGCAACCACTGTGAGGATGGTGCAGGACCAGGCGATGTCTCGGTCTATAGTACATAGGATCACTATGAGTTGGAACCAACTCGATGACACCTACCAATAGCAAGTAAACAGTAGGTTAACAGCATTACAGGCTTCAGGAGGGAAAAACACATGGTATATTCAAGGAATAAAAATAATAACTACTATTAGTTACTGCTTATTTTATTCTAGGTGTTACATTAATTGATTTACATTAATGATCTCATTTAATCTTTACAATAATTGCATGAGGCAAGCATACTATTAATATCTGTACTTTGTAGATGAGGAAATTGAAGCTCAGGGAAATTATCACTTAGCCTAGGTTACATAGCTAGAAGATAGCAGAGCTAAAGTTCTCAACCTCTTACTATACCCTCCAACTGAAAGAACAGAAAGAAGTTCAGTATGAATTCAGAGAAGAGAATGGATTTAAGAACTTTTTAGAGGTGAAAGAGGCTGGTGCGTGACTAGATGTGGCATGAAAGCAGTAGTGAGGTGTGAGCAAACAGTGCATGAGCCACTGCCTGAGGTGATCAGCAAAGCCACGGATGTGGATAATGCTCAAGGTAGTTTTGTAAAAAGGCCAATATATGATACCAATATATCACAGAGCAATTTTAGCTATAGTATCTAAAATCACCATTTCTCTACACCTTTGAAGCTAACTGAAGTAAATTGTCTAAAGATTTTGTACAACATTACATTTGTATATTGTTATTTCTCCTTGCTAGTAATATTCCAGAATGAGCAACAGCTAAAATTACCCCCAATGAACTTGTAGTGGATCCTAGACACCTGGAACTGAGCATTGGTGTGAGGAAGGTCTTCTAACTCAGGTCCCCTGGGCTAAGGAGCCTGAGGGAACCATGGCAGGAGGGTGGCTTAGAAACACTGCTGAGCCTGAGAAGGTAAGCTCTGTCCACTGGAGAGTATTATGGTCACTTTCAAATGTTTTTTATCATGTGGGGTAAAAACACTTGCCTGTGAAACAATGCATTTTTGTTAAACAGCCCCTTACATCCCTGAGAGCTGAGTGCAAAGACAAACATTTTTGATCTGGTGGACCTTAGAGAACAATAAGCCTCATTTTAATGAATCATTCCAGAAAGAAAGCAGACAGGATTTCAGGCTCGGGACAGATGCCAGGGTTTCATGAGGGTTTGGCCCAAAAGTCTCAAGGGTGAGCAGAGGCTGTGCTTAGCTCCCAGATTACAGCCATGAATTGAAATGCCTTCAGGCCAACCCAAACACTGGGTTCTCAGGGAACAGCCATTTACAGAAAGAGCCTGCCCATTTTATAATATTAAAAGGCTGGCACTGGATAAATCACAGTGAATTCAGTGCAACTCAACAAACACCTACTGTGTGCCAAGCACCATTCTGAGTGACAAAAACAGTCCCTTTGCTGTGATCGCAGTCAGAGAGAGGCATGGGCATGTACACAAAACCTAAAAATGTCCTGTCGGTGAGTCATGCTGTAACAGAGGAGGGTGCAGAAGGAAGAGAGAGAACTTTAACCAGAGGGCATGAGGGAGGAGGGAACATCAGCAAAGGTTCCACAGGAAAGGAGGTATTTATTTTCCCTGAGTCTTGAAGATTCATAAGGAGAAAGGAGAACTTCCAGGCTGTTAGAGGAGATATTTAAACCAAAACCAAACCCACTGCCATCCAGTTCATTCTGACTCATAGTGACTCTATAGGATAGAGTAGAACTGCCCAAAAGGGTTTCTAAGGCTGTAAATCTTTTCAGAAGCAGACTGTCACATCTTTCTCCCATAGAGCGACTGGTGGGTTCAAACTGCTGACCTTTTAGTTAACAGCCAAGTGCTTAACCACTGTGTCACCAGCTCCTTTGAGTAGGTGTTTAGGAAAATGAGGTCAGTAGATATCAACAAAATTTTTACGTATTTTGGGTTTCCTTCACCCCCCACTTTAACCCGAGTATTAGATCAAAGGCTTTCCTAGCCCATCACACACTTAAAAAGGAGAGAAGCATGGTAAGTCATGGCTCAGCCTGAGGGTGAGAGTGGCTTCGCTCAGTAGATGCCATTGTCTCAGACCCCACACACAGTTCAGAACCCTGGCAAAAGACTTCTATTTAAAAGGAAAACCCAGGGAGGGGTGGAAAGCACATTTTGACATGAAGTTAGAAGACCAAGGTAAGGGTCCCAACCAAGCCAGCCACACACCAATAACGTGAACTTAACACTCAACAAACCTGAGTTTGGGCTTCTCATATGTCAGATGGGATAATATTCCTCATGGGTGACAGACAGTGCAATCAAAAGTTTGGACAGCTGTCAAGCTGCATGTCGATTTTGAACTCTACCACATACTAATTATGTGATCTTAGACTGGTTATTTAGCTCTTCTGAGCCTTGCTTGGGTTCCTCACCTGAGAACAATATACAGTTGACCCTTGAACGACATGGCTTTGAACTGCGCAGGTTGGCTTATACGGGGATTTTTTTCAAGGAGCAGTGCCAGACGACGAAGAAGAGGTGGAAGAAGCAGTGCTAGAAAACCAATCGACACTGGACAATCTGGCAGACAGGTTTCAGTTATCTAAGACTGCTTTTGACTTATTTTATAACATGGACCCTTCTATGTTATGGGCACTGAAAACAAAGCAAACTGGGAGAAGGATTAGTACCATGTGGAAACTTTTTAGAGAAATTAAAAAGCAAAAAAGTCAGACCGAAATTATGATGTATTCCCATAAATTTAAACCAAGTATGCCTGTCTCTCCTGCCTCCCCTTCCACCTCCTCCACCTCTTCTACCTCTGCTACTCCTGAGACAGCACAACCAACCCCTCCTCCTCCTCCTCCTCCTCAGCCCACTCAACGTGAAGATGACGCGTATGAAGACCTTTACGATGATCCCCTTCCACTTAAACAGTCATCAGGCTGGGCAATCTACTTCCGTAGTGATACTACCTCAGAAACCCAAGGAGGGGTTGCTATGATTCGGGTCCGACTCCACAGCAGTGGGTTGGGTTGGGTTTGGTACAGTTAATAAACTTATCTGTTGTGTATGTGTGCAAGTGATCTTCATGTGAAAATCTAATAGCTGTACAGCAAAGAACTGTGTTCATCGACTCTTTATGTCATTGGTTAGGCTTCCAGCTATTAGTATTTAAGGGAGTCAAAAGTTATACGTGGATTTTTGACAGCACAGGGTTCAGTGCCCCTAACCCCCACATTGTTCAGGGGTCAACTGTATTACCTACCCTATTGGCTCATTCATGAGTCTTAAATAAGCTTTTATCACAGTGTCTGATGCATAGTAGATAGTGGATAAATGTTAGCTCTTATTGGAGGATGAAGTGAAAGTAGGTTGCAAACCAAAATCACATACCAATATAAACCTAAAAATCAAACTCCACTGCCATCAAGTTGATTCCAACTCATAGTGACCCCTACTGGGTTTCCAAAGCTGTAAATCTTTATGGGAGCAGACCACCTCAGCTTTCTTCCACAGAGCAGCTGATGGGTTCAAACCACCAACCTTTTAGTTAGCAGCTGAATGCCTTAACTACTACATCACCAAAGCTCCTTCATAGGGTGAGTAAAAATAGAAGATCCATATGTTAAAGTGTCAATGAAACGGTCTTCTTGGCTCCGCCAAATCTGCAAGGAAGGAGTTTCAGTCTCTAGATAGCAGTGATCTGAGTATAGTGAGAGGCTTGTTTGGGGTTATTTCTTCAGCAAAACTCCAAGGCATATGAGTATGTTATGGCACATACATGGTCCTGAGAAATCTATTAAAGCAATTTTATGTAAATATAAGGATCCTTTAAATTAGTTCACTTTTAAGTTCCCACTGACTCGGAAGTGTTGCTATAATATATTCAAGTTCTCCCTTGAAGATATAAATAATCATCTAGTAATTTATCAGCTTGAATTTTTTTGTGCATCAGGTTTGGTGGAATTTCAGATTGCTCCCAAAATTTACTAACTTTAAACATAACAACAACAACAACAACAATAATAATAGATATAATTTGTTGAGCATGATATTTCAGAAAGTTTACTTACATTTTTTCATTAATTCTTACAGCACCACCATCAGATATATGTTATTTTTCCCATTTTACAGTTCAGGATTCTGAAGTTCAGGAAGGTTTGAACCCCAGATTTGCCCGAGGCAGGTTCTTTCTGCTATATTGCCTTCCTTTATACATGTTTAACATTAGGTAACCTCTAGAGCTGACAACTGTAGATAAAAGAAAAAGGAATGGCACCAATATTTCATTTCTAATATATTTCATAAAAGAATTACTTTCTCTGCCCTTGGCTGGAGCTGTTTTTTTCTGCTTCTGCTCCAAGCATTTGGACAAATAGGAAACTGCACATTAGGCAAAGGTCATATGGAAGGGAGTGGATAATATAATTTGCAAAAGGAGCAATGTTATAAATAGCTAGTATTTTTAGAGTATTATCTTTCTTCTTCACAATGGGTTTTGGTTTCTAGCCTAATGAAATGTAAATTTCACAAGGTCTGAAGAAAAATAAGACATAGGAAGCTAATGCCAAGAATGAGGAAGAGATATAAGCCTCACTTGTAAACCCTGCCTGGGATGTCAGGGAGGGGTGTCAGCTGTGATCTTTCAGAGTCCTGGCTTAAAGCTCTGGTCGTAGTTGTGCCTTGTTTTAGGGCCTCTCTATGACAGTATTACTCCCATTGGGATTCTGGACCTCTAGGTGGATTGCAGGATTTATAGGAAAGGCATGGCCATCAGGATACTTATTTCAAAGTCATGATCCCACACTTAAAGTGGTCTCTGCCCAGCAACCTTACTATGATTCTCTAGTCTGTTTGCTTTCCCACTTTAGTACATTACTCTTTTACCCCTTCTCCTTTCTCCTCAAACCTTTTCTAGGCCTCTCTATTTCTCTGTCTTAGCTGATGGACTTGTGTTCCATTTCGTGGAAAACATTTAAGCTATTAGATAGGAGTCCTCTCATCTGCCTTTGCCAAATCCCTAATCCAGCAACTTCATCTTCTTTCTCCCTTTGTTATAGCTAAGAAAAGATTTCTTTACCTTTCCAAGGTTTATCTCTACTTCTCTTTTCAAGCACTTTGTTCCCTCAGTCATTCACTTTCTCTCATCTTCTCTACTGGATTGTATCCAGCCACATTCAAATGTGCTTTCATCCTTTGACCTCACTTTTTCAGCTACATATTCCCCCCAATATACTCCTCTATTTCCCTTCCCAGTTAAATTGGTGTGTCTGGGTCTCCCCCTTTCTCCCTTCCCATTCTTTACTAAATGTATTCCAATCTGTCCTTGATTCCTGCTATTTCCTCAGAGTTACTCTTGACCTCTGTATTATCAAATCTAGCAGTCCCTTTTTCAGTCTCCATCTGACCTGACTCTCAGAAGTATGTGATACCATTAATTCTTCCTTCCTTGACACTGTATTCTATTGGCTCCCAGGACCCCGTACTCTCCTGGTTTTCCTTCTGCCTCTCTGGCTGCTACTTCTCAGTCTCTGTACGCTCCTTATTTTCAGCCTGATCTAAGTGCAGATATCACAGCTTTGTCCTGGGTCCTCTTTTTCTTTGTACTGTCTCCTTAGGTGATCTTATCTATTACCCTGACTTTAAATATCATCTATATTCTGATAGTGCCAAATGAATATCTGCAGCCTAAAACTAGCTCTTCTCTGACTCACTTTGATATACCCAACTGCCTAGTTTGATATCTCCACTTGGCTAACTCACAGGCATCATAAATTTATCTTGTCCAAAAGTTAACTCTTGCCATACTGTCTCTTTCCAGTTCTTCAAACATCCAGGGTCTTTCATATCTCAAGGCTTCACACATCCCATGCCCTCTACCTGGTATGCGCTTCCTTCTGCTATTGATGCAACTGACCTCTTGTCATCCTTCAGGTCAATGCTTCAATTCCACTGCCTCAGGGAGGGCTGTCCTAACCACCCCATCGAAACACAGCCTCCCTGTTATTTTCTATCACTGCACAGAGTTTGTTTCTTTGATTAAAAAAAAAAAAAAAATAGTGTAATTTAGAATTAATTATGTATTTTTTTCTTTCATTTCTTTTGGCTGTCTCTCCTGGTAAGTAAGCTTTATATTGACAGGGATCATGTCTTTTATTTTTTAATGTATCTCTAGCACATTACAAGGAGCTCTGGTAGCGTAGTGGCTAAGGCACTTGACTGCTAACCAGAAGGCTCGCGGTTCAAACCCACCAGCCACTCCTTGGAAGGAAGGTTGGGCAGTCTACCTCCGTAGTGATACTGCCTCGGAAACCCAAGGAGGGGTCACTATGAGTCGGGTCCGACTTGATGGCAAATAACAACAACAACAAAAGCACATTACATTGTGCCTGTGACTTAGTCAAGGCTCAATGGATAATGGAAAGAATGAATGGGAGTCATGAAGCAAAAAATGTTCCACAGGAATGGACTGATCCAGAATATCCTCGTTTATCTCCAGCTTCCTCGTCTCAGACCTATGTAGCTCCCGATAGTCGTCCATCTGCTCACAAAATCTCCTGGAGTAAGAATAAAGGTGGACTTGGGAGCATAAGAAAAGGAGCAGATGGTATAGTATTTGGTGTTTGGAAATACGGAGTACTCATGGTCCTTTATAGAATCTCGTCTTAGGGTAGAAGTATTGAAACGAATTCGAAAGCCATTGAAATAACCTGTTTCCTCACTTTTGATCAGGAATCAGGCCAAAGACAAGTTTTGTTTTCAGACATTCAACCTTTCCTAAAATCATGCCCTGTACTTTTCTCATCAGTGGAAAGACAAATGGAGACCCAGATTGTGAAGCCTCTGCTCCTATCCCAACCCCAAGCTGCTTGGAGGAAATTAGCCAGGAGGCCAAGGCCAGGATAGAGGAAGAAGCTTACAACAAGGGGTGAGTCAGACCTGGCCACACTGGCGTCACCTGGCAGGTCACAGAAGATACCTTCCCATGGGTTTTTTTCTGTTTCTTAGGCTTTAGGGAAGCAACAAGTGGCCCCAGGACCTCCTTACCCCAGTAAGGAAAGAGCAATACTGTTCCACAGGAAGGCAGAGGGAAGTAGAGTGAGAGTATGATTAAACAATAATTAGACTGCCTGTTTTTTAGGCAGAAAGCCACTGCCCAGAATAGTCTGGAAATAAAAAGCCCTCATTGGTTCTTTTTGGTGGTGCGTAAGGCTTCCTGACATGAGCACAGGGCTGTCATGTTGCTGCCAACAATTCCCAGAAGCAGCTGCCACTCTGCTTCATAGAACTGCTCTGGTCATCCCTTCTTCCTTTAAGTGAGGGTCCCCTCAACTTCTGACCATCCCTGTCTCTAACTGAGCTTCAATAGCATCTTTGGTCACTCGTCATTTGCTGACCAGACAGTGCACTGAGCAGGGGCCTCAAGATAGAGAATTATCTCTAAGTAATGCTGAGCATTGTGTCCTGAACTTCCCTTTCCCGTGGCTCATGAGAGAAATGCAGCTTCCCACTGACCCAGAACCCTTGGGCTTCTGTGTGGTGGTCACATAAACAGAGGTGACACTGCCCCAGCCAAACTGATGTTTTTAAGCTGTATGGTAACTGTAGGGCAAGCAGAGTCTATTCAGGGTAGTATTAATTCTGGGATAGGAAAATCAGAAGGGTTTCTCTTGGAAAGCCTCCTATCTTTTCACAATTGCTCTTTATATTCAAGTGGGATAAACTCCTCCATTGGCTTTGTAAACATTTGCTGAGCACCCTCCCTGGGCCAAGCTGTGTGACTGGCACTTCCACAAAACTTCCCAATAAGCCTGTGAGATGGGTGTCACCCTTTCTAGAGCAAGCTGTGTTCCTCACACTTCCGTGAAACTTCCCAAAAAGTTTGTGAATGGGTGTCACCCTCTCTAGGCTATGCCATGTGCCTGGCACTTCCTCAAGTGTTCCACCACTGTGAGATGGGTGTCACCCTCTCCATTTTACAGGTGAGAAACTGAAGCTCCAAGGTTACACAGAGAACAAATGTAATCTTATCCCTACTGAATACTTAATTGGATAAGAACCCAGTCAGGAGATCCTGCACCCACATTATTCCCTGTCAGTTTTATCACTGTCACACTTTCCCATAAACAGGAAGGATGGCTGAGGAATGAGGGGAAATTTTACTGTCATGAGCCACCTTGGGATTCAATGGCTTTCCAGCTTTTTCCTGTTGTGTGGAACCACAGGAAGTGCGTAATTATTGGAGGTGCTCAAGTCCCCTCCCCTAGGAACTCAGGAAAGGCTGTTCCAGACCTGGCCTTTCCAGACTAAATTGTTCCTTTTTATCTTCCAGATACCAGGAAGGTCTAAAGAAGACTAAAGAACTTCAAGACCTGAAGGAAGAGGAGGAGGAAGAACAGAAGAGTGAGAGTCCTGAGGAATCTGAAGAGGCAGAAGAAACTGATGAAGAGAAAAAGGACCAGAAAAGCAGGTGGGAAGCCTTGCCTGGAGCCGTTGCCAGGAAGGCCAAGAGCTGGCACTGCTGAAGTAGATCACAATTCATCTAACAGCACAAAATCTCTAGATTGTGGGTCTGGGGCCCAAGTGAGGAGCCAACAGAAGTCAAAGGTACTCATGTTGACCAAGAAGGTGAAAGAAATCTCAAAGAACCAAAACAGTTAAGAATGGAACATTTTCAAGAGCTGAAGGGTGAGGAGGAGAGGTAGTCAAGGATAGAGAAGATAGAAATCAGGAGTTCTCAGGATCTGAGAAAGGGACAAGGACTCTGACTAAAGTTCCTCCTGGTCCAGCCACAGTTAACTCATTTCCCAGCCATCCCCACAAAAGAGCCAAGGTCAAAGAGCTTGACTGAAGCCCTAGAGGGCTTCACAACACAGGCAGAGAGCACACATGGGAGCAGCAAATACACCCAGCTCTCTGGCAAAGGCGAGTCTCCAATAATGCCCATCCATGCTGACCAAACAAGCTCGGTCATCTGCACAGTATCTTCACTTGGACTGGAAATAACTGAGTTCTTTTAAAATGTATTTTTATATTTCAAGAATATTATCTCCTAAATTAGAGGGGAAAATATAACATGTAGATAAAGAGAGTAGGTTCCACATCTGGTCCTACCTATAGTGTTACCTGTTGTGGTAGTTATATTTGTGTCAATTTGGCTGGGCCTGGTTGAGTGGCTGGGCAGCTGGTGGTAGTTATTCCTCATGATGAGACTGGCAATCAACTCCATGGTGGGATCTACCACAA
>NW_006921601.1:7452994-7491516 GCF_000298275.1 Orycteropus afer afer | reverse complement strand
TGCCTTTTTACTTGTCAACCTTGGGCTTCTCAGCCTCAGCAGCCAGCAGCTGTCTGAGTGAAGAAATACACCTCTAGCTCCAGTGGGCCAAGAGTAGGAGGCAGAGCTGGACCCCATGCTTGAGGGGCTTTCATCCAGTCCCTAGAGCCTGGCATTTTGAACTCAGACTTAAAGCCTCTAAACTGTAGGAGAATAAACTTCTGTTTGTTAAGGCCATCCCATTTGTGGTGTATTCCTGTCAGAGTGGCACTAAGTAACCAGAACACCTGGCCTTCAGGATACAGAATAGTAGAAATAGCCTCATCTAGTTCCAGGGTACTTTATGCAGTGAGGCATTATGGGAAGGAGGTCTCAGCTCCACCAGACCAGGACTATACCATAGAAGTACATGCTTAGGAACAGGATAAATTGGTGCCTATAGAAGAGGTAAAGAGCTCTGGTGGTGTAGTGATTAACATATTTGCCTGCTAACCAAAAGGTCAGCAGTTCGAACCCACCAGCCCATCTTTGGAGACAGATGAGCCAGTCTGCTTCTATAAAGATTTACCACCTTAGAAACCCTATGGGGGCAGTTCTACACTGTCCTAATAGGGTCACTATGAGTCAGAATCGACTCGATGATGTGGGTTTGGGTTTGGTTTTATAGAAAGAGCTGTACTCTTCCTTATGGATATAGTCACCATATCAATATCCTGGATTTTCAGGACAACCCCAAATTCATACATTCTTTCCTGTTTCTCCATTAGTATATTCAAACCACATCTTGAGTTTTGATTTTTTTTTTTTAAATGTGGTTATAGCAACCTTAAAACATTTCACCAAAATCTTTGCTTTCAGACCCTCCAAGCTATCCTGAGCCAAAATGGTTAATTATCTAATCAGCTGCTGAGCTTGAGGATAGGATATATGTCTACTTCATTGCTGGAAAACTCTAGAAATCACATACATGCAAAGAAAAATACAGTAAATATAGAAGGGAGATAGACATGATTCAAAGTGCATAGGAGCCTCCAATAGAGCTCAATTAGTAGAAGATTCAACCAGGGTAAGTTTTAGTTCAACCCTGTTGTTCACGGGAGGGGCAGGCTAGAAGAGCTGGGGAAAATTCTTCACTGCTGCAAACAGACTTGTGCTAGGATACAACTACTTACCCTAATGTTCTGGTTACCTAGTGCCATTCTGACAAGAATATACCACAAATGGGATGGCTTGAACAAACAGGAGTTTATTATCTTACAGTTTGGAGGCTTTAAGTCCAAGTTCAAAGTGCCAGCCTCTAGGGGCTGGGTGAAAGCCCCTCAACTTTGGGCTTCAGCTCTGCCTCCTGCTCCTGGCCCACTGAAGCAGGAGGCTTTTCTTCACTCAGCTGCTAGCTGCTGAGACTGACAAGCCCAAGGTTGACAAGGAACAAGGCACAGTCCCAATATTACCAAACCACACAGCAGGCCATTAATTCAAGTCCATTAAAAGTCCCCTACTTCTGTAGTGATACTGCCTCGGAAACCCAAGGAGGGGTCGCTATGAGTCAGGGCCGACTCGATGGCACATAACAACAACAACAAAAAGTCCCAAGATCGGCAGAGCATGGCAGGCTGCTGAACAGCGACTTGGCTATATGCAGGGTTCAAGTGTGCCCTCAGCTAGAGACCATTCCCAAAGCTGCAGCTTATATACGGGAAGCAGACCACATCCTTATAGCAGCTACTCAGCTGCTGTGGTAGATCCCACCATGGATTGATTGCCAGTCTCATCACAGGGAATAACTACCACCAGCTGCCCAGCCACACAACCAGGCCCAACCAAGTTGACATACAACTTTAACTACCACAATTTTACCCCTTGTCAACTTGGCACCTATACAGATCTTCAATGGGTGTTATCTGTGCAGATCTCTTCACTGGGAAGAGAAGATCTCTTCTCTTCTCAGTCCCCTAGTTCCTCAACCTTACCACCTTGGCCTGGCAGGCCCTGTTCCTCTCCCTCTTCAGCATGGCAGCCCTGTCCCCTCACTCTTGGGCAGCAGCTATGACTCCATCCCACTAGCTAACATGAACAAGCAGCCCCACACTCCAGAACCAAGTTGATGAAGGTCTGGCTCTTTGAAACCTAGGGAGCTGTGGTGGTTCCATCCCCAAAGGCCATGGTCCTACCCTTTGAGGCTGAGGCAGCTCTGCTCCCCATTTCCTTGGTCTCTCCATTTCTGCCGATTAATGCCGAAGGCAACCCGCTCTGCAGGAAATCTTCCTGCCCAAAAAGCACTCAGTTTTCTTGCTCCGTGGGCCAGTCAACATGCTGCTCCATTTCATGCCGGTCTCTTCTACCAATTAATGCCTGATGGCAACCCACTCCACCCAGAAGCCGCCTACCCAATGGTACCTGGCTTTCTCCTCGTGGTCTGGTAAGCCTATTGCTGTTTAATGCTGGTCTCTGGGCTACTGGCGTCTCTCATGCTGGTCTCTCGGCTCTGCTCCTGCCATCTCTCATGCCAGTCTCTTGGCTCTGCTGCTGCCATCTCTCATGCTGAATGCTGGGATCTCTCTGCCAGGGTCTCAGGTCAAGGATGCACTCCACTCCTGTTTCCATGTTTTAGTCATCTGTCAGAGCAGCCTCCCACTCAGTACCATATTCTGTTCTGGTTACCTAGTGCCGCTCTGACAATACATATACCACAAGTGGGATGGCCCTAACAAACAGGAGTTTATTCTCTTACAGTTCGGAAGTCTAGAAGTCTGAGTTCAAAGTGCCAGGCTTTAGGGGCTAGGTGAAAGCCCCTCGACCTTGGGCTTCAGCTCTGCCTCCTGCTCCCGGCCCACTGAAGCCAAAGGCATCTCTTCATTCAGACAGCTACTGGCTGCTGAGGCTAACAAGCCCAAGGTCGACGAATAAAATGGCACAGTCCCCATGTTACCAAACTACATGGCAGGCCATTAATTCAAGTCATTGAAAGTCCCAAGGTCAGCAGAGCATGGCAGGCTGCTAGGCAATGACACAGCTACATGCAGGATTCAAATGTGGTATAAACTAGAGACCGTCCCCCAAGGCTTCTCCTTATATACAGGAAGCAGATCCTATCCCTAAGGCAGGTACTAAGCTGCTCACAGTAGATTCAAAACATGGAGTTGATTACCAGTCTTATCATGGGGAATACTACATCCAGCTGACCAGCCACTCAACCAAGCCCAGCCAAGCTGACACAAAACTTAACTACCACACCTAATGAAAAGACTTCTAAGTTCAATCAATAAAATACAATTGCTACTCCAAACAGCAGGATCCTGCTCTCCTCAGGTCTTACCTCCCCCCACCTTTTTTTTCCCCTTTATTTCCTTTTGCCTATCTATACATGATCATTTTGCCTGTGTACCTTCTTGGGGGTCTTCTGTTCTTATTTTTCAGGACACTACACTGCTTTTCTCCCCCATTTAATGCAATCAAGCCCTTCCTTTGGCTCCCCTGAATACAGCTAAGACAGGCTGGATCTTCTAACACTTCCAAACACTGAGAAAGAACAAAAGAGAAATAAACAGAGAGAGTACATGGAATATAAACAGTCTGCTTTACAAAGCACAGAGCTCCAATCCTTATCTAGCTAGTTTGATCTCAGACAATTGTTGGCTCCTTCCCATTTCACAAAACCCCAGGGAAAGCAAGACTTTGCTTAGAGCCTTCTCTACCCAGCTCCTGGCCATCGGTGGACGGCAATAGCCACCCTTAGCACCTATCATCTGAGTATCCTCATAGTCATGGATTCTGACAGACCTCATTCTCTCTCCAACCTTGCTCCCTTTTGCATCTTGGGAACATGCCTGTATCTGAGATGATGGATCCCAGGCATGAGCACAACCCTCAGAAGAGTCCTCATCCTTATGTGCAGAGGTGTGGCTTCACCTTTTCAGGCCTAGAAGTATAACATCATTTTCTCCATAAGTACTACAATGTTGTTGTCATATAAACTTCCCACTCACAATTATAGGGTCCCTTCTCATTTGTGACCCAAGCCAGACTGGCCCCAAGAGCTGTCATCTTCAATGCCAGGCAACCCTCATCCATTCCTGAATCCCTGAGCACACAGTTGCCTGTAGGGATCTGCTCTCAGACATGATTGCCCCATGACATTTTGGTACCGCGTTAATAAGCAAGGTCTGAAGTTATTAAAAGTTCCATTCCTATTTAATGCATTTTAAAAAACACTGGGCTAATCTCAATAGCTGAGCCCTTATTCAAGAGACTTAACATTAAATACTAAAAGGCTTTTGTCTGAATCGCTTCTCCATTCTAATATATAACAATATAATTTGTTATAAATATTACTCTCTGGAGGACCAGTCTAAATGACCTCTGGATGGATCAATCTAATATCTTAACTATAAGATAGAGAACAGTCTTCTGACATTTATGGAATACATTGCACAAGTGAGGCTGATAAAGTACCACAGAAAACTTTCTTTTCTCCCACTACCTGTTCAAACTTGCCATACGGGTTTAGGGTGATATTTAGGCAGATCATTTTACTTTTCCAATAACTTTAGAAAACAGAAGTCCTCTGATCAGTTTAAGTCCCCAAAATAACTTCATCTAAGTAATTTAAATGGCCAGCTACCTGAAACCATCAAAAGCCTGAACTTACAAAGCTCAAGTTTCTCCCCTCCCCTAGCTCAGGTCTCCTCCTGAAAGAAAGCCTGCAGTAAGTAGGAACAGGGCACATGGTTGGCTTTTTTCTCTGGATTCCCACTTAACACTTCTACCCCCCACTCCCAGGATTACTGATATAGTGCCTCTCCAGGGTAAGTGCTAAGAAAAGGAAACTAGATTAAGGGATAAGAAAGGTCTTACTTGACTGTTATTACTGTGAACTGTCTTCCAGGTTTATCAGAAGTTTAAAACTGACTTTCTCTAGTGTAATGTGTTCCAGAACCTTCAGAGATAACTATTCCTCCTGCCTCCACCCCCTAACATAAACACATATTTACACCATTGCTGAGGATATCTCTCAACTGTACTTCCCTTTATAAGGTTGAATGCATCTCTTCTAGGCTGGTCATTTAAAATTCCTCTCAGTCCTTAGGCAGTTAGATGTATATATTCAGCTGTTTTACCAAGGTCTCTCCAGCTTCTAGGTAGTTCTCCCAAGCAGGATCCAAGATACCCGATGCCAACTTGCCTTCACTTGACTACATCCAGTAAGGTAAATACATACACACCTTCAGCCCAGTATCAGTGGGTGGGCAATCATGGTCAATCATGGCCCCCTAGTCTGATTCCATAAAGCACTTCTACAAGATTCTTGCCCTTTATATTTCTTGGGTGTGAGTCACACACCAGTCCACTGTGTCCCCCAAACTGTAGCCTACCAATCTCTCGAAGCAGCATCTCTGAAGCCTCTCTTGCTAGGCCCACTCACTCCTATAAGGGAGTGAGTGGAACTCATAACAACCAAAATTTTGTTTCCAAGGGAATAATATTTCTAATTTATTTCTACTTCTAACCTCTTTTATAGACTACCAATGGATGAACAGCTAAGGGACACAAAGCCAGTTCCTGACCTCCTCCTTGGCAGTGCCACTTATGAGGTCTAAACCAAATTAAACCCACTCTCATTGAGTCAACTCTGACTCATCTAGTACCTTGTTTTGGAACATGGAAATACAGCCCCCTAAGAAGATGCCATTATAAAAATCAACTATATCTCAATAAAAATTAAAGAATGTAAATAGGACTGAAAGAAGATAAGCTTCCATTAACAAGCTGTCCCTTCCTGACAGTTGGGGAAACCACCACTGATTTCCACATCATCTAATTTGCTTAATTGTTTCTGAAATGATCATCAGAGGGTTCCCACACAGAAAAGAAACCAATCAATTTTCCTCATGGCCTTGCTATCCTAGAAGGGCACTGCGAGTATCTAGCCCCCTTCTTAAGAAGTTATTTATTGAGGCCCATTGTAATTCATCTATTTTCTACTAACTCTGAACTAGAGCTCTCTACTTCTCAGCAAATGGCCTACATGTTGCAGTGTCTGTGTGAGCCTCAGGATTGTCAAAAAGCCCTTCTGTTATTTTCCCTGCTTCTTCCACTTGATAATCTGCCATATTCTCATTTTTCATATTATTTTTTGAAAAAACAGATCTAGGCATAAAAACAGGAGGAAATTCTAGCTTAATGAAGGTTTCCAGGATTTCTCCAGAAAGCTCTAAGAATGGATTCCTCAAAATGGGCTGTCTGGCCAAATATCTTTTTACTAAACCACAAAAAGAAAGGAAAAGATGAAAGGCATTGGCAAGGAAGCAAGAGGGAAAAGAGGAAGGAAGGAGACCAAAAAATGTAGGAGAGAGACAAAAAGGAGGAAGATGGAAAGAAGGAAGGAGAGTGTGGGACGACAGCATGGAAAAAATTAGGGAATGACGATTAATTGAGTTCAGAAAACACCTTAAACAAGCCATCCGAGGTTAGTGGAGGTTATCAGGGATCTGCTTGCTCCTAGGATGGTTTGAAGTGAGCTCTTGCGATCAATCTAACTCTTTGCCATTTATCACTGAACACCATGCATTTTCTGAGAGTACAGCATGACTTTTCCATTCTGGATCCAGTCAGGAGTGGAACCGAGAGCACCAAATTATGCACTGAGTATATGTTGCTTTAAAACATTTAGCATAGTGCATTTCCAAAAATACCTCCCAGGGGGAGGGGGTGGTTGGCAAATACAGAAGGTGCATGTTACTTGGGGAGGGGTGGTACTGAGAACTTGGAACTGAGCACTAATTCAGCTAAGTGAAGAAAAGATACTGGCCCTATGTGGATGCATGGGAGTACATAACAGCCAACCTGGTATCCTGAAGCCTATGATGGAACCTGGGAGAGTGCAGATATCAATGATCATCTCATATAGCTAGATGAAGGAATGTGTGAATGGGTGAATGAATGAAAGATCAAATGACTAAAGAGTCTTCCATACCAACATCAAGGCCATGGACAGGTGGCCTCAAAAACACCTGGGCAATTTTTTAACTATAGGTTTCTAGACCATACATTTGGAGATTCTTATTCCATAAGCCTGAAGTATTTTGAGTAATTAGGGCCAAAATATTCTTTGTGCATCTGAGTTTGAGAACTCTGTACAACACAGAAGCTCTCCCCAGAGATGTGTGGGTCTGGCCATATGTGTGCCCCATATACTAAACCCTCCACCTATTTTTATATTTGACAGCAAACTTGAAGAATTGGTTCGTTTCTTACAAGTCATGTATCCCAAACTGTGTCAGCACTGGCAAGTAATCTGGATGATGGCTGCAGCGATGTTAGTCTTGACTATTGTGCTGGGGCTCTACAATTCTTACAACTCTTGTGTGGAGCAGGCTGATGGCCCCCTTGGAAGAGCCACTTGCTCAGCAGCCCAGAGGGACTCCTGGTGGAGCTCAGGACTCCAGCATGAGCAGCCTACAGAGCAATAGGATGCCTGATGCCTAGCCACTGTCCTGCTCCAATACCCCCAGCCTACCACCATTATATATAGTGTCAGCCCCAGCTGTGGGCATGCTGCACTTCAGTTCCACAGGGAATGAAGAGGGATTCTTTTCACATGCAGTACCTCTGTGGAAGATATTCATACACAGTAACTGATGTTCTTGGAGGATCAACAAAACTGCCCTAGGAAAGCATCTACTGTATGAAGATGTCACCTTCACCAAGGAGCTCTAAGCAAAGGAAGGCCTCCTGCCTCTAGATCAGATGACTGGGGAGAACAAAAATACCTTCACTGAGATGGACAATGAAAAGCTCACTCTCCCCTTTTTTCTTCTCTACTATTGGTTACCAGAAGAATTGTGCTTAAAGGCCAACAATGATCCTAAGGATCAAACCTGGAATTTGGAGTTGCTACATGACTATCTTCCCATTTCCCATCTCATTCTCACTGACTATCCTTTAGCCTCCTCTTTTCCTCTTTAGAATTGGAGTTTCTCTTTAAAGAAATAGAAAAGGTTTCTCAGAAAAAATACATAAGCTGGATTTAGCTCAGTGTTTGAAATGAAATGGGAAGATGTGAATTAATATATATGCATCTGTATACACACACAACATGCATGTGCATGAAGCCAGTAACTAACATGCTATGAGCATGTACTCTCGATAAAAAAAATATACATCAAGCCAACCCACAAATTGTCACTTGGTGTGTGACAGTCACCAAGCACCTGTATTCAATGCCCTCTCCACATGGACTTAAGATGTTTGCAAAGGACTGAACACTCATGGCTCCAATGACAACTTGCTGGTCTCTGTTTCAAATGTCAACTCTAAGCACACTCCTCATTTGTTCTTTCCCTTTGAGAACAGTTAATCCCCCTCTCAGATGAATAAGGAGAAATGGTGTATTTTCAGCTTCAGTTTTACTCTGTGTGCATTTTCACCTTAGTGCTTCACTTCAAACAGGATTTCCAACCCAGGTATGTTTCAGAGCACTCCTAATGGTTGAGCATAAAACTGAAGGAGCACATCCCCTCTCCAATTTGTCTTCTCTCTCCACCTTTACAGCCATTGCCTGTGTTCAGTGCTAATCAGTGTTGATTTTTGTGTGGATTTTGTTGTTACTATTTTTTTTAAATTTTTGTTTGTTTATGTTGTTAACACTTATATACAACTTTCTATGAGCCAAGTATTGTTCTAAGAAATATACAGACATTAATTCATTTACTACTGAAGAAAAAAAAAGAACGGAGCTCTGGTGGCGTGGTCCCTAAGGCATTTTGACTGCTAACCAAAAGGCTGGCAGTTCGAATCCACCAGCCATTCCTCAGAAGGTAGACTGGGGAATCTACTTCCATAGAGATACTGCCTCGGAAACCCAAGGAGGGGTCGCTATGAGTCTAATCGAATCGACAGCAGTGAGTTTTTTTTTTTTTTTTTTTTTTAATGAGGTGGGTAATACTCTTCCGATTTTCAGATTAGGAAATTTAGGCACAAAAAAGACAAAGGGCACCCAGCTAGTAAACTGTGGAGCTGGAACTCAAGTACAAGTAGCCTGGCTCCAGGGACTAGGCTTTTAATCCCTCCATTAAATTGCCTCTTCTAATGATCTCCTAACTAGACGTCTTATATTCCATTCTCACATGATTCCAATTCCAATCACAACCAATAAAGTCTTGAGGCTTGAGTGTACTCTCTTTGAAGCAAAAATCTCAGAATATCATTCCTTGCTTAGAACCCTTCAGTAACTCCCCTCCCCTCTAGGATAAGATTCACTTTCTTCACCTGCCATCAAAGCTTCTCAGGATATGACTTCCTCCTCCTGTTTTGTAGCTCCATGGGCTACTGCCCTCCCCAAAGTGGCGCTTCAGCCATTCAAAACCATTTCTGGTTCCTAAAGTAAACTGTTTTCCCTCACAGCTCTTTCTTCCTCTCACTAGTTTTTCATCTGCCATTCTCTTCTGGCCACTTCCTGTTCAATCTTCAGGACCAAGTGCAAAAATAATCCTTCTCACAGTCTTTGATGACCTTTCCTCCATACTCCTCCTCCAACATAACAGGGCACTTCTTCCTCTGTGCTTTCCAGCACAGTATTTTTAAATACTTCATTATTGACCCTTACTACAGCATATCACAATAACTTCATTTATGTATCTGTCTCCCCTAACGTTTTTCCTCAAAGATAAGAACCATGTCTTAGCCATCTTTGAGTAAGTGCCTACTGTGGCGGGTGATGCATGGCAGGGTGACATTAAATGCTGGTCAAAAGAACAAGAGGGCATACAAAGTAATAGAGAGCAAGCTGAGGAGAGCTGACATTTTGCACGCTTACCACACCAGCACCATTACCACCACCATCTCACTGAGAAAAGCACCAGCTTTATTAACCTCATCTTATTCTCGTGTTTCTCCATCTCCTCTGTGAGAGAGCAGGAATGAGACCAGACCAGCAATACTATTTCCAAGCTGAAGGACTGGGCTTGGTGCAATTACTCTCTTCTGAGTAGAGCAGGCCCCACTTTAAAACAGCATATCTGTTTAAGGGGCCCATCCTTTACAGTGGCTAGAAAATAACTATAAGAGAAGTCCAAGGCAGGGTTGACCAAGGATGTGCCATTAAGGTAAAGAGATTCAAAGCAGGGAAGAGGGACTTGTGGGCATGGGTGAAGGGTTTACTCTACCTCTTCCAGTGGGACTGAAGGCAACTGAAGATGCTAGCCACATGAGGCCTTCAGAGCCATGGACAGAATGCAAATGGAGCTCCAAAGAGAGTGGCCAAGTGGAGGACTCTAGGCCAGCAATGTCCAATCTCAACTTCCTTTAAAGAAGGATCAGGCTGAGCTGGCCCATTGTCTACTTGAGATGCCAGTGAGCTCATGAACCTCCAGAAAGGCCTGTCAGAGTACTTCCAGACTCAGACCATTGCCCACACTACTCCATTTGTGAGTAAGGGAGATGGAGGAGCATAAGAGTAGCCACATTTACAAGGGCATTAATGAAAAAGTAGTACTCATTGGTATTTTTTTTCTGAAAAGCAAAGATCAATCTGAAGCAGTTGAGCTGCTGCCAAAGCAGCACTGAAATGGAGGGAAACTGGCCCTAAATTTCCAACGACATTGATCCGAAATAAAAAAATCTCTTCACAATGCCTCTGAAGGCTGACATTTCTGCTTAGCCCTAGGAGTCTGGGTGCCTACCCTCAATTGCAGAGTGATGTGTTTGTGTCATTGTTGATCGTCACCTTAATGGAACTTCACTTTCTGCCTGCCACAAAACCCATATGTATTGCTCCCTACATACAGCCTGGCAGAGTTAATGAAGAGAAAGATGTTGGATTTGTGTATCACTGGCTGTCAGTTCCTAATTAAGCCTTACACAGGTGTGCTAATGTTGAACTGTAGAATGTCACATACTTGAGTTTGAAAATAAAGCACATTTCCAAACCTCTGGCAACAGCCAAATGCCTCCTGATTTCATCAAACTGAGCCACAGCCTACACCAACTCTGATGAAGTAGGTCCAGTTCCGTAAAAACAAGGAGGGTCATAGAAAGGCATGAAGTACTTCACACTTTGTTTATTCTCCTTGTGGCCTACCAAATTTGAAGGATTCAGTTGAAGACTTTGAGGCCAAAGATGATGGCAGAACCATTAGATAGAAGCTGAGTCTTTGAATGGACACTCACAACATTGAACTGTGACATAAGCAAAAAATAACATTTTAGCACACTAAACCCCTGAGACTCAGGGATGTTAGGAGCACTGGTGGTGTAGTGCCTAAGGCATTTGACTGCTAACCCAAAGGCTGGTGATTCAAACCCACCAGCCACTCCTCGGAAGGAAAGTTGGGCAATCTACTTCTGCAGTGACACCTCCTTGGAAACCCAAGGAGGGGTCGCTATGAGTCAGATCTGACTCCACGGCAGTGGGTTTGGTTTTTTTGGTTTGGTTCCCTGACATTTGAACCAAAGTGGGATGCTTTAATAACAAAAATCTCTAGCTTAGAGATCAAATAGCAGAAAACAAAAAACTTATACATAGTAAAAGTTTACCTCACCTTGAGAAAGGTGAAGTCTGTTATTTTTATCTACCAGATCATTAAGTACGAAAATAAACATATTAATAAAGGACCCTGTGGTAATTGCTATCATAAAATCAAGAGTCCTTTTGTAAGAGTCTAACAGCTCCCAGTTATGTTTTGTAAACATGAATTTTTATATATGTCTGAATCACATGTCATATTGTAGACATTTCAAATACATAAAAGAAGTCCCAAATGAGATGGGAGGAGGGTCGTAGAAAGGCATGAAGGTTTACTCCTCAGTATTTACTTCCATGAGCCTCAGCATTATTCCTCCACAGATCACAAAGCTATGCAGCTGGAAAAATAATCACTGACTGTAAAAGGAAAAGAAGCACAATCCCTGCTCAACCTCCTTTAGAGACAGAGCCATCACTGTGTTGTTGTTAGGTGCTATTGAGTTGATTCCAACTCAGAGCAACCCTAAGTACAACAGAATGAAACACTGCCCAGTCCTGCATCTGCCTTGCAACCATTGCTATGTTTGAGACCATTGTGGCAGCCACTGTGTCAATCCATCTCCCTGAGGATCTTCCTCTTTTTTGCTGACCCATTACCAAGCATGATATCCTTTTCCAGAGACTGCTCCCTCCTGATAATATGTCCAAAGTTCGTGAGACAATGTCTTGCCATCCTTACTTCTAAGGAGACTTCTGGCTGTACTTCTTCCAAGACAGATTTGTTCCTTCTTCTGGAAGCCCATGGTATATTCAATATTCTTCACCAACACCATAATTCAAAGGCATCGATTATTCTTCAGTCTTTCTTATTCATTGTCTAGCTTTCACATGCATATGAAGCAATTGAAAATATCATGCCTCCACTAGGAATGTATAAATGAAGGGGCTCCACAGAAAATAAATGCTGAACAGTATGAAAACAGAGAATTGGGAAAACTCTCAGCAGTTCATACTGTACTATCTGCCTTCCTTATTTGTGTGTTTTCTGAGTCAGCATTAGCTAAATTTTCCAGAGTGCTATCCATAAAGTACAGCCTGGCCAGGAGACGTCACTCATTTCCCCCAGTGACCTTAACAAGTCAGAAGCTTGAAAGTAGGGAAATCCGGATGTCTCAGTTATGAGGTGGAGCAGAGAGGGCCCCTTCATATTTCCAGAAGTCTCTATCAATACTGGTGATTGAGTGTCTGCCTTTGTTACTGCCAGTGGACATCCGAGGTGCTTCCTTGGCTCTGAAGGGGCTGTTAGCACAATGGCCAAGTATTTCAGCCTGGTGTTGCTCCTTGCCTCCACCTGCACCATGAGGTTCCTGGTCCAAGGCTCTCTGCGAGTAGACGGTAGGTTGGTTGGTTACTAGATTTCTTCCCTAAGGCAAGACAAGATCTTACAAACTGTCCTAAACCTACTGCGCTCTTGACTATATATTGCTGAGAGTGGGGACACCCTCAATTTCAACAGATCTAATTGGCAGTGTCGCCCTGAAAGAACTGTTTTCACCATATTCTCAGCTTCCACAAAATGATTTACATTTATCTTTACATCATTTTTGCTTTTTAGTTATGGAATATTTTGAAACAAAACATTGAGGAGGCATAATTTTTTTTAATGTTTCCTTAAATGCTAGAAAAAGAACAACACTTGGAAACTTCTTTCATTAGAGAAACAAATCACGATTGTGAAAATTTTAAAACCATCAATAAGCCTTTGGAAAAATGGGTAACTTTCACTAAATACTGGCTTATTTTGTGTTTTCGGAAGTGTCAGCATGCTTATTTTAATTTCCAGTTTACAGTACTATGGATTGAACGTCATCTTTTTAATGTGCAATAAGCAAATTAACTGAAAAAACTTTTGAAAATATAGGTTTGAAAATTACCCATAAGTTTCCCACCAAAAGAATGACTTAAAGTGATTTCTGGGATTTTGAAATGCCTAAATGGAAACCTAATTCTACACTATAGGCAAAAATTTGAAACCACAATTATTCATTACAGCACTGAGAAAATGACTATTTTGAGTACTTTAATAGGAAAATTGTGTGCTCCTATGCTAGAAGATACCCTAAGGTGCAAAATAATTTGGGAACAGAACTGAGGTCCAGAATCAATTCATATATTGTATTTAATTTCATAAGAGAAGTTGATTTTTTTTTTCAAATACCAAAACTCTTACTTTCAAATAAATTTTGTCCTCTTTGAAATCCTCTTTGGGAGACTATATACTATTCCCACAGTGCTATCATTATGTAAGCTATTTTGGAAACTGTCCTTTGCAAATGAGTCTCTCATACTCTTTGGACTATCCTCTATAATAGCAAAATTTTGCAAGGAAATTAATTTTGTGAAATTAAAAGTTATTCAGAATGAGGAATAAGATGGCTGATGAAGGTAGAAGGATGGGATAGTGTCTTAGTCATCTAGTAGTGCTATAACAGAAATATCACAAGTGAATGTCAGTAATTTATTTCTCAAAGTTTAGGAGGCTAGAAGTCCAAATTCAAATCCAAGCACCAGTTTAAGGAGAAGCCTTTCTCTGTCAGTTCTAGGGGAAGGTCTTTGCTTCTGCAGCTTCTGCTTCCTGCTTCCTTAGAGATCTCTGTGTGTCTTGGCATCTAACCTACCCCATGTCTCCTCGGCTCCCTTGCTTGTTTAATCCCTTTTATATCACAAAAGAGATTGACTGAAGATATACCCTATACTAATCCTGCCTCATTAATACAACAAACACAACCCAATCCCAAATGAAATTATAACCACAGGCATAACGGTTAAGATTTACAACACATACTTTGAGGCGCACAATCCAATCCATATCAGATAGGAACTAGCATTTTTGAGGGCCTATGATGTAGAGACACAAATTATTTATGTCTATATATGAGCTCTGGTAGCATAGTGGCTAAAGCACTTGACTGCTAACCAGAAGGCTGGCGGTTCAAACCCACCAGCCACTCCTCAGAAGGAAGGTTGGGCAATCCTACTTCCGTAGTGATACTGCCTCGGAAACCCAAGGAGGGGTTGCTATGAGTCGGGGCCAACTTGACGGCACACAACAACAACAACATGTGTGTAAATTCAAAAGATCTCAACAAGATCTTTTATAGATGAAGAAGCAGGATTAGAGAGGCCAAATTACTTTCCCAATGTCATAAAGGCAGTAAATAATAAAGCTTGGATTTGAATTCTGTTCTGATTCCTAAGCATAGACTATTTCTACTGGCTTGCTGTCTCCTAAGAAATCTTATTGTAGAGGTTACTAAGTCCCCCCTCAAACTCCAATTATTGTTGTTGTTTTTTTCCTAAATGAAATAGAAAAGCATTAAAATGACTAATATTTGTTAACTGCCTACTGTGGCCCCTGCCTCTGCTAATATAAGTTACTGAGTTTAGTTCTGACAAAAACCCTCTGAGGAAGATATACCTATCCCCATTCTACAGATGAGACTGCTGACCTGCCCAAGGTCCCACAGACAGGAAACAACAGAAGAAATATTCAAAGTTAGGTCTGTTTTCTGAGACTAGGTCTATTATTACTCAAAATAACAATTTTTAGAGTAAAAATGAGGTATGATGAGAGCATAGCAAAACTACTTTATGGTGAATTAATAAACCTTCTCTTCAGACAATTCCCAAAGCAGCAGCCATAGAGTTTTGTGAATAGCAAGCTCATGAACTAGATGAGCCAAACTCCAGGACAAGTGGTATATTAGGAGAGTTAGCTCTAGCTGTGTGTGTGTGCACACACGCACACACGCATGCATTGTGTATGTGTGCGTGCTTAACGTTACTTCATAACACAGTAGGAGACTGAACAGTAGCATAGTTAAGAACTAGGGTTTTAGAGTCAGGTATACTGGGACTTGTGCCCTAATCTGCCACCTAGTATCTCTATGTCTTTGGGCTTAGGAATTTACTTAATCTCCATAAGCCTCATTTTTCTGATAAAAGAGACAATGTCTGGCACATAGTAACACAAACAGATGATCAATGTTGGTATTAATATTAGTATCAACATCAGTACTGATACAGATATTAGTGTTCATGCATACAGTCATGAAAGGATGCTCTTTCACCCCAGTCACACACATTCATGTTGGGGTGTTGACTCTGGTTTCTCTTGGTAAGAATAGGATCTGGAAGCAAACAAGGCCATCCTCAAATACTATACTTCATAGACATATCCCTTCCCTCAACTCCCTGCTCCAGAGCACAGCATGGTTGTACAAAGGACTTAGAAATGCTTCCTCCCATGTTTGCAGGAAGACACTTCCTTTAAACACTAAGCTAGAAAATGGTCAAAGCACTTGACTGGGCATCTTATGCACAGAGTTGTGTATAAGCAATTACTTTGAAGACTGAAATGCCCTTTCGCAGAATTTCATGAAGGGAGGCCAATAGGAATAATGTACCTGAATGCAATGCAACTTAGCAATTTCATACAAGTCTATAAATCGCAGAACCCAAAGGGAATGGGTCAAGAGAATTCCAAAATCCATTAGGTTTTGAGTAAATACATAATTCACATCTTAACTATTCAACTGGGTAGACTCCCCAGCAGATAAATCATTGGGAGACTAAAACCAAAATGCTTTGAAGATAACATAATGATATTTTACCTATGATTTATTGAGCACCTACTATATGGTAGACACTATGCTAAGCACTTTTATTAGAATTAACTAATTTAATTCTCACTACTCTATGAAGTATGGGAAGGAGCTCTGGTGGCATAGTGCCTAAGGCATTTGACTGCTAACCAGAAGGCTGGTGGTTCAAACCCATCACCCCCTCCTTGGAAGGAAGGTTGGGCAATCTACTTCTGTAGTGATATTGCTTCGGAAACTCAAGGAAGGGTCACCAAATTGGATCTGACTCGACGGCAGTGAGTTTAGTTTGTTGTTTTTTTTTTTTTTTGGTTCTATGAAGTATATAGTTATTCTTTCAATTTTTGAATTTAGTTTGTTTTTTTGGTTCTATGAAGTATATAGTTATTCTTTCAATTTTATAAATAAGGAATTGAAGTATGAAGAGATGAAGTAAATAGCCTAAGGTCACAGATATATCTAGCATCGTATCTTAGATTCAAGGCCTGCTCTGCCTCTACAACTCTACTCTCCTTTCTTTGGTTTCTGACATAGATCTAAGTCAGCACAAGATGTACTCCCCACTCCTCCAGGAACTTCTGAGCAAGCCTGCCCCCCAATGGTCAGAGAAGACCTGGAATTGAGAGACCTCACATTCTCTTAGAAATTAAGGTGCAATATTTTCAGCCCATCTCAGAAATAATGGTGTCCCTAACTCACATTAGGAGTCCCTAGTAACTGCTAACCAGAAGGCTGGCGGTTCAAACCTGCCAGCCACTCCTCGGAAGGAAGATGGGGCAATCTACTTCCATAGTGATACTGCCTCAGAAACCAAAGGAGGGGTCGCTATGAGTCGAGTCCGACTTAATGGCACACAACAACAACAACAGTAGGCACAAATAGTTAAGTGCAAAACTAGTAGCTGCAAGGTTGGTGGTTCAAACCCACTCAGAGGTACTTTGGAAAGATCATGCCCTTGAAAACCCTATAGAGCAGTTCTACTCTGCACACACAGGGTCACCATGAGTTAGAATCAACTTGATGACAACTAACAACAACAAAAATTCACAGTGATTTGGAGTATTACTATTCTAATTAACCAGAACCACGACTTCTATCGTAAAGTCTCATACCCATCATTTTATAGACTCCAGAAAGTCTTGCAGCAACTGTATCACCTAGACCCACCCAAGAAACTTACATCCAAAGCCCCTACATGATAAACAAGGCTCCTTAATGCAGTAGGATAGGATGAACCACCATTTGGTGAGATTTGCAGTTTGCACCAGAGCAAGCAGCCATCTAACCCAACAGGCTGTCTTCTGGGAAATGCCCAACCTGTGCCCTGTTATTTCTAGACCTACTCCAAACCATACATACCTCACAAATGCATCAAGACATTAATGTTCTGCTAGGAAGGAGACCCTATGGGTAGGGACAAGGACAGCAGCACACTGAGGATCTATGATTCCTTTGCAGAAATTTCCATCGCAGGACCATGCAGAATTATGGGGACCAATCTTGTGGGGAGAAAGGCAAAGGAACAGCTGAATTTCACAGAAGCCAAGGAGGCATGTAGGCTACTGGGACTAACTCTGGCCAGCAAAACCCAGGTTGAAACAGCACGGAAGTTTGGCTTTGAGACTTGCAGGTGAGAAATGGCTGGCTCCGGTAGCAATGCTGGCTCTTCTGGCTCTGATTCTTGTTCAACAAGATAGTGACTTCTAATCATTTCTCCACTCAACTAATGTGCATTCTGTTACAGCTATGGATGGGTTGAAGATGGGTCCTCAGTGGTCATCCCTCGGATTGTCTCAAACCCCAAGTGTGGGAAGAATGGGGTTGGTGTCCTGGCTTGGAAAGTTTCACCTCACCAAAGGTTCAGGGCCTATTGTCACAACTCGTCTGGTGAGTCAGATCCACTTGGAATGTTTTCTCTGGGTATCTCCAGCTCTGTGACCTGTCTGGAAAGAGCCATTCTGAGTGGCAGCAGAAGCAATCATGTTGACAGTCCTCTAATCCTCCCAAGACTACCTTTTTGACCAGGCTAAAACTCATTGCTGTCAACTCATGGCAACCCCATGTGTTACTGAATAGAACTGCTCCCTAAGGTGTTCTTGGCTGTAATCTTCTTATGGAAGCAGATCACAGGCCTTTCTTCTGCAGTGCTGCTGAGTGGGTTCACACTGCCAACTTTGGTTGGTAGCCGAGTACAAACCGTTTGCATCATCCATGAACCTACCTGACCAGTCTAGAGGTCGCAGAATTAGGGAAAATCTGACTCAATGGCAACATAGGGAGAGGGCATCCCAGAAAATTCCATCTCCATCCCACCCCTCATTCACCCACCACCCATCCTATAAGATAAACAGGAAGAAGGGAAGGACACAAATGTGTACAGTGCATCCATATGGAGAAAGCAATGTACTGGGAAATTTGCAAGTGTTATCTTATTGAATCCTGACAACTTCCCTATGAGGTAGCTGAACTGTTTCATTTTGCAGATAAAGAAACTCAGCTCTGGGGACTTAAGTATATGTGTCTAAGGTCTCATTACTGTAACAGTGCAAACTCAGGATTAACTCTGAAGCCATGTTTTTTCCCACATCCCTTTACAGTACAGGAAATTCAGATGATACATTTGACATTTTTAAGAATAAGATACAAACTCCCCTTTTTAGGAGGGAGAAACTGAAGCCTAGAGAGTAGAAGTGATTTTCTTGAGGTCAGGCAGTTGCCTCTTTAATCTTGCTTGCAGACCTTGTCTGGCTTAGCCCAGGTGCTTTGTGTAAATAATTTTTCAGAAAATTTTTCTTTTACTAAAATGTTACTAGTTCTGTTTACAATATAAATCTTTGCCTGATTTATTATTATTCATACATTCTATAAACCTGACCTTCTAAAAGTCAGATTGCTGAGTGGTTATATACAAGATAGACTTCAGAATCATTCTCCAAGAGATAAATGTATACCAAGATAAATGTATACCAGCCAACATTAGCAAAAAACACGTTAAGGAAAGGCAACACAGGTTCCAAGCAGTTCTCTCAACCAGGGGGCTTTGGCATAGGAAGGGCACTTGGAGATGCGTTGTCTCATTCCCTCACTTCACAGATGAAATAACTGTAGCTCAGAATGGGGGTTTGGCTTGCCCAATGTCCCAAAGGTGGTCAGTGACAAAGCCAATTCTGGAATATAGGGTTTCTTCTGATGGGTTTTTTTTACCATCTCTCTTCTCTCCTCTGCCATGTTCGGCCTATAGTCACCTTTGGCTGGAGAATTGGTGGTTCACCTGCCCGCTTATTACCATAGCCAGCCCACGCCTGTCCAATAGCCTTGCCTGTTAAATGCCTAGCCTTCCTGTCAGTTGTCAGTGTGATGATATGATACCCAGCCTTATGGACTAAACCAAAAGGAGCAAGAGGAAGAGAACTTGGATTTGTCTATTTCCTTATGGTGTCATTTAACCTGTACTCTCATTCCCTTCATTCTTGTATACTGAATGTTAAGTCTAGAGTCTTGATTTGATTCATGTTCAGTATTTTTGGCAAGAATACCTCATAGATGATATTGCATACTTCAAATCACATCACAACAGAGGCACATAATGTCAGGATGTCTCCTTTATCAATTATGCTAAGTCTGATCTTTTAATTAAAATATCTCCAATGAAATTATAAAGATTTGTTTTCCCCTTTGCAATTAGTAACTAATCTATACCATGATATTTCGGCACCATGCAAGTATCCTGATCCCTAACAGCCTAATGATTTAAAAAACTATTTAATGATTTAAGAAACCACTGATGATCCTTGTCAGAATCAGCTATTATAGGGGGGTAAGAGGGGCTGCAAAATGGTGATAATTCTAAATCTATCTTTCCTAGTGCATTTATTAGCTGTCATTCTTCAATAAAACATCAATCTCTTTCTCTCTCTCATCTTCTTCCTCCCCTTTGTACTACCAAGGACTCATGGCATTTTACTTATTCAATGTGTTCCAATTTCATAATTTTGATTACAGTATCCCTTGGTTGCTCAAATTACCCAAGTTTGACCAATGGGAGTTCCTCTATTTCACTCTTGTGTCTTTTTTTTTCCCACTACTGTTTCCCACTTTCCTACTTTCTGGAATAATAACACATCCCAGGCTCACTTTGTACTTTCTCTACCCTAGCTAGGGAATCAGCCATTTCTCCTTTTAATGGAGAATGGAAATTCGAAACCAAGATTGGGATCCTCAATCTCATTATTACTATAATTTTCATTGCTTCTCAGCTCATTTTAGTGGACAGCTAAGAAAGATTTATATACATTTAATTATGTGCTTATATTGTTATTTCCAACTAAATTTAAGAATTCAAGTTTTTTGCTTAGTCCACTTTGTTTCCTTGTTTTATATTTGTACCTCTTTTCTCTTACATGGGGAATCTTTGTTCCCAGTTAAATATGGATATATCTTCTTATCCTATAGTAATTTCAAAAATTACCAAATCAACATTAGAATAATAACCTTACTGAGTGAAATTTAAATTTGTTTGCCACGTTTTTTTTTTTTTTTGTTGTTGTTCTTAACAGATATTCCTCTAAGGATACACAGTCGGAGAAATGAGTGCAAAAGTGACTTGAAGAAATTCACTACTCTGTGTGGTTATATAATCATGTTGAAATATATTAGGTTCATTTGCTTCTGTTTGTGATTCATTTTAGGACTTGAATTTTCTCCTAGTTTTATTTTCTTTAATAGGTAAAACAATTACATGACTAAAGGATAAAAAAAATCTATTTTAAAAATATACTAAGTCTCACTCCCATTCTTTCCACCCTACTCCCACTTATTCATTTCTGATTTATTCTTTTGTGTTGCTTTTTGCATTTTGTGTGTTTATGTGTGTATGTGTGATCTTCTTTTCCTTTATTTCTTACCAAAAGCCAGCATACCGTATACACTACTCTGTGCATGGTTTTTTCACTTAATTTCTAGAAGTAACTCCATATCAGTACATGAAGATTTTTCTTACTCATTTTTATGGCTGCATAGTGCTCCATTATGTGGCTGTACCACAGTTTATTCAATGAGCTCTTTTGGGGTTATTTCTAATCCTTTTCTAATCATGCTGAGTTGAGTAACCTTGAAAATATGTTGCTCCATATTTATGAAGATATATGTTCAGGATAGAAACCTAGAGCCCAAAATGTATGTGTGTGCATGTTTGCCATATTTCTGAGGATCAGAGTTACTCTAATCTTCATCCTAATGCTAATCCTAACCCTTACTCTAATTTTTTTTTTTTTTTTTTGCTATCTTTGTGATATTTGGGAATCAGAGTACCCTAATTCCATCCCAACCCTTATCTTAACCTTACGCTCATTTCTTTCTTTATTGCTATCTCCATGAGGTTTGGAGATCAGACCAAAGTGCTTTTAATGCTCTCGTACATAATGCTGTTTGAATACTCATCCCCTTCATCACCTGGCTAACTCCTACACTTTATCCAAGTGTCACAGAGGTGAAGTAATCTAATTTTTACAGATCTATTATGATCAGACACTCTTCTAGGCATAGACATTTATCTCATTAATCCTCGGGAAGATAAAACAAAGGACCCCTGGTGGTGCACTCACCAAATGCTCAATCCTTAACTGAAAGATCGGAGGTTTGAACCCCTAGCCACTCCACAGGAGAAAGATGTAGTAGTCTGCTTCTTTAAAGATTACAGCCTTGAAAACCCAATGGGAGAGTTCCAGTCTGTCCTATATGGTCACTATGAGTCAGAATTGAATTGACACTATGGCAATGGGTTAAATAAAATAAATGTAGCATTTCTACTATCCTATAATGGTAACTGATACTTAGTGTGTAATTTACGGCACTCTGGTGGTGTAGAGCCTAAGGCATTTGACTACTAACCAGAAGGCTTGCAGTTCTAACCCACTAGCCACCCCACAGAAGGAAGACTGTAAGAATCGTACTTCTATAAGGATTCACTGCCTCAGAAACCCAAGAGGGGTCACTATGAGTCAGAATCGACTGAATGGTAGTAAGTTTGGCTTGGTTTGAGTTTACTGGCATAGTGGATAAGGCATTGGCTGCTAAGCAGAAGGTTAGTGGTTCAAACCCATCAGCTGCTCTGTGGAAGGAAGATGGGGCAATTTTTTTTTTAAGTGTATTTCATTTAAATACAATTTATATACAGTGAAATAGACAAAACTAAAGTGACATGGGTCAATGCACTTTTTTTTTTTTTTTTTTTTTTTTTTTTTTTTTTTTTTTTTTTGGCAGTGTTCCCTCTCCTCCCCTCCCACCCCTGGCAACCAACAAAGAGCCCTCCATATATAAACATTTCCTTGACCCTCCACAACAATGAACTAATACTATATTTGTCCTTCTGTGATTGACTTATTTCACTCAGCATAAAGTCCTCCAAGCTCATCCATATTATGCGGTGTTTTGCAGACTCTACGTTATTCTTTAGTGTTGCATAGCATTCCATTATGTGTATGTAGCACAGTTTGGTCATCAACTCTTCTGCGTTAAATCTTAGAGGTAAGTCCCTTGCCAGATATGTAATTATCAGCAAATATGAATTGGTTGCTGTCATTTTTGTTATGTGCTTTTTCGTGGTGTCGATTTCTTTGTTCCATATAATTTTCTACGCTGAGCTCGTTTTCTTTATGAATCGTGTTATCACTTCCTTCATTGCTATTGTTTTAGTATTTGCTGAATATTTATGCTGCTCCTCTTTTTTGATGTGAAGGTTTATCGTTTTTCTTTGAGGTTACCTTGTGATTTACAGTTTTCTTCCCATGTTTAGAACAGTCCGTTCGATCTTGTAGTTGTCTTAACTTCCCCACCATCTAGAAGTTCTGAAATGACACAGTTTTTTTTTCCCTCTTTTTGACTTATAGTTTCCTCATTTGTCAATTGATGTGTCTGGTTCCCTGTTTACAATCTTGTAGGCTTATTTACTTTGGATACTTCCAAAGCTGGGTTGGTTTCTGGGTTATATCATCTTGTGTGTTAATGTTCAGTTGTTGTTGGCTGTTGTTGCTTCTCTGTCCAAAGGACTCCCTTTAGCATCTCTTGTAAGGTTGGTCTGGTTTTAACAAACTCCCTTAATTTCTGCTTATCTGGTGTGGTAGTTATGTTTGTGTGTCAACTTGGCTGGGCCTGGTTGAATGGCTGGGCAGCTGGATGTAGTATTCCCCATGATGAGACTGATAATCAACTCCATGGTGGAATCTACTGGGAGAAACTGAGTAGCTACCTTTGGGTATGTGATCTGCTTCCCATATATAAGAAACAGCTTTGGGAATGGTCTCTAGCCTATGGCACGCTTGGACCCTGCATGTAGCCCAGCAGCTTGCTATGCTCTGCTGACCTTGGGACTTACAATGGACTTAGGTTAATGGCCTGCCATGTGGTTTCGTAACATTGGGACTGTGCCTTTTTACTTGTCAACCTTGGGGCTTCTCAGCCTCAGCAGCCAGCAGCTATCTGAGTGAAGAAACACGTCTAGCTCCAGTGGGCTGAGAGCAGGAAGCGGAGCTGGACCCCAAAGTTGAGGGGCTTTTACCCAGCCCCTAGAGCTTGGCACTTTGAACTTGGACTTAAAGCCTCCAAACTGTAAGAGAATAAACTCCTGTTTGTTAAGGCGGTCCCATTTGTGGTATATTCCGTCAGAGTGGCACTAGGTAACCAGAACATCTGGAAATGTCCTAATTTCACCATTGTATTTGAGGGACAATTTTGCTGTGTACATAACTCTTGGTTGGAAATTTTTCTCTTTATTTTATATATACCATCCCATTGTCTTCTTGCCTGCATGGTTTCTGTCAAGAAATCCGAGCTTAGTCTTATTGGTTGCCCCTCGTAGGTAACTTTTCATTTTTCCCGTGCTGCTCTCAGGATTCTTTCTTTGTCTTTGGTTTTGGTGAGTTTGATGATGATATGTGTGAGTGATTTTCTTTTGGGGTCTATCCTGTTTGGGATTCACTGGACTTCCTGAATGCATATATTCTCATCTTTCATCATACCAGGAAAATTCTCTTCCAACAAATCTTTGACAATTTTCTCTGTGGTTTTATTTGTCTCTTCCTGTTCTGAAATTCTGATTACACGTAGGTTATTCCTTTTGATGGTATCCCACATGAACCTTAGGCTTTCTTCATTTGTTTTGATCTTTTTTTCTGATTTATCCCTTTCCAAAGAAGTGTTCAGGTATTTGCCTTCAATCTCCCTGTCTTCCATTGATTCAATTCTGCTCCTTTGCCCATTCAATGTCTTATCTGTTTCTGAAAATTCAGTATTAATCTTCTGGATTTCTCTGTGTAGATTTTGTATCATTTCTAATTTTTCATTTATTTTGTCATTTTGTTCTTGTATTGTCTCTTGAAATTGTAGGGTTTTCTCTGTGTTTTCCTTGATCTGTCTCTCAATTTGTTGAAAATACCTATATATAACTCTTTCTAATTTCTTATCAGAGTTCCAATGCTGCGTCTTCCTCAGGGATGTGTTTTGGGACTATATCCTGGTCCCTTGTTTCTCCTGCTTTATCTTGCTTCTTTGTGTGGACTGTGATGCTCTGTTGTCTCCGAGGCATTGCGACATTTTTGTGTTTATATTTAATTGGTGATTATATGTTGGAGTGACTTGCCCATAATTTTCATTTTCTTTGTTTTGCTTGTATGTTATCTATGCAAGCAGGGTACTGTGCTCCTCGATTCGCCAGGTGACAGCACTTATACACTCACCACCTGTCTCCTTTACTGTTGTCAACCTCTCATATGTCCCTGCCAACCTTGGCAAACAGAGTATATTCTTAGGTCCCTGGAATCCGAATGAGAATGCTATCACTTTAAAATTCAAAATGGTTGCCACTTGTAAAGATTCAAAATGGCTACACCCTCTGTCACTTTAAATATCCAAACTGGCTGATTGTAAACAATCAAAATGGCTGTGCCCTCTGGAAAGCGAAAAGTCCACAACTCAGGTTGTCTCCCTCCTTGCTGTTTCCCTTCCTAGTCATAGGCCACCAGCACATTTAGGTCAATTCTCAGGTCCAATTCCACTTGGAAATATTCAGGCTCTTGGTCCCATCAGAGTAGCTGACAGTCCACGGCTCCGACCATCTCTGTACTCATTATTTTCAGTCAGGTTTTTCCACTAGTTGGTGCCTAATGTACTTCTGTATAGTTCCTTTCAAAGCTCAGGGCTCCAGGATTATCTTCTGTATCTCTGTCAATTGGTTCTTCTTTTCTTTGCTGAAGAGAGTCTGTGTCACTTGTCTGCCTATTCCTCCATCTTCAGCAATCTACTTCTGTAAAGATTTACAGCCTTGGAAACCCAATGGGGGTCGTTATGAGTTGGGATCGACTTGATGGCAGTGAATTTGGTTTGGATTTTGTTAGAGTATAATTTACCTATGGTCACAGTCCACAAGGAACAGAGATGACATTTAAATCTTCAGCTAACTATATTGTGCCATGCTACTCCCTTGTAACACCTTCCATAGTGATGCTCACACATCGATAGCATACCACGCCTAGGGTAGATCCTGGTTATCAATCTTTTTTAAAAGCTCCCCAGATGGTTCTGATGTGCAGCCAGGGTTGATAAACACTTTCCTCTAGAAGATCTCTAAGATCTACATTTTAGGGTTCCAGACACTTCTGGATTCTTTTAGTTCTGTGCAATTGCTTTTAAATTATACTCTTTCCCTTCTGCTTGTCATCTTCCACTGATAACTGTTACTCTTCTTCTCTATGGCCTCTGTTGACTTCTCATTTGAGAATATTATATAATATATAATAATTATATATTATATAATAATTATTAATATTATTATATTATGTAAACCATGAGGCCTCTTTCACATTTTGTATATTGTATCAGGATGTTTGTAGATCTCAGTTGAAAATTCTCTCCTCTATAGAATAAATTCCAAGTGCTTTCATGTGACAATCATGATTCTGCTTTCAGTCTTTCTCATTTCCAATCACCTGCACACTCTACACTCCAGTGACACTGTGTTCTTTGTCATTTTTCTAATATACCTACATTTTCAAACTTCTGAATTCTTAGGTCATGCTTTTCTTATTGACTGGATTGTTATTCCCTCTTCCTTATTAGATGGACTACTATTCTGTTCCAGTTCTGCTGGGTTTTTTATTCTTCAAACATTCTACATTCATTCTACTTCAGGCTCTTGAACTTTCTGTTCTCTTTACTTGGAATACTTTTGCCCTAGATCTTCAATGACTAGCTACTTTTCACCATAATATATTGTGTTCCATATGCTTTATTTCAACTGACATTCAAAAATATTCATTTCGTAAGAGAAGAATTTAGCATACATTCAAGAATGGGAAATGTAGCTAAGAGTTCAGGGCAGTCCATCAACAGATGAATGGATAAACAAATTGTGGTACATACATGCAATGGAATACTAAACAACTGTAAAGAATAATTGTGAGTCTGTAAAATACCTTATAGCATGAACGAATCTAGAGGACATTATGCTGAATGAAATAAGACAATCACAAAAGGACAAATGTTGTATGGTTTCACTTTTATAAAAAGTCAAGAATGGGTATACATATAGAGAGCAATGTTCTTTGATAATTACAGGAGATAGAAAGGGGAGGAAGGAATCACCTGCTAGATAACCCAAAAAAACAACTCACTGCCATCGAGTTGATTCTGACTCATAGCGACACCCTTTGGGTTTCTGAAGTGGTAAATCTTTACGGAAGTTGATTGCTCAGTCTTCCTTCTGCGGAGTGGCTGATGGGTTTGAACCAACAACCTTCTGGTTAGCAGGCAAATGCCTTAGGCACTATACCACCAGAGTCCTTTGCTAGATAATAAACTCACTCCAAAACCAAACTTACTGCCATCAAGTCGTTTCTAACTCATAGCAACCCCCAGTGGGTTTCCAAGGCTGTAAATCTTTATGGAAGTAGATCGTCCCATCTTCCTTCTGTGGAGCAGCTTGTGGGTTTGAACCACTGACCCTCCGGTTAGCAGTAAAGTACCTTATCCACTACACCACCAGAGCTCCTTTTGCTAGATAATAGACATCTGTTATTTCTGGTGATGAGAAAGGCAATACGCAATATGGGGAAAGTCAGCACAACTTGGCCAAGGTAAATGATGACAGTGAGAGGTATGCAAGAAAAAAAGACAATTACAATAAATGCTGTAACATGTAACAGTAATAACCAAAAAAGTGTGTGTGATTACATAGATAAGTATGTATATTTTATATATTTATATATATATATATATATATATATATATATATGGGAAGGTATATGTGAGTACATGGATGTGCATATATAAGTGCATTTGTAGGCATAAGTACATACATGTTTGGGTGTGCTATATGCACATATTCTAATACAGCACACAGTTACAGAGACCTCCTAGACATATCCAAATACCTCACAGTATCAGTTTACTGGATTAAAAGAATTGGGGCCATAGTATCATGGAACAATTTAGTCAACTGGCATAACATTGTCCATAAAGATAATATTCCACATTGTAATTTGGTGAGAAGTGTTTAAGGTCTTAAAGACTTATGAATGGCCATCTAAGATACAACTACTGCTCTCTTTCCATCTGGAGCAAAAGAGAATGAAGGAAACCAAACACTCAAGGAAGAAACTAGTCTATGGGACTGATAGGCCACACAACCACGGCCCCTTCTAGCCTGAGATCAAAAGAACAAGACAGTGCCTGGCTACCATTACCCATCATTCCGACCAGGGACACAACAGAAGGTCTGGAGAGAATGGGAGAAAAAAATGTACAACAAAAATCAAATTCCTAGAAAAAGACCAGACTTACTAGACTGACAGAGACTAGAAGAACTCCTGAGACTATTTATTGCTCTAAGATATCCCTTGAACTCAAAACTGAAGCCACTCCTAGAGGTCACCTTTCAGCCAATAGATTGGCTAATAAAATAAACAATTTTTTTTGTATTGTTTATTACCACTCATGAAAAATGTCCTTAAACAATCAATCATATCAGACCAAATGGTCAATATGTACCCAAAAGCAAAGGCAAGGCGAGGAGGGGTAGGGAAGCTAGATAAATGGAAACAGAGCTGAGTGGGAATAATGAGAATGCAGACACATTGCAAAAATTGTAACCAATGTCATGAAACAATTTGTATAAAAATTGTTAAATGAGAAACTAATTTGCTATATAAACTTTCACCTAAAACACACTATTTAAAAAAAAAAAAAAAGTTCAGGGCAGAGAAGGTCAAAGGATGATACTTTAAATTAAGGTCTTTTCAAAGTAAAATAGATAGTATAAAATACTGACTTAACACATGTATGCTCAAAATGTTTTATCAGTAGTATTCATGACCTTGACTGGTAATTTATTTAATTTTTAAAAACCAATTATGTTAATGGAATAATGCACTTGATAGCTAACATTTAAACACCAAGCTCCATGGTGGACTCAGAGTAAAATGCTTAACGAATGTTAATTTCTTTTTTTTCTCTTCACTTTTTTTAATGAGCACTGAGAAATCTGATTTTAGCAGATCCTTTTCCCAAAGTGGTATTATGTGTGTATATTTGGTCTCATTACTCCTTCCTTCCCTTCATTTTTTCTTTCTTCCTTTATTCATCAAATATCTATTGAGCATGCACAGTGCACACACCATGATGAACAAGACAGACAGGGTTCCTGCTTTCAGGGAGTTGACAGCCCGCTGAGGAAGAGCATGATAAAAACTGTGACAAGTGAAGTACAAGGCAGTACAAGACAAATGCCTAGGGTCCCAATCAAATCAATAAGTCTGCCTAAGAAAGAGATGCTCAGTCTGAGAACTGGATCATAGGTCAAAGTTAGTTAATAAGGAGGAGGCTTTCTTATAGGTAAAGAAAGCATCACAGCCAAAGGCTTGGATGTGAGAGAAAGCAGATCAAAAACTAAAGGAATTTCAGTATGGCTGGAAAATTGAGAGACAGACTGATCAGATGAGGCTGGATATGTCGGCAGGAGCCAGATCAGGGAGAATCTTATAGGCCGTGCAGTCGGTAGGGTGCCTGGAAGCTGGACTCTAAGGAAGGAAGTGATATGACTAGATTTACATTTTGGTAAGATCATTTTAGCTACAGTGTAGGGGGACTGGAAGGAGGTAAGACAAGCAGAAAAACCAGGCAGGAGGTTGTTGTAATACTTACTTGTTTCATTTTTACCTCTCCTGACAGATATTTGGATTAACTCATGCCTTCCAGAAATTATCACCAACGATCCCATACTCAACCCTCAAACTTCAACATATGCAACAGAAATTAATGTCAGTGACAGTACATATGCAACCTCACCCCCTTCTTCTGCCCCTGTTCTCACCACCGCCCCTGCTCGGGCTTCCACTTCTACTTCACGGAAACGAAAATTAATTTGTGTAACAGAAGTTCTGATGGAAACTAGTACCATGGGTACTAGTACAGAAAGTGACTCATATATTGGAAGTAAAGCAGCATTTAAGAATGAAGCTGCTGAGTTTGGAGGTAAGAGCTTTCTGTGTCTGTGTTAGTGTTTATGTATAACAGACAATACATACAAATTAGCTTGTCTCCAGATTGGACACATAGGACCTGCCAAATACAAATAAAAGCTTAACGTAAACTCAACTTTCAAAAAGTAATAGAATTTGAGAGCTGTAAAAGTCCTTAATGATTAAACTAAATACTGTGAGGATAAAATAGCCTTGAAGACATTAAAAATAAATTATAATTCATTAGCTGTTAATATGGAGAAGTTGCTTTAAATACATATTTTTCAATGCCTTCCACTAGAAAATTTGTTCTCCTATAGGGGGTCTTGCACTTAATTAGCTCCACAGAGAGAAAATGAATTCTGCCACACTGTGACTTACAGAACAGAGGCAAGCCTGAAGGGCAGGGCCAAACATTCTATGGACAAGAAGCAAAGAAGCAGATGTGAGCCCACCATCATAAGTGGCCCCTGTGTGGTCACAGGGAAGGCTTTTCTCTTACACTAGCTCTTACTTCAATAATTTGTAAAAATAAGTCTTTAAAAGAGCAACACATGACAATGTACAAGTGACACCCTGTTTCCTCCAGGTGTTCCCACAGCTCTGTTAGTGCTTGCCCTCCTCTTCTTTGCCGCTGCAGCTGGTCTCGCAGTCTGCTACGTGAAAAGGTGAGGTTGTTGGCACATTGCTAGTCTTGGAATCTTTGTCATATCCCTATCTTGTGTTTTGCCAGAGTTGTTACTGGCATTTTCTTGGTCAAACTGGCGCTAACAGTCCTTTTAATCTGTAAATTATCTCCCACCTCTCACCTCTTCTCCCTGCCACTCAATCTTTCCTACTATATTAGCACATACATTTCATCCAGATTTTAGATATAGGTCAATAGTTCCCTTTGAAAATCAAGAAGAAGAAAGAAAATATTGGCATCTGGGGGGAAATTATATGCTTTATTTGTTCTTTTATTCTTTGTTGTAGTGGAAGGGTTGTGAGGTCAGCCTACAGTTTGGCCTGTGGACTTATCTTTTCTAAATGAATCCATTAAGGTGGAATGTGTTAATAATTTTAAGCATGTGTGTATTAGCATCACTCTGAAATAAAGGCACCCAGTGTACTGTGCCCACATGTGCTATCACAGATAACATACTGTCTATTGTTATGTGTGCTACATGGAAATCTCTCACTTTATGCATGTTTATACCTAAAGGTATGTGAAGGCCTTCCCTTTTACAAACAAGAGTCAGCAGAAGGAAATGATTGAAACCAAAACAGTGAAGGAGGAGAAAGTTGATGATAGCAACTCTACCGAGGAATCAAAGAAAATTGATAAAAAGACAGAAGAGCCAAAGAGTCCACCTAAAACCACAGTGCGGTGCCTGGAAGCTGAAGTTTAGATGAAAGAGAAATGATAGGACTCACCTAAATCTGGTTTCTTTCTTGCTGCCTAAGTATCCTGTCCCTACCTGGGGAAATGAAAAGGGTCAAAGGACCAAAGAAGAAAAGTCCACCCTTGGTTCCTAACTGGAATCAGCTCAAGGCTGCCTTTAGACTATGGAGTTCACCAAAAGGAATTCCCTTCTTCTTACTGTAATCCTTTCTGGATCCTATCCTCCTACCTCCAAAATTTCCCACAGCCTTTCTAGCCTGGTTATGTCCTAATAAAATTCCACTGGGAGAAGGAACTTTCGCAAAGCCCAAGAACTAAAATAGTTAATCAGTACACACTTGTAAAAAGGCTTCTAGACTGGCTAGGAACAGGTGAGTTGAGAGCCAAGAAGCCACTCAGTCCAAGCTTCCTCTACTGTCTCCACAGCCCAGATCCTTTCTAAGATCTGAAAAAGAAACACACCACCCTGGCATGTCCTTCTGAACCAGGCAAGAACAAAAAGAAGGAACGAAAGTTTAGCAAATGAAAGCCATGGAGATTCATGTGACTAGAGACCTAATCTCCATAAAGCCAAAATAAATAGATAAAAAGAATGAGGCAAAAAAATACTGCAATATATTGTCAGCAGAGACTATAAACACAGAGTCAAAGCATTCTTCTTTGAATAATTTGAGTTGGAATCACTTTTTATAACATACATATGCTTTCTTTTTTTCTCTGTCATTTGCCACTGCTATTTTCTCTAGAAGAAACAAGGTATTTTTACATGGAACAAACAAAAATACTCTCCTACAAAACTCTATTTTTTATCTGAGTTACAGGTATTACTATTGAGGAGAATTACTGTTAAGTAGTAATAAAATTCAACAAACATTTACACGTACTATGTATCAGGCATTGTACAAGGTGATACATTCTACAATTGAATGTTATTCAAAAAAACTGCATACAGTAGCATGTTGTCTGCAACTAATTTTTTGCAGTTTTGATATCTCTAGCTTATCTACTTCCAAAACTAATGTTATGTAGCTGACACTAATCTATTCATTATTTTCTCTAAATGGCAACCATCATAACCTTAATTTATTATTAACATACCTAAGAAGTACATTATTACCTCGGCACATCAAAGCATAATTTTTATGCCGTTAACCAATGTATTAGTAGCTCTCCTGATTCAGCAAGAGCCTGAGAGGTGCAGAAATATGTGGGCTGAAAAAATAAAAGCATTTAAAAACCTTCTTTACTCTCTTGTTTACTTAGATACATTATACCATTCACGCAAAATTGAAGGACCAAATCACACTGTTTTTTGCAAAAGAAGGATGACTTTGGAATTGAACCCACTCCTATGGGTTCCACCCAAACAAAAGACAGGCGTGTGAGCTGAACAGAGCTTCTGGTGGCATAGTGCTGTCACTACCATAGTGACACACATTCACTCATTCACTATCATCGAGTTGATCCCGACTCATAGTGACCCTTCCTTGGGTTTCTAACCAGAAGGCTGGCGGTTCAAACCCACCAGCCACTCCTCAGAAGGAAGGTTGGGCAATCTACTTCCATAGTGATACTGCCTTGGAAACCCAAGGACGGGTCGCTATAAGTTGGATCCCACTTGGCAGCAGTGAGTTTTCGGTTATGAGCTGAAATGAACATTTACATTAGGTAGAAACACTCCTTGGAGAGATCAATCATGGAAGAATAGAAGGGCTGTGTAGGCACAGGGAGACAGCTCAAGGGGTAGGAGTCCATGGGAGGGAAGGACACAGGGAAGAGATAACTATGGGGAGGATGTGGGAGGGGAGCTGTTGCATTGTGGGAAATTGCAGTTAATGTCATGAGACAAAGTGTATGTGAGCTGCTGTATGGAAAATGAATTTGTTCTGTAAACTTTCACCCAAATCACAATAAAAATTTAAAAAAAAAAAAGATGACTTTGTTTGGTAATATAGAAACATATGTAAACCTAACAGTGCATACTTACCATGTGGGGCTGCTCTTGCCCAGTTTCATTTTAAGCTCGTGCTTAAACTTATTTTAAGTTAGGTGCTGTCAAGTCAGTTCTGATTCAAGGCGACCCTGTGTACAACAGAAAGAAACACTACCCAGTCCTATGCCATCCTCATGATCATTGCCATGCGTGAGCTCATCATTGCAGCTACTATGTCAATCCATCTCACTGAGGGTCTTGCCCCTTTTCACTGACCCTCTACCAAGCATGATATCCCTCTCCAGGGAACGGTCCTTCTAACAACAAGACCAAAGTACGAGAGACGAAGTCTGTCAATTCTAGCTTCTATGGAATATTCTGGCTGTACTTCCTCCAAGACAGATTTGTTTATTCTTCTAGTAGAACATGGTACATTCAATATTCTTCACTAACATCACAATTCAAAAGCATCAATTCTTTTGTAGTCCTCCTTATTCACTGTCCAGCTCTCATATGCATATTAGGCTGCTGCAAAGACCATGGCTCGGATCAGGTGCACCTTAGTCTTCAAAGCAGTATCTTTGTTCTTCAGCACTTCAAAGAGGTCAGTTGCAGCAAATGTGCCTGATCCAATTCGTCTTTTGATTTCTTGACTGCTGCTTCCATGGGCACTGATTGTGGATCCAAATAAAATGAAATCCTTGACAACTTCAACCTTTTTTTTCCATTTATCACGATGTTTTTTTTGGTCCAGTTTAAGACTTGTTATTTTCTTTTTAAGGGTAATCCATATGAAAGGCTATAGTCTTTGATAGTCATCATAGGTGCTTTGAGTCCTCTTCATTTTCAGCAAGCAAGGATATGTCATCTGCTTATCGCAAGTTGTTAATGAGTCATCCTCCAATCCTGGTGCCATGTTCTTCTTCACATACTCCAGCTTCTTGGATTATTTGCTCAGCATACAGATTGAGTAAGTATGGTGAAAAGATGCAACAGTGACACACATCTTTCTTGATTTTAAACCTTGTGGTACCTCTTTGGTCTGTTTGAATGACTGCCTCTTGGCAGTCCAACAGAATGCAGAAATTATCAAACAATTACCATTAATATCACACACAAGTAAAATGTTGCTGAAGATAATTCAAAAATAGCTGCAGAAATATGTTGACAGGGAAATGCCAGAAATTCAAGCTGGATTCAGAAAAGGATGTAGAAAGAGGGCTATTATGCTGATGTCAGATGAATGTGGACTGAAAGCAAATACCAGAAAGGTGTTTACTGTGTTTTATTGACTATGCAAAGGCATTCAAGTGTGTGGATCATAACAAATTATGGATAACATTGTAAAGAATGGAAATTCCAGAACACTTAATCGTGCTCATGAGGAACCTGTACCTAGACCAAGAGACTGTCATTGGAACAGAACAAGGGGATACTACATGGTTCAATCTGGCCAACTGCATAGACATAAATGAGTCCTTATTTGGGATTCAGGTCCAACATTCCAATCTGTTTCAGAGTTCATATGGGAGCTAGAGATTCAGATAGCCCATCTGTTCTGTTTCTCTAGCTTTCCCTTTCCCTCTCTCGTCCTCCTCTTTAAAATGTTAGTATCTTCTTCCCTTCACCAGTGACTCAGAGTTCCATGATCCTTAAAAGGACCTGAGGTGATAACATGCTAGCAAAGGCTTTACTGGTTGACTCTCAGAGTATTACCTTAAAATTTGGTTTAATTGCCAAGAATTAAAAATTAAGAGATTTCACATATTTATATTTCTGGGTTCCTTTGAAAAATTGGCATATATGAAGATAGAGAACCCATCTTCCCTCATAGCAAAAGGTATCTTATGCTGAGTAGTGGCTGCTCCCTTTAAATGGATCAATTCCCCATTCTACACAGTCCCTACCACTCTCTACTGCACCCTAATGCCAAAGTAAAGATGCTATTTCTTTTGGATTTTGTAATACTGTAACCCTTTTCAGGAGCTCTGGTGGTGTAGTACCTAAGGCATTTGACTGCTAACCAGAAGGCTGGCGGTTTAAACCCACCAGCCACTCCTTGGAAGGAAAGATGGACAATCTACTTCCATAGTGACACTGCCTCAGAAACCCAAGGAGGGGTCGCTATGAGTTGGATCTGACTTCATGGCAGTGAGTTTGGTTTTTGGTTTGGGTAACCCTTTTCCACAACTCCCCCATCTCACCCATTTACGTTACCTGCCTGGTCCTGTATGTCTAGGAGTAAAATCCTGGTTTGTCAGTCCTTTGCGCTTCATCAGCTTCATCTAGTTCTCAGGGAGTGGACAGAAAAAGAGCCTTGGGTCTTCTCTCTGTGATCTGTAGGTATTAGCTGAAACATAACCAGATCTTCCACAATAGGTTCTGATGTGAATGAAGAGGAGGTATACCCAAGGAAAGTGGGCCATAAGAGGGTTGCACTGAGAGCAGTGATTACAAATCACAGCAATAAAGGATTGTGGGAGAGGGTATGGGGAAGTTGTTTGGAATGACACAGTAACAATAGGGGTAAGAAGTATATAGAACTGACTTTCCACAAGATGCAGATAGATCTGCAGTAAGATAAAACAATAGAATAAGATGATAGAATCATCTATTTAAAATGGGTTCCCAAATGCCAGGGTCCATGTTGCTGATAAGGTCTGGCCTAACATTGAGTACCAGCACCTTTATGGCGTGTTGTCGTTATGTGCCGTCAAGTCAGACCCGACTCATAACAACCCCTCCTTGGGTTTCTGAAGCGGTATCACTATGGAAGTAGATTGCCCAACCTTCCTTCCGAGGAGTGGCTGTGTAGACATAATAAAGCTAATGCTTTAAGTTGCTTGATCTGGCAGCAAGATACAAGATGAATTAAATAAGTCATGGGAAGTTGATCAGCTAAGATCTAATTATGCTTACCTATCTGTGAAATAATGAAGACATTAGATTGAGATGACAGTATGGAATTGGTTAAACCCAAGAGTAGAAGTACAGCATAGTATAGTAGCTAAAAGCTAAGGCTCTGGAATATACAAAAGTATTTGAATCTATGTTCTGCCATTTATAAGTAGAGTGACCTTGGATAAATCATTTCACCTCTCCAAGACTGTTTTCTCTTTGGTAAACTTGAGGCGATAATGGTATCTTTTAACCCAAAAAAACAAAAAAAAAAAACACACCAAACTCACTCATAGCAACCCCTCCTTGGGCTTCCTTGCCCAATCTTCCTTCCGAGGATTGGCTAGTGGGTTAGAAGCTTAAATGAGATACATACAGAACAGTTATTATGCTACCTATTACACAGTAAGAACTAAAAAGAAAAAAAGATTAAAAAATAAATAAAACTAGGAAACATTTTTAAGGAAAATATAAGATTAGCTTGGAAGACCAGAGGAAATGCTGGAGGCATTTTGATATGGAAATTGTTGAATTCAGGGTGCTATCACCATGGTCCATGTATTCCTCTGGGAGATATTCCATGGAAATGTACGATTAGAACATTAATAAAAAATTAAAATTGACAATACAGATTTAGAAATCAACTGAATACAGGTCATAGTTGACATTAGTAGTATACAAGCTCTCCAAATGCCTAAAAATAAGAGAAGTAGGCTGAGGATAGAGCTTGAGTACTAGCCAGAAAGGCAGGATCAATGAGATATAAACACATCAAAATGCAGCATCCTGGAAGATGACGAAGCTTTGATCTTATTGTAGATGACTGCTTGGTCCTTTGCATCCTACACTAATACAGTTAAAAACAGTAATGAATTGTGGGGAAATGCACTTAACTAATCGTCAGGAAATCTGGATTCTAACCTAGTTTAGTTAACTTGCTCTGTAGTCTTTAGGTGAGTCACTTCCCATCTTTAGATCTCGGTTTCCTTATCTATAAAAGAAGAATGTTACACCAGATGATTTTTCCACTTTATGAGTCTGTGAATTACATACAGGAAATTAAAAATGTTTCCAATCCACTCAAAATCTTCCTCATATATTCCCACATTCCTGTCCCAGATGTTTAGTGACCTTATAAAACAAAAAAGGTAGAAGGCATTGGACAAAATCTCCAGACAAAATATGCCATTTTAAAAGTCTCTCAAAGTTTCTGGTTTCACTATAGAACAGTGTTTACTATAATTTAACTGAAACTTCTGTGTTTTCTTGAACCAAAAACATCTATATAGACTAGAAAAATCTGAACACACATTCCAAATTACACAATTCATTACAAAAGAAGTAACTTTAAAGAAATAAGAACTGGATTTCTGGTAACATGGAGGAATAGGCAGACAAGTGACACAGACCCTCTTCAACAATAAAGAGAGAAACCAATTGACAGAGAGATACAGAAGATAATCCTGGAGCCCTGAGCTTTGAAAGTAACTATACAGAAGTGGATTAGGCACCAACCAGTGGAAAAATCTGAATGAAAACAGTGAGTACAGACACAGTCAGCACTGTGGACTGTCAGCTAGTCTGATCGGACCAACAGCCTGACTATTTCCAACTGGTATTGGGACCTAAGAATTGACCTAAAGATCATTCCTGGTCACCAAGGGCTGCAGGCACGACTGCGCTGGTGGCCTACGACTAGGAAGGGAAACAGCAAGGAGGGACACAACTGAGCTGTGAACTTTCCGCTGTCCAGAGGGTGCAGCCATTTTGATTGTTTATATGTGGCAGCCCTTTTGGATATTTAAAGTGACCGAAGGTGCAGCCATTTTCAATGTTTACAAGTAGTGGCCATTTTGGATATTTAAGATGACCGAGGGCAGAGCCATTTTGAATGTTTATAAGCAGTGACCATTCTGGATATTTAAAGCTATGGAGGGCACAGCTATTTTGAATGTTTACAAGCAGTGGCCATTTTGGTTACTTCAAGTGACCAAGGGCACAGCCATTTTGAATGTTTACAAGTGGCAGCCATTTTAGATATTTAAAGTGGTTAAGGGCGCAGCCATTTTGAATGTTTACAAGTGACAACCATTTTGGATTTTTAAAGTGATAGCATTCTCATTCAGATTTCAGGGGCCTAAGAATAGGTTCTATTTGACAAGCTCAGCAGGGACATACGAGGCTGCCAATAGGAAAAGAGACAGGTGGTGAGTATGTAAGTGCTGTCACCTAGCGAATCAAGGAGGATAGTAGTGTGCTTGCATAGATTACATACAAACAAAACAAAGAAAATGAAAATTATGGGCAAGTCACTCCAACATACAATCACCAATTAAATATAAACAAAAAATGTCACAATGCCTTGTAGACAACAGAGCATCAGAGACTACACAAAGAAGCAAGATAAAGCAAGAGAAACAAGGGACCAGGATACAGACCCAAAACACATCCCTGAGAAGATGCAGCATTGGAACTCCCTGATAAGGACTTCAAAAGAATTATATTCAGGTATCTTCAACGAATTGAGAGATGGATCAAGGAAAACAGAGAAAAATCCTACAACAATTTCAAAAGACAATATAAGAACAAAATGGCACTCAATTGGCATAACATACTATACAAAACATTGTTCCACCTCCTATTTTGGCGAGTAGCGACTGGGATCTTAAAAGCTAGCAAGGTGCCATCTAGATGCAAC
>NW_006921601.1:7422793-7451069 GCF_000298275.1 Orycteropus afer afer | reverse complement strand
CAAATCGTAACAACGAGATACCATCTCACCCCAGCACTGATGGCAAGGTTCAACAAGACAGAAAATAACAAATGCTAGCGGGGATGTGGAGAGATGGGGACTCTCATACACTGCTGGTGGGACTGTGAAGTGATACAACCACTGTGGAAAGCAATATGGCGATTCCTTAGAAAAGCGGAATTGGAGATACCATTTGACCCAGCAATCCATTACTAGGTATATATCCTAGAGAGGTGAGAGTCAGGACAGGAACAGATATATGCACACTCATGTTCATCGCAGTATGTAAATAAATATACAACAGCAAAAAGATGGAAACAACCTACATGCCTGTAAGCGGAAAAGTGGATAACCAAACCATGGTACATACACATAATGGAATGCTATGCAGCATTAAAGAATAATGTAGAGTCTGCAAAACACCACATAATATGGATGAATTTGGAGGACATTATGCTGAGTGAAATGTCAATCACAGAAGGACAAATACAGTATTAGTTCGTTGTTGTGGAGGGTCAAGGAAAGGTTTATATATGGAGGGAAAGTTTCTTTGTTAATTGTCAGATGTGGGAGGGGAGAGGAGGGAACACTGCAAAAGAAAAAAAATGCATTGACTCATGTCACTTTAGTTTCGTGTATTTCACTGTACATAAATTATATTTCAATAAAATGCACTTAAAAAAAAGAAATAAGTAAGAATAGCTTTCTTCTTCCATAAATCTTACTTTTTATATTTAGGATTACCTACAAACATTTTTCTACATTTTTTTTTAATATGTAAGAAAAATAAAGGTTTCCTTTTTCCACTACAAAATAACTTTATAATTTCTATGCTATAGAGGATATCTGCTATCTTCTGGGTTTTTTTTTTGTTGTTGTTGTTGTTGTTAGCTGCCATGGAGTATTGTCCGACTCACAGCAACCCTATTATGCACAGCAGAACGAAACACTGCCAGGTCTTGTGCCAGCTCCGGGATCCTTGCTATACTTGACCCCATCACGGCAGCCACTGTGTCAATCCATCTCCTTGAGGACCGTCCACTCTTTTCGCGACCCTCCACCTTACTAAGCATGACATCCTTCTCCAGCGAATGGCCCCTTCTGACAACATGACCAAAGTATGTAAGACAAAGTCTGGCCATTCTCGCTTCCAAGGAGCATTCTGGCTACGCTTCCTCCAGGGCAGATTTGTTAGTTCTTTTAGCGGTCCATAGTACTTTCAGCATTCTTTGCCAGCACCAGCACCACAACTCAAAAGCATTGACTCTTCTTCAGTCTTCCTTATTCATTATTCTATTTCTTTAATCTTTAATAAAATAACCCTTATTACTTATTTTTTTTTAACATTCTAGTTAATTATTATGCTTTTGCAAAGTTAAGAAAAACATTACAGTGATTAGAAGGAACCATCTATCATTAATAATACTAACTGTGGTATTTAAATTTGTATGTCAACTTGGCTGGGCCCAGTTGAGTGGCTGGGCAGCTGGTAGTAGTTATTCCCCATGATGAGACTGGCAATCCATTCCATGTTGGGATCTACCACAACCAGCTAAGTAGCTGCCTTACGGATGTGGTCTACTTACTGTATATAAGGAGAAGCCTTGGGGATAGGCTCTAGCTTATGGCACGCTTGGACTCTGCATGTAGTCTTGTCTTTGTTCAGCAGCCTGCCATGCTCTGCTGACCTTGGGACTTACAATGGACTTGAATTAATGGCCTGCCGTGTGGTTCGGTAACATTGGGACTGTGCCATTTTATTTCTCGACCTTGGGATTGTTAGCTTCAGCAGCCAGTAGCTGCCTGAGTGAAGAGATGCCTCCAGTTTCAGTGGGCTGGGAGCAAGAGGCAGAGCTGAATCCCAAGGTTGAGAGGCTTTCACCCAAGCCACTAGAGCCTGGCACTTTGAACTTTAACTTAAAGCCTCCAAACTATAAGAGAATAAACTCCTGTTTGTTAAGGCCATCCCATTTGTGGTATATTCTTGTCTGAATGGCACTAGGTAACCAGAACACTAATTTTAAAATATTTTAGTCTCTCCTTTAGTCCAATCCTCACTAGACTCTCCATGAGGTATAAAAAGAGTATGAGTGGGTGGAACTCAAAGGCACCTAAAAACAACAGTTCTTCACATAAATCTACAAATGACTAGTGAAAGACAGTGTTAATTATTGACTACACATGGTAACATGTGTTCATAAATAATACCAAACCAGTCACTTCTGTGAAGCAATTCTATAGAGACCTTATAGGACAGAGTATAACTACTCCATAGGGTTTACAAGGCTGTAAATCTTTACAGAAGTGGATTGCCACATCTTTCTCCCGCTGAGTGGCTGGTGGGTTCGAACTGCCAAACTTTCGGTTAGCATCTGAGTCTTAACCACTGCGCCACTAGACTCCTTCATAATAATAGCTTCCATTTATTAGGGCTTATTGTCAACACAAAAACTATTTCGGACCCTATGCTAGTTACTTTCCATACATGCTCATTTATGCTTCGCGACAACCCAGGTGGGTGAGTCTAATCGGCCCCATTTCATGACATACAAGAAACAATCTTTGTGTACCTATGATCATAGGAGGCTGGAGACCTAGTTACATGGTGGCTTGGAATCCTCTCAACAGCTTACAGTTCAGACTTCGTCACCAACTCGGCCTTCTACAGCCAATTCCACAGAGGACGGGAGTCTGCTAGGCTACACCCAAGGCCGCGCCAGGAGGCCCTGCCAGGAGAAGCCTGGCAGGTAAGTTATCTCCTTAGCCTTCCCCGCCACTCCCATCCTCCCCCGCCTCCGGATCACAAGCCAGGAGTAGCGAATGTCTTCAGGCAAACCCAAGCGTGAGAGTCCGTGCCAAGCACTGAAGGGGAGGGTTGGAGTAGTGTCTCCCGTGCAACGCGCTGGGCGTGGCTCTGCGTCACTGAGGTGCGACCGCGTCGAGAGCCGAGCTGCCGTTGCCTAGGGTCTCAGCAGTGATCTGGGCGGCGCCGCAGCTGACGGGAGCGCGAATCCTTGAAGTTGGGGTGAGCTCGGCATCGCTATTCTTTCGCCGCTTCATTTTATAGATGCTGGATTCTCGGGCTTGGAGTAGAAAACCTGCAGAGCCAGACGCCAAGGACGAGATAGGCCCTGCAGTTCCAGGCCTCGACTTAGAGCGCGGGGGGCTGCCTTAGGAGGCCCTTCGATGGACACAACGCCCCCAACCCGGCGGTTTCCAGTTGCTGGGGGTGAAGGTGATTTGGGGGGGTTCTAGGGAACCAGGAGAGAGTTTTTCCTACCCGAGCCCAGAACTTTTTTTTTTTTTTTTTAAATATTGCCGCCGGTGCAGTCAGACGGCCACCGAACTTACCTGTTGGTTAAAAGTCCAGGGGCGGTTGAGGAGAGACTGAGGCGAGGAAGAGCGAGCTCGAGGGTGGTCTGCAGCCTTGTGCCCCCGCCAGACTGGACACTCCAGATTAGCAACCCTTTGCCTGGATCGTTAGCCCAGAAATAACTAAGTCAATCTATTTTGCCAACCCCTACGTTTAAAAATTAGCCTAACTTGCAAGGCCTTTCCTTATTTAAACTAGTTACCTTGAGACCTCACTGAGAAAGTCGAATTGACTCGACTGCTGTTTGGTTTTGGTTGGTTTTCCTAACAGTTGTAGTAGTTTCTAGAAAAGAAGCCAGATAGATTTTGAAATCATTCCGTTATTTGTCATATTTTACAAAATGTGCATTTATTATTGAATTTATCTCCAACCCCCTTATTAAATTTCAATCCACATCCATATTCCTGCTCTATCCTATTTCACAGTACCAAATGATTCAGTTCGTCCCTCTAGCGTATTTATAAAACTTCCTGCTGTACATCTTCTGCCCCAAATTATTCTTTTCCACTCCTCTCTATCTCATTCTTCTTGCTGTAAAATGAGCGTCATTCATTCAGAATTTCATCACTGATTTCATAAGCTGCAGCAGCCCAATAATCCTGTTGTTGTTATGTGCTGTCGAGTTGGCCCCGACTCATAGCGACCCTTCCTTGGGTTTCCAAGGCGGTATCACTACAGAAGTAGAATTGCCCAACCTTGTTGTTGTTGTTGTTATGTGCGGTCGAGTTGGCCCCGACTCATAGCGACCCCTCCTTGGGTTTCCGAGGCAGTATCACTACGGAAGTAGGATTGCCCAACCTTCCTTCCGAGGAGTGCCCAACCTTAGTTGCCTCTATATTGAAGTTACCCCTCCCCAAGTGATGCTTTCTGAATTCAGAACTCAAAAATGGCATGGATTTTTCTCCTTTCCTTTGGTCCTGTCTGACTTTAGTTTCTAAATATTTTCCTCCAGAATATGATTGTATGTTTCCAAAATATGTTAGCTTTTTCCTTTAGTGTAGGTGAACTTTGTGTTTGATGTGTGTAGCCTGATCCTTCTTGGTTCACTGTCTAAACCCTGGCATACTTCCCTACTTTCTCCCAAAAAGGCAGTGCGGATCCAATGAAAATTCTTACAACTTTGGTGTATTTTCCAAGTATGAGGTATGTTTAGTAAACACACTGGTGCTGTTAGAAATCCATATTCTTAATGTCCAAGTACTCTCTATCCTTTTGTAGTTTTCCTTTCTGTAACCTTTTTTTTTTTTTCCCCCCCTGATAAAAATCTGAAAGCTCAGAATAGGCATTCCAGACTCTATAGTGACTCTGACTGGCCTAATTGTTTCACTCTCTGTTATAACTGAATTTCTTGCCTTGAAGAACAGCTGATATCTGCCTACAGATCTAGTGTTTGAATAAGCAATGAGTAATAAAGTAAATAGTATTCTCAGGGATCTAGTTTTGGTACTTAGTTTTTATCACTGATGTTAAAATCAACTTGACAGTGGCAGTAGTTGGTAATTATTTAAATTACAGGTATTTTTTTTATAAATAAAGAAGTGATAAAATTTGATGGAAAGCAGGTTTCCATAGCATTTTCTTAAATATTACATTGCTAGATGGAGAACTAGCCATCTTGTGCACTTCCAGGCATTTCAGCCTTGCTTTAATCCTTTTAGAAATCGATTATGGTTTAAATTTTCGGGAAGATTTTTTTTTTTCCCTTTTTTTGGCCAATTGCCCATGATGTGATATTTATATTTTTATATAGACCATTTGAACTACAACAATTCATTTGTTAGGAATAGAAGTGATTACGTGTATGTATCACCCACTAAAGAATGTGGCATTTCTGGAATCATTGGTGTTCTCATGAATTTCAAAATAACAATTGTTCTTTATTTAGGAAACAAACCCTTCAAACGGTTTTTGGAAAGCATTTTATTATCTTGGTAGAAAGAACTATGCTTTAGGTGGTACAGTAGTGTAAGAGTTTCTCATTCTTTGTGAGGAGCCCCTGGGCCACTAACCAAAAAGTTGGAGGTTGGAGTCCATCCGGAGGCGCCTTGGAAGAAAAGCCTGGGATTTTCTTTTGAAAAATCCCTTGAAAGCTCTATGGCTTGGGTTTTTGGTGGTGGAGTTTTTCAGAAATCTTGACCAGAGATTGGTCTTTTGCAGAATTCCTTGCCAGTGGTTTGCAAATTATGTTCCTGTGCAAAACTATGATCTTTTTCAATTTTGTTGTAGAGTTAACTCTGTCTCATGGTGATTCCATGTGTGTCAGAGTAGAACTGTGCTTTTAGTAGTTTTCAATGGCTGATTTTTTATATACTTTATTTTTATTGTCAAGAATATGCACTGCTGGACGTATACCAATTCAACAATTTCTCCATGTATAATTCAGTGACATTAATTACATTCAGTGACATTAATGTCAATGGTTATTCTCACCCACCTTTTCCAAGTTCTTTTAGTGACTGATTTTTGGAAGCATATCACCAGGTCTTTCTTCCAAGGCACCTGAGTAAACTAAAACCTCCAATCTTTGTTTAACAGCCAAGCTCATTAGCCATTTGCATCACCCAGGGACTCCATGTTGTAATCTAATCAAAACCAAACTCACTGCCATCAAGTAGTTTCCAACTCATAGCAAGCCTCATTGGGTTTCCAAGGCTATAAATCTTTACAGAAGTAGGTAGCCCAGTCTTCCTTCTGCAGAGCAGCTGAAGGGTTTGAACTGCTGACCTTCTGGTTAGCAGTTAAGCGTCTTATACGCTACACCACCAGAGCTCCTTTATTGTGCTCTAGGTAGAGGTATTTTGCTAATATCAAATAATGATTATTGCCCAATTTACATAAACATTAAGTTATTGATGCATTTTCATAGTTTTACATTTTTTAAATTCTGTATCTTTAACTTATGCTTCTCTCTAAGTTAGTACTATAGGTGACTGAACAAATTAACAAAATAAAACATTATTAAGGAAATAATTTTTAAAAAACCTATCAGCAGTATTTACTATATTCACTCAGTAAACATTGTTTATGTGCCTTTGTATCTGCCAAAAGTGAAAATACCACTGCTCTCTTCAAGACACTCATTTAAAACCAGTTGAGTTGATTCCAACTCATAGCGAGACCCCCATTGGTTTCTGAAGTGGTAAATCTTTATGGAAGTAAATTGCCCCATTTTGCTTCCACAGAATGGTTGGTGAATTTGGACTCCAACCTTCTGGTTAGCAGTCAGGTGCCTTAGCACCACCAGAGCTCCTTCAAGAAGCTTACAGAGGGAGATAATCAGGTGACCCGACTGATGGAATGTACTGTGATAGAAGTATGTGCACAGAAAAGGGACATTGAAAAGCCAGTGGTGGGTGACTAAAGGAGATACCTCATCAGATTGTTTTTGTAAACATACAGTCATATTTTTATATTAGTGATGTTGTTGTTGTTGTTGTTGTTGTTAGGTGCCTATCAAGTTGCACCCGACTCATAGCAGCCCCTCCTTGGGTTTCTGAAGCAGTATCACTGCGGAAGTAGGTTGCCCCATCTTCCTTCCAAGGAGTGGCTGGTAGGTTTGAACCGCCAGCCTCCTGGATAGCAGTCAAGTGCTTTGGGCACTATGCTAACATTAATATTTACTGTTTTTTGATTTTCAAAACGAATGCTACATTCTACACACTCCCTAGTGAATTGGGTTCAGAAACACTGTTCTAGGCTTTCAGGTAGTCTGTAGATAGTGTTCCCTTTTAATCAAAGAAGTTAGTGATCAGATTTTTAGGGTACCAAGTACAGTTATGGAATAAGATACTACCTCAAATTATAAACTTTATCAAAGATAGTGCACCAGATCAAAATAATGCAGAAGCAAAGGGAAATATTTTCTAACTCAGTAAACAAGCCACTAGGACTTTTTCTTTTTTTAATTACAGTTTTGGTGGGCATGTTGATTAAATTGTTATTACCTGCTTTACATTAAATATTTGTTCTTGTTGTTGTTGCTATGTGCCATCAAGTTGGACCCGACTCATAGCGACCCCTCCTTGGGTTTCTGAGGCAGTATCACTACGGAAGTAGATTGCCCCATGTTCCTTCCGAGGAGTGGCTGATGGGTTTGAACCGCCAGCCTTCTGGTTAGCAGTCAAGTGCCTTAGGCACTATGCTACCAGAGCTCCACATTATTCCAAAAAACAATTTTTTTTTCATTTTTAAGAAACATAATTTAAAGTTTCAATCTGGAGATTAGAATCTTATTTGTGTTTTGGTTGGATTGGTACAAATAAGCGGAAGACAAGTTAAGTTTCACTTAGAGTATGGTAGAGGTCACCTAGTTACTTTCTACCCAAAGCAAAAATCTCTATAACATCCATGAGCCATGAGATGAATTTTTAATCTTTACTTGAACACTTTCAATGAGAGGCAGCGCACATACTTAACAGGACAGCCCTTTCCACTTTTGGGTAATTACGAATAGTAGAAAATTCTTATAATAAACTGAAATCTACCTCTCTAGTTTCCACTTATTTGCCATTTTGTTCTCTGTCACTGTATAAAATAAATCTTACTTCCTCTTCCACGTGACAGCTCTTTAAATATTTGAACAGAACTATCACATTGCCCATGTTGTTACTGAGATATGATTACCTGGAATAGATGGCTTTGTTTCTTTTTCTAGACCTATAACATCTTGGTTGCCAAACACTGGATACCATATAATTTATTAAAAGTCAAAAACCAAGCAAGTTGCCTTTCAGTCAGTCCTGACTTATGGTGACCCCACGTGGGTCAGAGTAGGACTGTACTCCATAGGGTTTTCAAAGGCTGATTTATCAGAAGTAGATGGCCAGTTTCTCCCAAGGTGCCTCTGGATTGACTTGATATTAAAACCAAACCAAACCCACCCCACTGCCATTGAGTCAATTCTGACTCACGTCAACCTCCATTGGGTTTCCAAGGCAGTAAATCTTCACAAAGTGAATTGCCCCGTCTTGCTTCCATGGAGTAGCTGGTGAATTTGAACCATCTGGTTAGCAGTCAGATGCTTTAGACACTGTGCTGCCAGAGCTCTTTATCCTTGATACTAGTATCCTTTAAAAGTGTAACTGCCTAGAACTAAATATAGAACTTCAACATAGTGTATTAGTGCAGAGTAAAATGGGACTGATAGGTAGGCTCATTGCTCTGGACATCTGCTTTTAGCAAGAGTTTAGGATTATTTTACCTTTTTTTGTGTCCCTGTTATTTTGACTAAAATCCCCACATCTTTTATATTTTAGCTATTATAAGCACATCATCCTGTTGTGTTTTTGTACAGTTGTCTGTGAAAATATTCAGGATTTCACTTTTAGTAATTAAATATAATTTATTTGTTGTTGTCAGGTGCCATGGAGTCATCTCTGACTCATAGCAACCTTGCGTATAACAGAAAGAAACACTGCCTGGTCCTGTGCCAGCCTCACGATCCTTGCCATACCTGAGCCCATCATCGCAGCCACTGTGTCAATCCATCTTGTTGAGGGCTTTCCCCTTTTTCATTGACCCTCCTCTTTACCAAGCATGATATCCTTCTCCAGAGAATGGTCTCTTCTGACAACATGAACAAAGTAGGTGAGACAAAGTCTGTCCATTCTTGCTTCCATGGAGCATTCCAGCTGCATTTATTCCAGGAAAGATTTGTTAATTCTTTTAGCAGTCTATGGTACTTTCAGTAGTCTTCGCCAACACCACAACTCAAGAGCATAAACTCTTCTTTGGTCTTCCTTATTCATTGTCTAGCTCTCATATGTGTATGAGGCGATTGAATATAACATGGCTTGGGTTAGGCATACCTTAGTCTTCAAGGAGACATCTTTGCTCTTCAGCACCTGGAAGAGGTCTTTTGCAGCAGGTTTGCCCAGTGCAGTACATCATCTGATGTCTTGACTGCTGCTTCTGTTGGTGTTGATTGTAGAACAAGTAATATGAAGTCTTTGTTAACTTCAGTTTTTTTTCCATTAATCATGATGCTGCTTATTGGTCCCGTTGTGAAGATTTTTATTTTCTTTATATTGAGGTGTAATCCATACTGCAGACTGTAGTCTTCAGTCTTCATCAGTAAGTGCTTCAGGTCATAATCACTTAAAGCAAGCAAAGTTCTGTTGTCTGCATATCACAGGTTGTTAATGAGTCTTCCTCCAGTCCTGATGCCACGTTCTTCATATAGTCCAGCTTCTTGGATTATTTGCTCAGCATACAGATTGAATAGGTATGGTGAAAGGATACAACCCTGACACACTCCCTGATTTTAAACCATGCGGTATCCCCTTGTTCTGTTTGAACAACAGCCTCCTGGTCTATGTACAGGTTCCTCATGAGCACAATTAAGTGTTCTGGAATTCCCATTCTTCTCAATGTTATCCATAATTTATTATGACCCACACAATCAAATGCTTTTGCATAGTCAATAAAACACAAGTAAACCTCTCTGGTATTCTTTGCTTTGAGCCAAGATCCATCTGACATCAACAGTAATATCCATCATTCCATGCCCTCTTCTGAATCTAGCTTGCATTTCTGGAAGTTTCCTGTCAATATACTGCTGCAACTGTTTTTGAATTATCTTCAGCAAGATTTTACTTGCATGTGATATTAATGATATTGTTCGATAATTTCCACATTCTGTGGGATCACCTTTCTTTGGGATGGGTACAAATATGGATCTCTTCCAGTCAGTTGGCCAGGTAGCTGTTGTCTAAATCTCTTGGCGTAGCTGAGTGAGTGCCTCCAGCACGGTATCCTTTTGTTGATACCATGGTATCAGTAGGTATTCCATCGTTCCTGGAGCCTTGTTTTTCGCCAATTCCTTCAGTGCAGCTTCAACTTCTTCAATACCATTGGTTCTTGATCATATGCTACCTCCTGAAATAGAAGAACATTGGCCAATTCTTTTTGGTACACTGACTCTGTATTCCTTCCATCTTCTTTTGATGTTTCCTGTATTATTCAATATTTTGTCCATAGGATCTTTTGAATTGCAGCTCACGGCTTAAATTTTTTCTTCAATTCTTTCAGCTTGAGAAGTACCAAGCATGTTCTTCCTTTTTGGTTTTCTAACTCCAGGTCTTTGCACATTTCATTATAATAACTGACTTTGTCTTCTCAAGCTGCTCTTTATAATCTTCTGTTCAGCTTCTTTATCTTGTCATTTCTTCCATTTGCTTTAGCTACTCTCCATTCAAGGGCAAGTTTCAGAGTCTCTTCTGACATCCATTTTGGTCTTTTCTTTGTTTCCTGTCCTTTTGATGACCTTTTACTTCCTTCATGGGTGATGTCTTGATGTCATCCCACAGTTCCTCTGGTTTTCGGTCATCGGTGTTCATTGCATCAAATCTGTTCTTTAGACAGTCTCTAAATTCAGTAGGGATATAATCAAGGACGTTTTGGCTCTTGTGGACTTGTTTTAATTGTCTTCAGCTTCAACTTGAACTTGCATATGAGCAGTTGATGGTCTCTTCTATAGTTAGCTCCTGGCCTTGTTTTGGCTGAAGGTATCAAGCTTCCCCATGGCTTCTTGCCACAGATGTAGTTATTCTGATTTCTGTGTACTCCATATGGCGAGGTCCACATGTATAGCCACTGTTTGTGTTGTTGAAAAAAGGTATTTGCAATAAATAAGTCATTGGTCTTGCAAAATTTTATCATGCGATCTCCAGCATTATTTCTTTCACCAAGGCCATATTTTCCAACTACCCGTGATTCTTCTTTGTTTCCAACTTTTGTGTTCTAATCACCAGTGTTAAGCAACACATCTTGATTTCATGTTTGGTCAATTTCAGACTGCAGAAGTTGGTAAAAAATCTTCAGTTTCTTCATCTTTGGCTTTGGTGGTTGATGTGTGAATTTGAATAATAGTCGTATTAACTGGTCTTCCTTATAGGCATTTGGGTATTATCCTATCACTGACAGCATTGTGCTTCAGAAAAGATCTCGATACATTGTGATGATGAATCCCACGCCATTCCTCTTCAATTTGTCATTCCCGACATAGCAGATTGTATGATTGTCCAATTCAAAATGGCCAAAGCCAGTCCATTTCAGCTCACTAATGCCTAGGATATCGATCTTTATGCACCCCATTTCATTTTTTGACAACTTCCAATTTTCCTAGATTCATACTTCATACATTCCATGTTCCAGTTATTAATGGATGTTTGCAGCTGTTTCTTCTCATCTTGAGGCATGCCACATCAGCAGATGGGGGTCCTGAAAACTTTATCTGCATTTGTTTAGTTTCACTAAATCAGTATCTATTTCAGTCTTAATCTGTTCCTCAGTGGCTATTACTCATTTCTTCCAGTTTCGGTCATCCAGAGATTGGGCATGCAGTCTTCAGGTCATCAATAAAAATATTAAGCAATCATCTTGGTGCCATTCTTCTTCTTCCTCTGCCACCTTCTTTAATCATGCTGGCCTTTTTTTAATCTTTCTTTTCAACTTTTACCTCAAGCCACCACATTCCTTCCTATCTTAGGCACCTTCTGTAACCTCTGCGTAGGATGTCTTCCCCATGACATTCCCCACTCCTCTTCTCTGTGTAACTGCCTGTCCTAATCTCAAATCAGATATTTCACCAGCTTCTTCCCTGACACCAGCTAACTCTTGTTCCCCTTTTATAAGCTTTCACAGCATCCTGTACTTGTTTGGCTTAGCACTTCTCATTGTGTAAGTATATGTTTATGTGTGATTACTCTCTCATCCCCACTGTATTGGATGCTCCCTGGGGGCAAAAACTGTTTCTCAGGCTCGGTATTGTATCCCCAGAACATAGCCCAGCACCAGGAGCATGGTACTTGTTTAATTTAATTTTTAAAAAGTAACAGTGGCTCTAGGCCTATAGCAGTCTACAACCTTTGGCAGTTTTCTCAAGTTTGGATTAGAACAAGAAAAATAAGGACAGTGTATGATGTAAGGTGCATTGGTTTGAGATTACTGCCCTTGTTGGAAAGGCCATTTTTCTAGCATTATATCTTATATTTTAGGTTGTAAATGGCTCTTTTTAAAATGAAATAGATTTTGTAAAATTGGGGGTGGGGGAAGATTTTGTTTTGTGTATTTGTTTGTTTTTGGAAACCATCCTTACTTAGAATAAAAAGAAAAGTGGCAGAGTTTGGTTTGGTTCTTGGAGGGTCATTTTAGTAAAAGATCATAAATGGAAAGCATTTAGTTTGGAGCTTGACATGTGATAAGCAGTCAGGAAATGTTCTTAGGAAAATTATGTAAGGTGGACAAGCTTCCTATTAATGTAATCACTTAAATGCTTGTTTTGTAGTGGTTTTGACATGGCAAAATTAAAGGAATTAGAGGTTCGTTACCCTACTAATAACATAAAATGAATCTGTTTTCTGATTTAGCTGTGTGAATGTGAAAAAAACAGAAATATAAACCTTTTAAAATAAAGTACCTTAAGTAAATTTTCACCTCAGGTTCATGTAAGTCTGTTGAACTTAAAGGTATTCCCAGTTTATTTTTTTTTAAGAGCTGATGTATATTATATATTGGTTTTATATTATGTATAAAAGTAACTTTTATATATATTTGACAGAAACTATGTGAATGAAGCAACATCTTTTCTGGATTTTAAAAGACATCACTTCATCATGGGACAGCAAATTTCAGAACAAACGCAACTGGTTATTAACAAGTTACCAGAAAAAGTAGCAAAACATGTCATATTGGTTCGAGAAAGTGGCTCCTTAACTTATGAAGAATTTCTTGGCAGAGTAGCTGAACTTAATGATGTGTAAGGCTTTGTTCTTTTTCAATTTATATTGTTCCTCTTGACATATGCCCCATATGTTATGGCTGTATAAAAGGTAGTCAGAGATATCAATTGGTAAGACTTACCTTAATGATAAGCTTTACTCCTTTAATTTCAACCATTTTTTAGCAGCAGTTAGCAAACATTTATTGAGTATTTATTATGAGCCAGAATTGACTTGATGGCAGTGAGTTTGGTTTTTTGTTTTTTTATTAGTAAACTTTCTATGTAGCTGTTTTAAAATATGCATTGGAAACAAGAGATTAAAGGAAATTAAAATTGAATTTGGAAGACAGAGGGCAAACATATTGAAGCAATTCTATAATATATAATGCAACATCCCAGTAGTTGTACCCTGCTGTTGTTATTGGCAGTCGTTGAATTGGGGCCCAATTCATGGAAACCCCAGGCACAACTGAACAAAAAGCTGCCCAGTCCTACACCATCCCCATGATAGGTTTAAGATCAGACTATTGTGATCCGTAGGTTGTACAGTAATATACTGTAAATTGACTCCTGTCTGAAAGCACAAGGGAATATGCCAATTCGCAATTCCAGAGAAAAGCTCCCGGGATAGTGGGCGGCAACACTAAGAAGGTTTCTATATATCAACCAATTCAGCTGGTTAAAAAAAAAAATCCTGTGTGTTTGCTTACTGAGCCATTATTTTTTCAGAACAATGCATACATAGTAATAGTTCATATTTAATCACTGAGGAATGAGATATTTCATTTATTTATATTTTGTAATTAGCTTATATATTTTAAATCCCTACTTAATTATTTGTTTGGTAAGGTGGAGGGTCAACGAAAGAGAGGAAGCCCCTCAATGAGATGGATTGACACAGTGGCTCCGGCGATGGGCTCAAGTATAGCAAGGATTGTGGAACTGGTGCAGGACTAGGCAGTGTTTCGTTCTGCTGTGCGTAGGATTGCTATGAGTCAGAGACAACTCGATGGCACCTAACAACAACAACACCACTTAATTATTTTGAATAAATTTCTATCTAAAATGGAATATAAATTTCTCTGCTACCTTAAATTGCAGTCATAACAGAATTTAACCTTTTCTTTGTGAATTCAGTCTTTATTATCAATTTTTACACTGTTGTGTATAGAAGCTATTAAAATACACTGGACTCTGTCCGTAAATGGCCCCAGACTGCTGTGCTTTTAAAATATTGCTTATTTGTTTGTTTTCTCCCCTAGTGACAGGTTGGCAAATGTTACTTCTTTCTATTAAGCCACCTACGTACACCTATCTCTCTCCATTTATATATATGTGTGTGTATATATATACATATATATATATGTGTATATATATATATATATGTATATATATATATATATGTATAATTTTTAGCTATTTTCTGTCTCCCTGGATATATAATTATAACTTCTATAACCCTGACACCAGCCACTCCTCAGAAGGAAGTTTGGGCAGTCTACTTCTGTAGTGATACTGCCTTGGAAACCCAAGGAGGGGTCGCTGTGAGTCAGGTCCAACTTGACGGCAGTGAGTTTTTAGTTTTTCTTATAACCCTGAAGGTATAATTATATCTCATTTAGAGTTGCCTCTTAAATTAAATCTTAAATGTTCTCTCTTTAGTCTGTTCAATTTAGGTAACGTTCACTGAGCAAATACTATAAACAAGGCACTGATGTCAAAAATGATAACCCAAGTAGCCATGATAGCACAAACAGTTAAGCAGTTAACTGCTAACAAAAAGATTGGCACTTCAGACACACTGAGATCTAGTGTTCTTAAAAGAACAGGCCTACTTTGGTTCCTAAAACCCATTCCCATGGATCAGAGTTGGGAATTTCACAAGCGTGATGCTGTCTGAGGACTGTAAGGTTGAACCTATACAGAGGGAACATGGCTTGGTAGCCAGAAAACAGAACTAGACACTGGCACAGCTGAATTATTTTCACTGGCAGACTTTTTTACCTGGAATTAGTTGTTAGTTTTTGATGGCTTCAATTTATTTACCTTTAAGTCACTTAGTTGAGTGTGATACCCTTTGGTGCTCAGATATATTAAGGAATAATGATAAAAGGGAGCTGTAGCATCTCAGTATGTCTTTGAACTGATTTAAGTTAATGCTATATTTTTACTTTAGGGTCTTGTGGCTCTTTAAATTAAAATTACTCTGCTAGGGTAGGGCTCACTCATTGCCGACAAGTTGGATCCAACTCAAAGCGACCCCTCCTTGGGTTTCCGAGGCGGTATCACTACGGAAGTAGATAGCCTGGTCTTCCTTCCAAGGAGTGACTGGTGGGTTTGAACCGCCAGTCTTCTGGTTAGCAGTCAGATGCCTTAAACAGAGCTATATTCAAAGTATCTTAAAATTATTTTATTTCACTTGATACAATCCTAAATTATCTATAAAACAAGACATTTTTCAAAGAATCATATTTGTGTTTTGCTTAAATAAGTACTTAACCAAGAGCAAAACTTCTTCACATTTTATGTACAATTGAGGCAATTGTCAAAATTTGGTTAAGTAAAACCAAATAAGCTCTTTTTTAAGTACTTGCTTTCTTGACTTCGTTTTTCCTAACTGTCTTTGTTAGAAATGTAAAGACCATTGAGATACAGATATGACAAAAAAGGATTTATAAATGTTACACTATACTTTTGACTTTAAAATCCTTGTATGTAAATTAAGTTGTATGTTTTTATAAGTTCAATACATTCTTTATTCACTTTTTATTTTTATGGTCCACCTTACCCAACACTTCTCCTCCCATCATTCTTAATGTCTGAAATTTCATCAGCATCAATCTGTTTTTTTTATTTTTAATACTGTGTTTTAGGTGAGCACATTAGGTTCCCATTTAACAATTTATATATATATTGTTCCATGATATTGGGTACATTTTTTACAATGTGTCAACATTCTCACTATTTCCATTCTGTTTATTCTATTTTCATTAATCTGGCTTCCCTGCCTCTCCTTACCTTCTCATCTTTGCTTTATGGTAAATGATGACTGTTTGGTCTCATATAGTTGATTATTTAAGAGAACACAGTACTCATGGGTGATATTGCTTATTTTATAAGACAGTCTATTATATGGATCCACCACCTTTCTGTTAGTTTGTTGGACTTTGGTGGCTTGTTGCTATGATCCTGGAAACTGTGCCACTGGTATTTCAAATATAACACTTTCTTTAAAGTGTTAAAAAGGAAAGATGTCACTTTGAAAACTAAGGTGTGTGCCTGACCCAAGCCATCATATTTTCAGCTGCCTCATTTGCATGTAAAATTATTCCAGTAAATAAGGATGATTGAAGAAGAATTGATGCATTTGAATTGTGGAGTTGGTAAAGTGTATTGAATGTACCATGGACTGCCAGAAGAACAAATAAATCTCTCTCAGAAGTACAGTTGGAATGCTCCTTAGAAGCAAGGATGATGAGATTTTATCTCCCATATTTTGGACGTGTTACCGGGAGGGTCCAGTTCCTAAAGAAAGACATCATGCTTGGAAAATAAAGGGTCAAGAGAAGAGAGGAAGACCCTCAGCAAGATAGATTGACACAGTGGTTACAGCGGTAGGCTCAGACATAGCAGCGATGGTGAGGATGGTGCGGGCCTGGGCAGTGGTTTCATTCTGTTGTGCATAGGTTTCCTGTGAGTCAGAATCAACTGAATAGCACCTAACAGCAACAACATCATTTGGATAAAAGCTGACCATCAGGCATGGTGTCAGTTCCACGTTCAGAGGATATCATAGGGCTGTTGACTTGCGGGTTCCTCTAGTCTCTGGTGGTCGAGTATCTTTATTTGTATTTCAAGAATGTAATTATTACAATGATTATCATTGGTATTTTTGTGTTTTTCAAATTTCCTTCTCTGTTTAAAGTGTAAATTAAATCTTGTTTCATAGCTCCATTGTTTTAAATGACTTTTTTTGTGAAATTTGTAATACATTTGTCTCTTCTCAGAACTGCTAAAGTAGCTGCTGGCCAGGAAAAACATCTTCTCTTTGAAGTACAACCTGGGTCTGATTCCTCTGCCTTGTGGAAAGTGGTAGTACGCGTGGTGTGTACCAAGGTGAGACTGAAAAACTTCTAGTTCCGAACTAAAATTTTGGTGACTAGAACTACATTTAATGGTGTAATATAGTGGAACTAAATGTTAATGTTGATATTTTGGGGGGCTTATCAAATAGTTTTGATAATGCTATTTTGCCTTCCAGCTAACTGTTTAGATCTAATTGCTATATAGCATGTTGTTATTAGGTTCCATTGAGTGAGTTTTGACTCATAGCGACCCATTGTATAACAGAGTGGAACACTGCCAAGTCCCATGCCATCCTCACAATCTTTGCTATGCTTGAGCCCATTGTTGCAGCCACTGTGTCAATCCATCTCATTGAAGATCTTCCCCTTTTTTCTTGACACTGTACTTTACCAACATGATATCCTTCTCTAGGGACTGGTCCCTTCTGATTAATGTGACTAAAGTACAAAAGATGAAGTCTGGCCATTCCCACTTCAAGGAGCATTCCAGCTGCACTTCTTCCAAGACAGATTTGTTTGCTCTTCTGGCAGTCTATGATATATTTAGTATTCTTTGTGAACACCATAACTCAAGTGCATCAATTCTTGTGTGGTCCCCTTTATTCATTATCCAGCTCTCATATGCATATGAAGCTACTGAAAATACCATGGCTTGCATCAGGCACACCTTAGTCCTCAAAGTGACATCTTTGGTTTTTAACACTTTAAAGAGGTCTTTTGCAGCAGGTTCGCCCAGTGCTATATATCGTTTGATTACTTAACTGTTACATCCATGGGTGTTGATTGTGGATCCAAGTAAAATGAAATCTTTGACGGATTCAATCTTTTCTCCATTTGTCATGATGTGACTTATTAGTCCAGTTGTGAGGATTTTTGTTTTTTGTTTTATGTTGAGGTGTAGTCCATACTGAAGGCTGTAGTCTTTGATCTTCATCACTGAGTGCTTCAAGTCTTCTTCATCTTCAGCATGCAATGTTTTATCACCTGCATATCATACTTGTTAATGAGTTCTGTCCAATTCTGATGCCATATTCTCCTTCATATAGTCCAGCTCCTTGAATTATTTGGCCAGCATACAGATTGAAAAAGTGTGGTGAAAAAATAAAAGCCTGTTGCATACTTTTCCTGATTTTGAACCATATAGTATCCCCTTAAGGAGCTCTGGTAACATAGTGCCTAAGGCATTTGACTGCTAACCAGAAGGTTGGAGGTTCAAATCCACCAGGCACTCCGTGGAAGGAATACTGGGCAGTCTACTTCTGTAAGGATTTACTGCCTCAGAAACCCAGTGAGGGTTGCTATGAGTCAGAATTGACTCAATGGCAGTGAGTTTGGTTATGTTTCTTTTTTTAAGTATCCCCTTGTTCTGTTTAAGTGACTGCCTCTTGGTCAATGTACAGATTCCACATGGGCACAATTAGGTGTTCTGGAGAATTCCCCTTGTTTGCAGCGTTACCATGTTGTTCTAGTTGTTGTTACGTGCCCTCAAGTTGCACCCGACTCATAGTGACCCCTCCTTGAGTTTCCGAGGCAGTATCACTACGGAAGTAGATTGCCCAACCTTCCTTCCGAGGAGTGGCTGGTGGGTTTGAACTGCCAGCCTTCTGGTTAGCAGTCATAATTTGTTATAATCCACACAGCCAGATGGCTTTGCATAGTCAGTAAAACACAGGTATGCATCATCTGATAATCTTTGCTTTCAGCCAAGATCCATCTGACATCAACAGTGATATTCCTCATTCCATGTCATCTTCTGAATACAGCTTGAATTTCTAACGGTTCCCTGTCTATGTCCTGCTGCAACTATTTTTTAATTATTTTCAGCAAAATTTTACTTGCATATGATATTAATGATATTGTTCGATAATTTCTGTATTCTGTTGGATCACCTTTCTTTGGAAGGGGCAAAATATAGATCTCTTCCAGTCAGTTGATGGTAACTATCTTTCAAATTTGTTGACATAAATGAGCAAGCGCTTCCAGCATTTCATCTGTTTGCTGATTTCAGTGGTATTCTGTCAATTCCTGGAGTCTTGTTTTTTTACCAATTCCTTCAGTGCAACTTGGGCTTCTTCCTTTTTTTTTAAAGTATTTATGATGAATAAGTCATTAATTTTGCAAAATTCTGTCACACAATCTCTGGCTCATTTCTGTCACCAAAGCCATATTTTCTAACTACCAATACTTCTTTTTTGTTTCCATCTTTCATATTCCACTCCTCAGTAATTGTCAATGCATCTTGATTGCATGTTTGGTCAGTATCAAGCCATAGATTTTTATAATCAGAGAAGGTGGTAGCAACATCTCATCTTTACCTTCTACCTCTCTTCTGAAGTTTTAGCTAACTGGCAGCCAGCAGAGTCCTAAAAAAGGTCATTTCCTTTTTCATCTGTAAGATGACTCCTTAAAAGTTAAAGTTATTTCAAGAAATCATTTAAGTACACTGCGTTTCATTCATTTAAAAAAAAAAAATCCATGAGAAAATCTTTTTAAGCAGAGGAACTAGATGGTGCCTGGCTACCACTGCCAACCGCTCTAAGAGGAATCAAAATTAGAGATCCTGGATAGAGTGGGAGAAAAATGTGGAATAAAACTCAAAATCATAAAAAAAAAAAGACCAGGCTTATTAGTCTGATTGAGATTGGTGGAAACCCCAAGACTATGGCCCTTTGCTACCTTCAGGCCTAGAACTGAACTCACTCCCATGAGTCAACTTTGAGCCAAATAATAGACAGACTTATGAGGTGAACAATAAGCTAGAGAAGCAAGCACTCAGTAAGCAATCAACTGTAATAGATCAAAAGGGTAGAATTTGCCCAGGGATACAACTCAGAAGGTGGGAATGGATAGGAAAGGACAAAAGGAAATGGTAAGCACAGGAAGGAATGGCTGTTACATTGTGGGGATTAGTCAATGTCATGAGACAAAATGTGTGTAAACTGTTAAATGGAAGGCTAATTTACTCTAAATTTTCACCAAAATCACAATAAAAAGTTTAAAAAATATTTTTTATTGAAGAAAGTCTTTTTAATGATTTTTATTTATAGAATGGACTTTCCACTATCAGTGTGCTTTAAGTATCTCTTAGTTCATCTTTAAATTTTAGATAATAAAAATATCAACTGTGCTGAAAATATAATGACAGCTGTCATAGAGTATTTGAAAGTCTCATCTACCAGTAGATGGATTAGAATACATGGTTCTTAACCTTTTTGAAACCATAGACATTTTGGTGAAAATAAATAAGCAAATTTTATTAGGTTTCCTGTCCAAATCCCTATCCTAAAAACAAACAAGCAAACAAACAAACACTCATCCGTATGCATATAAATGATAGATTGGGCATTCATGTATGCGCTAAAGTCCATTTCTGACCAACTTATAAAGAACCCCCAGGTTAGGAGATATTTCCTTTGAATTATGGATCTTGGAGGTTACCCAAATAATGTGTCATATTTCCCCATCGTGTTAGTCTCAATGTGTTTTCAGTGTAGTAGGATCAATTATGGATAGTTAATCATATTAGAAGTTTCAATCACTTTAAGTAGTAACAGAACTTTAAAGACGATTGGAGCAAGGACACAGATGTTAATTCCAGACATGTAAAAATGTTAAAGAACAATATATAATAGCTGCCAGAGAACCATCATTCAAAATTTTTTGTGTTGTTTTTTGTCACGCTATAGCTAAGGTACTGGTGAGTACCAGTGTAACTTCTTATAGTGTATGTGTTACAAGTCACAGTAACTGAATAGTATTGAAATACTTGATCTAGGATCAAGTTTTAATTTATTTATATTTCAGTTCTTGAGCCTAGAAATTGTATACAAACCATGTGTTTTTGTCATTTTCTGGTTTTTGTGGTTGGTTGTTATGGCACCAGAGTTCCTATTGGGTTCATACTACATTTATATTAAACTCTAGAGACTTTATGCGATGTTTTCAGTACACACATTTAGCCATCTGATTTTGTTGATCTTACTTTTACTACATTTCACTCTCAGTTTATTCAAGCAAATGAGCATATAAGGTATGCCAGTGCGGTGAATTACTTGATGTGGCCCTTCTAGCCATTGTCCTCCATTCTGTGATGTGTTGTGAATCCTATTATCCATGCCTGTTTGGGGTGGTGTGGTAGTTAAGGTCAGGTATCAACTTGGCTGGGCAGCTGGTAGTAGTCATTCCCTATAATGACTGGCAATCGACTCTTGTGATGGGTTGTAGGTTATTTCTGTTGGGGCAGCACAAGTGGAATTATCTTGAGTCCTGCCTTGCTGGAGGGTATAATTCAAATCACCACCTTTAGCTTCCTTTGAGGGTATACCTATGAATCTCCTGGAAAGATTCGCCCTCCTCTTGCTCCGGTTTTGTGTCTTGGCTTGTCCTCATCTCACCCCTGGATTTGGGACAGCAGCCATCATCTGATCTGCTGATCGAGGTTCATCAAACCGAGAATTGGGGGTATCCTCCAGACCTACTCACGGACCTCGGACTTGCCAGCCTGTCATCCTCCACCACTACTACGTGAGACGAACCCTTGGGTGTCTGTGAGTTCTGTGAGGCATTACAGCAAAATACAGAAGCCTAAGACAGGGAAATTACTGGGAGGAGGAGGAGGAGTTAATGTCTGAAATGATGGAGTGGTACGGTAGTTTGGACATTTGGGACATCTTTAACCTCCACCTCATGGGACCGGCCTTGTGCTGATCTTTCTGAGAGAAATTGTTCAAGCAGCCAGGCAATAGGAATTTGATAAATAAGATAAATTCCATGTCCTCAAGAAGACTATAACTGTAGTTCAAGCCCTTCTTTCTCTGGCCCAGATTACCTTAGATCCTAAATTAATCACATCTTAAGCATTTTCACCTAATTCTAATTTATGCAGCTGTGAGGTTAATCTTTTCAAGCACAATTTACCATTCGCCCATCTCTGCTTAAAATTCCTCATTGTCTGAAATATAGTTCCAACTCTTTAATCTGACATTCAAGGTGCTCTACAGTGTGGCTGCAACCTATCTCTTCTGCTTTATTGACTACTATCCTTTTTCACAGGAGATCTGGTAGCATAGTGCCTAAGGTACTTGACTGCTAACCAGAAGGATGGCGGTTCAAACCCACCAGACACTCCTCAGAAGGAAGGTTGGGCAATCTACTTCCATAGTGATACTGCCTCGGAAACCCAAGGAGGGGTCGCTGTAAGTCGACAGCACATAACAACAACAACTACATCCTTTTGCACACTCTCCATTTCATCTGGCTTAATTAGGCTCTATACATATTACTTTCCCACTTCAGTGCCTCTGTTTATGGAGTTCCAAAACTAGAACGTTTATTCCTTTTCTCATTTAAATTGCTGTCAATTGCAGGCCACAGAAGATCCCTATTCAACCAATTTAAACAAAAACGGTATTCCCTCACCAAGAAATCCTGATACAGGGCAGCTCTAGGATTAGTTCAGAGACCCAGCAGCTTTCTCTTCCCAACTTATTGGTCAGTGGCTCACATTCTCTTTTAGCTCCTACACTGATAGAGGGAATGTGATATGAGACTAATCAAGGTTGACTCCTGAGTCATTTAAGAGAGTGGTGGACACAAAAACAAAATCAGGGCTCAGCAGGCATTGGAAGTGGGGAATGGCATTTGGGTAATCATCCAATAGTTTCTACCATGTCTTTTATTTCTACATATCTGAATTTGATGTTTCTTTAAAGATTCATCTCAATTACCATCTCATAAAGTCTTCTCAATTCCAAACTCCCAACAATATTTATACTTCATAATTAAACTCTATAATAAGAATTAAGAATATTTAGTTTCCTTGTTCTCCTAGTAGATAGTCAACTCCTAAGGGCAGGATCTGTATCTAGATTCATCTTTGTATCCCTTACAAAGTACAGTACTTTGTACCTGGTAAGAGCTCAATATATGTTGAGTGAACAAAAACTTATTGAAGAAATACTCTCATTTCAAATGACTGGGAGAAATTAAAACTTTCCTTATTTATTACAGTATTTTACCTAAATTTTACTCCATCTCCATCTTTATTTCACAAAGTACTTAGCTCACCCTGAAAAGGCTGATATAAATTACAGAAAACTATGGGAATATGAATGTGTCGGGTTTTTGATCCCTTAGTTTCTGTTACTCCTCTTTGGCAAACACAGAATTCATGGTTAATTTTACTATTAGCCAAATTCCTTTTCTCCAGTATCTCTAATTCTTGTATCTATATGCAATTAGCTTAAACATCTTCCTCAAAATAAAATTCTGAAGGGAAAATACTATTAAAGACATTTGTTGTTGTTGTTATTTGGCATCGAGTCGGCCCCGACTCATAGCGATCCCTCCTTGGGTTTCTGAGGCAGTATCACTACAGAAGTGGGAAGGCCCAATCTTCCTCCCGAGGAGTGGCTGGTGGGTTTGAACCGCCAGCCTTCTGGTTACAGTCCAGTGCCTTAGGCACTATGCTACCAGAGCTCCTATTAAAGACATAGGCAAGTAAATTCATTTGTGTCATTTTTCTTGACTGTAGGTCTACTCTAATAGACTATTTTTTTTTTTGTATTTCTTAGATTCTTTTCTAAAGAATTTCTGAGAAGTTGTATTTATACTAAAAATATATATATATTTGAAGTTCAACATGTAAAATTGATAGGAGACTGAAATAAGCAACTAAAAAAATTGAAGTTTAATTTTATTTGCAGTAAGACCTTATCTTGATTATCTGACACTTGTTATATTATCCTCAAAAGGAGTATTTTGTGATAATAATCAGAAAAAATAATAGGTTGACTAAAAATATGGACTAAGGTGACTGTTAAAGAAACTTCATGAATTATGCTCTTGTTACTTAGAAGGTTCCCTGGTTGCCCAGTGGTTAAGCACTTGGCTGCTAACCTAAAGGTTGGCTATCCAAACCTACCAGGTGTTCCATGGCAGAAAGATATGGCGCTCTACTGCTGTAAAGAATTACATCCTTGGAAACCCTATGAGGAAGTTCTGCTCTGACCTGTAGGGTTGCTATGAGTCAGAATCGACTCCACGGAAATGGGTTTGGGTTTTTTGTTTGTTACTTAGACTAAAACCTTGGAGTCATCCTTGACTTTTCTTTCTCTCATACCCACAATCAATCCTCTCAGGTTTCTTTTCAAAATATATTCAGAATCTAGCCAGTTCTCACCACCTCTACTACCATTACCCTATTCCAAGCCACCATCATCTCTCACCTGGATTATTTTAATAGCCTGCTAACTGGTCTCCCTGCTTCTGCCTTTACTCTCAATCTGTCTTTTCTCAGCACAACAACCAGTCTATTACACATCACAATAAAAAATAGATTAGATTTTACTCCTTGACTTAAACACTCCATTGAATTTCCATGTAGTAGGAATAAAAGCCCAAACCAGTATTATGATTAACAAAGTCCTATACAGTCTGTCCCCACTCCACCCTCTAACGTTCCTACCACTCTCTCATTCTGTCCCAATCACTCTGGGCTCTTTGCTGGCCTCTTTGTGCCCTTTAACAGGTACCTTCTACAGCCTTTGCACTCCTACTCTCTCAGCCTGAAACGATCTTTCCCCTGGATGGCCATATGACTAATTCCTGCACCTCTTCCTGGTTCTTAAATAATGACACCTTCTCTGTGAGGTCTTCTCTGCAGTGCCTCAGCACTCCTTCTCCCATTTAATTTTCTTTATAACAACTTAATTCCATCTAACCTAATCTATGCTTTATTTGTCTGTCTCTCCTGCCTATCATGTAACTTCCATGAGGGAAGGTTTTCAGATTTTTATATAAATTATGCCACTAGTGCCTGGAGCAGTGTACATAGTACCTACAACATTCAAATAATGGATACTCAATAAATAATTGTTGTGTGAATCCTATGATTGTAATAGTTGAAGTTTGAGAAACTTTGCTATTACAGTACTAGACTTACATAAATTATTGCTTAATTTCTTCTATCCTGTATAGTTACAAAAGAAGATGGGCTCCATTTCCTCAGCTTTCAAAGTCAATTTTGCAAGCCTCTATAAATTCTCGTCACCTCTTAATTCTATTTGCTTATTTTCTACCTTATGTACACTTTTATTTGCATCTCCACATAGAAGTTACCTGCCTAAAACTTAATCAACTTTCTGGTTGTTAAGGATGATTCTACCATTTTCACAATATGAAATCTAATCCATATACCTCAGTCTTTTTTCTTTCACTGCCTTCTCAAATGTTGTTCTTGTTAGATACCATTGAGTCAGGTCCAACTCACGGTAACCCTGCGTACAACACAATGAAACACTGCCTGGTCCTGTGCCTTCTTCACAATCCTTGCTGTACTTGATCCTATCATTGCAGCCACTGTGTCAGTCCATCTCATTGATCCTCTGCTTTACCAAGCATGATATGCTTCTCCAGGGAATGATCCCTCTGACAGCTTGAGCAAAGTAGGTAAGACAAAGTCTGACCATTCTCTCTTTCAAGTAGCATTCCAGCTGCACTTCTTCCAGGACAAATTTATTCATTCTTTGGTATACAGGATGTTTTCAGTAACCACAATTTAAAGGAATCAACTCCTCTTCAGTCTTCCTTATTCATCGTCCAGCTTTCACATACATACGAGGCAATTGATAGTAAACAAATAGTAAACAATATATGTTGCTGTTATTTTCATTTTAAATGTTGCTATAATATTTTTAAAAAAATATGTGACCTGATTACCTCACTTTCTCTTATCTCCAAATTTCATCAGCCATTTCAAAATCAACCTCATTCATAGCATTAAGGCCCTCCATCTTTGTATCTCCACCACTCATCTGTCAGTTTGTCATACTGTTGTGGCTTGTGTGTTGATCTGAGGCTGGAGGCTATGCCACCAGTATTTCAAATACCAGCAGGATCACCCATGGTAGACAGGTTTCAGCAGAGCTTCCAGACTAACACAGACTCAGAAGAGGGAAGGGGCCAACCACTTCTCACAGAATTGGCCAGTGAAAACCTTATGAATAGCAGTGAAACACTATCTGATATGTTGCTAGAAAACTTTCTGAATAGTCCTGAAATATTGTCTGATATAGTGCCAGAAGATGAGCCCCTCCGGTCAGAAGGCACTCAAAATATGATTGAGGAAGAGCTGCCTCCTCAGAGTAGAGCCAACCTTGATGTGGATGGAGTAAAGCTTTTGGAACCTCCATTTGCTGATGTGGCATGACTCAAAAGAAACAGCTGCAAACATCCATTAATAATCGGAACATAGAATGTACAAAATATGACTTAAGGAAAATTGGAAGTTGTCAGAATTGAAATGGGACATGTAAAGATCAATATCCTAGGCATTAGTGAGCTGAAATGGACCAGTTTGGGCCATTTTGAATCAGACAACCATATGATCTATGCCAGGAATGACAAATTGAAGAGGGAATGGCGTGGTATTAATTGTCACAAAGAATGTTTCAAGATCTATCCTGAAGTACATTGCTGTGAGTGATAGGATAATACCCATACACCTGTAAGGAAGACCAGTTAATACTACTATTATTCAAATTTATGTACCAACCACAAAGCCAAAGATGAGGAAATTGAAGATTTTTATCAGCTTATGCAGTCTGAAATTGATCAAACATGCAATCAAGATGTCTTGATTATTACTGGTGATTGAAATGCAAAAGTTGGAAACAAAGAAGAATCACTGGTAGTTGGGAAATATGACCTTGGTGATAGAAATAACACTGGAGATCGCATGATAGAATTTTGCCAGACCAACGACATATTCATTGCTAATACCATTTTTTACATTTTAACAACACAAGTGGTGGCTGTCCATGTGGGCTTCTCCAGATAGAGTACAGAGGAATCAAATTGACTATATCTGTGGCAAGAGGTGATGGAGAAACTCAATATCTTCAGCCAAAACAAGACCAGGAGCTGACTGTGGAAGTTGAAGCTGAAGACAATTAAAACAAGTCCATGAGAGCCAAAATATGGCCTTGATTATATCCTTCCTGAATTTAGAGACCATCTAAAGAATAGATCTGATGCATTGAACACCAGTGACCAAAAACCAGATGAATTGTGGGATGACATCAAGATCATCATCCATGAAGAAAGCAAAAGTTCATTAAAAAGACAGTAAAGGAAGAAAAGACCAAAATGGATGTCAGAAGAGACTCTGAAACTTGCCCTTGAGTGGAGAGTAACTAAAGTAAATGGAAGAAATGGCAAGATAAAAGAACTGAACAGAAGGTTACAGAGAGTAACTTGAGAAGACAATTATAATGCAATGTGCAAAGACCTGGAGTTAGAAAACCAAAAGGGAAGAACATGCTTGGTATTTCTCAAGCTAAAAGAACTGAAGAAAAAAATTAAGCCTTCAGTTGCAATATTGAAAGATTCTATGCACAAAATATTGAAAAATGCAGGAAACATCAAAAGAAGATGAAGGAATGCACAGAGTTATTGTACCAAAAAGAATTGGTCAGTGTTCATTCATTTCAGGAGGTGGCATATGATCAAGAACCAGTGGTATTGAAGGAAGAAGTTGAAGCTGCCCTGAAGGAGTTGGCAAAGAACAAAGCTCCAGGAATTGACGGAATACCCATTGAGATGTTTCAACAAACGAATGCTGTGCTGGAAGCACTTACTTGTCTATGCCAAGAAATCTGGAAGAGGGCTACCTGGCCAACTGACTGGAAAAGCTCCATATTTGTACACATTCCAAAGAAAGGTGATCCCACAGAATGTGGAGATTATCAAACAATATCATTGATATCACATGCAAATAAAATCTTGCTGAAGATAATCCAAAAATGGTTGCAGTAGTATATTGACAGAGAACTTCGAGAGATACAAGCTGGATTTAGAAGAGGATGTGGAACAAGGGATATCATTGCTGATGTCAGATGGATCTTATCTCAAAGCAAATAATACCAGAAAGAAGTTTACTTGTGTTTTATTGACTGTGCAAAAGTATTCAATTATGTGGGTTATAACAAATTATTGATAACATTGAGAAGAATGGGAATTCCAGAACACTTGATTGTGTTCATTCGTACATAGACCAAGAGGCTGTTGTTCAAACAGAACAAGAGGATACTGCATGAT
>NW_006921601.1:7422035-7422558 GCF_000298275.1 Orycteropus afer afer | reverse complement strand
ATATTACTTGGTTTCACAATCAACACCAATGGAAGCAGCAGTCAAGATATCAGATGAAGTATTGCGCTGGGCAAGTATGCTGCAAAAGACCTCTTTCAAGTGCTGAAGAGCAAAGCTGTCTCCTTGAAGACTAAGGTGTGCCTAACCCAAGCCATGGTATTTTCAGTCACCTCATATGCATGTGAGAACTGAACAATGAACAGAGAAGACCAAAGAAGAGTTTATGCTTTTGAGTTGTGGTGTTAACAAAGGATACTGAAAGTTCCATGGACTGCCAAAAGAACAAACAAATCTGTCCTGGAATAAGTGCAGCATGATATATGCAAAACCATCAGCTAACATTATTCTCAATGGAGAGAGATTGAAACCATTCCCCTTGCAAACAGGAACCAGGTGAGGATGCCCTCTATCACCACTTCTATTCAATATTGTACTGGAAGTCCTAGCCAGGGCAATAAGGCGAGAAAGGGAAATCAAAGGCATCCAAATTGGTAAGGAAGAAATAAAACTATCCCTGTTTGCT
>NW_006921601.1:7419250-7421582 GCF_000298275.1 Orycteropus afer afer | reverse complement strand
CAAGAAACCATAAGAGATCTACATAAATGGAAGAACGCACTATGCTCGTGGAGAGGAAGATTGAACATTGTGAAAATAGCAGTACTACCCAAAGCAATCTATATATTCAATGCAGTCCCAATCCAAATCCTATCAGCATTCTTTGTTGTTGTTGTTGTTATGATGTGCCATCGAGTCGGCCCCGACTCACAGCAACCTCTCCTTGGGTTTCCGAGGCAGTATCAGTACAGAAGTAGATTGCCCAACCTTCCTTCCAAGGAGTGGCTGGTGGGTTTGAACCACCAGGCTTCTGGTTTGCAGTCAAGTGCCTTAGGCATTATGCTATCAGAGCTCCTATCAGCATCCTTTAAGGATATGGAAAAACCAATCACTACTTTTATATATGGAAAGGAAAGAGACCTCAAATAAGCAAAGCACTATTGAAGAAGAACAAAGTAAGAGGTCTCACACTACCGGATCTTAAAACCTAGTATACAGCCACAGCAGTCAAAACTGCCTGGTACTGGTACAACAACAGACACATGGACCATTGGAATAGAATTGAGCACCCAGAAATAGATTTGTTGACCTATGGTCAGCTGATCTTTGACAAAGGGCAGAAATCCATTAAATGATGAAGAGATGGTTTCTTTAAAAAATGGTGCTGGCAGAACTGGATATCCATTTGCAGAAAAATGAAACAAGATCTATACCTCACACTTTACACAAAAACTAACTCCAGATGGATTGAAGACTTAAATGTGAAACCTGAAACTATAAAGTTCCTCAAGGAAAAAATAGGGGCAAATGTAGGGGCCCTAATTTATGGCATAACCCAAAATGCACAAACAGCTGGAGATAAACTAGATGAATGGGACCTTCTAAAAATTAAATTTTTATGTGTTTCCAAAGACTTCTCCAAAAGTGTAAAAAGAGAGCCTACAAATTGGGAAAAAATATTTGGCAACAACATATCTGACAAGGGACTTACCTCTAAAATTTATAGAAAACTCCAACACCTCAGCAACAAAAATACTAACAATCCAATTTAAAAATAGGCAGAAGAAGTGAATAGACACTTCACCAAAGAGGATATTCAGGTGGCCAGCAAATACCTGAAGAAATGCTCACGATCATTAGCCATCAGAGAGATAAATCAAAAGAACAATGAAATACCATCTGACCCCAACACCAATGGCAAAATTCAACAAGATGGAAAATAACAAATGCTGGTGAGAATGTCGAGAGATTAGGACTCATACACTATTGGTGGAACTGTCAAATGATAAAACCACTGTGGAAGACAGTGTGGTGATTCCTTAAAAAGCTGGGATCCAAAATACCATTTGACCCAGCAATTCCATTACTAGGTATATATCCTAAAGAAGTGACAGCCAGGACAAGAACAAATATATGCACACTCATGTTCATCGCAGCATATTTACAATAGCAAAAAGACAGAAACAACCTACATGCCCATCAACAGAATGGATAACCAAACTTTGGTACATACACACAATGGAATACTGTGCAATACTTAAAAAAAATGTGGAATCTGCAAAATACCGCCTAACTTGGATGAACTTGGAGGACATTATGCTGAGTGAAAGAAGTCAATCAAAGAAGGACAGTTGTTGTATTAGTTCATTATTGTGCAAAGTCAAGGAAAGGTTTATATGGAAGGAAACTTTCTTTGTTGGTTACCAGGGGTGGTGGTGGGGGGAAGGAACACTGAAAAAAAAATGCATTGACCCAGGCCACTTTAGTTTTGTGCATTTCACTGTACATAAATAAATATATTTCAATAAAATGTATTTGGAAAAAAAGACAACGGCCTGCAGCCAGAATGCTCCTTGGAAGCAAGAATGGCCAAACGTCATCTCATCTACTTCAGTCATGTTGTCACAAGGGGCCATTCCTTGGAGAAGGATATCATGCTTGGTAAAGTGGAGGGTCAGAGAAGAAGGGGAAGGCCCTCAAGGAGATGGATTGACAACAGTGACTGCGACAGTGGGCTCAGGTATAGCAAGAATTGTGAGGTTGGCACAGGACCGGGCAGTGTTTCATTCTGTTGTAAATAGGATGGCTGTGAGTTGCAGTCGACTCGACAACATCTAACATCTTTATATCTCTCCCTATATTTATTTTTTTAAAAAGTATTTTCTGATTTTATTTGTTCCTATAATCTTCTGTGCCAGCTCCTGTGCTGAAAAGAAGTCTTTCTTATGTCTCTAATGTTACACTGCCAGCCACATGGTGTAATGGTTAATACTCTGAACTTTTTTAATCCAGCAATCAGACTTCAAATCTCAGTGGGACTTACCTTACGAGTCCCACTAACTAAACAGCTAAT
>NW_006921601.1:7411971-7418970 GCF_000298275.1 Orycteropus afer afer | reverse complement strand
TAAGCAGAGGGAGAAAAGGTACACAACCTCTAGGCCACTTGTACCATTTCATATTAAATAAGGGGTTTTTTGTTTTGTTTTGTTTTTCTTTTTCTTTTCTTTTTTGTGGTAAGTATATTTAAACATTTGCCATTTTTTACAGTGGCATTTTTACATTGAATTCAGTGACATTAATTACATTCATCATGTTGTGCAACCATCACCCCATCCGTTTCCAGATTTTCCCATCATCCTTAACAGTTCAGTGCCTCTTAAACAATGACTCCCTCTTCCTCCCTCCCTCCCTCCCTCCCTTCCACCTCTGGTAACTATTAGTAACCTTTGGTCTCTAAACATTTACCTATTCTAAATATTTCATATACGTGGAATCATACAATATTTATCCTTTTGTGACTGACTTATTTCACTCAGTATAATTTTTTCATGGCTCATCTAAGTTGTAGCATGTATAAGGACTTATTTCTCTCCATGGCAGAATAATACACCATTGTATGTGTGTACCACATTTGCTTATCCTATCATCTGTTGATGGACATTTAGGTTGTTTCCGTCTTTTGGCTATTGTAAATAATTCTGCAATGAACATGTATGTTTGAGTCCCTGCTTTCAGTTCTTCTGGATATATGCCTGGGAGTGGAATTACTGGATTGTATGGTAATTCTTTGTTTAGCTTTTTGAGGAACCTCCAAACTCTTCCACAGTGGCTTAAACCATTTTACAATCCCACCAGCAATTGATGAGGATTCCAGTTTCTCCACATCCTAATATATGTTGTTTTCTGTTTTTACTATGGCCATCTTAAGTGTGAAGAGATACCTCATTGTGGTTCTGATTTTCGTTTCCTTAATGACTAAAGACATTGAGCCTCTTTTCATGTGCTTGTAGGCCATTTAAATATCCTCTTTGGTGAAATGTCTGTTGAAATCATTTGCTCATTTTCAAATTGCATTGTTTGTTGTTGTTAAGCTTTTTATATTAAACCCTTATCAGATATATAGTTCCAGTTTTTTGTTCCACTCATATGTTACCGCTTCACTTTGTTGATAAAGTCCTTTAATGCATAAGTGTTTTAAATTTTTATGGAGTTCTTTTTATCTGTCTCATCTTTTGTTGATCATGCTTTTGGTGTCATATCTAATAATCCATTGTTTGAGCCTAAGTCCCAAAGCATTACCTCTATGTTTTTTTCTAAGAGTTTTATATTTTTAGTTCTTATATTTAGTTACTTGATTTTTTGAGTTGATGTTTGCATATTATGTGACATATGGGCTAAGCTTTGGAAATCGAGTTGCCCCATTCGCTAAAGATACTATTCTTTCTCTGTTGAATGAACTTAGCATCCTTGTTGAAACTCAGTTGCCTGTAAATACGCAGGTTTTAGTTCTGGACTCTCGATTCTATTCCATTGGTCAACGTGTCTGTCATTTTAACAGTCCTAGGCTGTTTTGATTACTGTAGCTTTATAGTATGTGTTATACTATATATGTGTTACAGTGTGGGTTATTTTAGGATTGAGAAATGTGAGTTCTGCTTTATTCTTTTCTAAGATTGCTTTGGCTATTCAGGGCCCCTTGCAGTTCCATATAAATGTGAGGATTGGCTTTTCCATATCTGAAAAAAAAAAAACCTTAGAATTTTGATGCAGATTGCATTGAATCTATAGATTGCTTTAGATAATATCTTAATATTAATTTTAACAGTAGTAATTAATATGAACAATATTAATCTTAATGTTAGTATTTTAATGATATTAATATTTTTTAATATTGAATATTAATGTTATATTGACAATATTAATGTTAACAATATTAATCTTCCCATTTGTGAACATGGAATATCTTGCCATTTATTTTGGTATTTAATTTCTTTCAGTAATGATTTATGGTTTGCCATGAACAAGTCTTTTACTTCTTTAATTAAATTTAATTGTAGATATTTTTTTCTTTTAGGTGTTACCATAGATGGAATTTTTTTTTTCATTTCCTTTCCCGAATGCTTTTTACTGATGTATAAAAGCCTGACTGATGGCTCCATGTTGACCTTTTATCTTGCTGATTTGTTGAATTTGTCTATTAGTAGCTTCTTTGTGGATTCTTTGAGGTTTTCTATACATATCATGTCATCAGCAAAAAAGGGAGAGTTAAATCATTTGTGTTTTTTGTTTTTGTTTTTGTTTTTTTGGCAAAAACTCAGAATGGCCATCAAAGAAAAATCCAATTGCTCTTTGTTAGGCTTACTTTAGTGTAATTTTCTTGCGTTAGCTTGAAGTTCTGGTATAAAATAAAACTTAAGATATTCAATAAAGCAATCCTACCTATTTCAGTTATAGTAGAATGGCAGGTGATTGTTGGATTCAAATAAAATTAACTTTTAAAATGAAAAGAATTTTCAGTACTGATCTCTAAAATTAATTTCTTAACTCTGGAAAAGTTGCCTAACCTCATCTACAGTAAACAGAATAATGACCAGTCTATCTACTTGATATTTTAAATATCAAATGAGATAAATTTGTGTAAGTATTTTTTAATGCATTTTATTGAAATATAATTTATGTACAGTGAAATATACAAAACTAAAGTAACATGGGTCAATACTTTTTTTTTTAGTGTTCCCTCCTTTCCCCTCCCACCCCTGGCAACCAACAAAGAAAGTTTTCCTCCATATATAAACCTTTCCTTGATCCTCCACAACAAAAAACTAATACTATATTTGTCCTTCTGTGATTGACTTCTTTCACTCAGTATAATGTCCTCCAAGTTCATCTATATTACGCAGTATTTTGCAGACTCTACATTATTCTTTAGTGCTGCATAGCATTCCATTGTGTGTGTGTACCATAGTTTGGTCATCGACTCTTCCGCTGATGGGCATGTCAGTTGTTCCCATCTTTTTGCTATTGTGTAAGTACTTTGATCCCTATAAATGTAAGTTGTTGTTGTTGTTAGGTGCCGTCGAGTCATCTCTGACTCACAACGACTTCATGTACAACAGAACAAAACACTACCTGGTCCTGTGCCAGCCCTACGATCCTTGGTATGCATGAGCCCATCATTGCAGCCACTGTGTCAATCCTTCTCCAAGGAATGGTCCCTTCTTACAACATGACCAAAGTAGGTGAGACGAAGTTTGGCCATTCTCGCTTCCAAGAAGCATTCCAGTGCACTTCCTCCAGGACAGATTTATTAGTTCTTTTAGCAGTCTATGGTACTTTCAGCGATCTTCGCCAACACCACAACTCAAAACCATCGACTCTTCTTTGGTGTTCCTTTTTCACTGTCCAGCTCTCACATGCATATCAGGTGATTGAAAATACTGTGGCTTGTGTCAGCGCACCCTAGTCTTCAAGTAAACATCTTTGCTCTTCAGCACTTGAAAGAGGTCTTTTGCAGCACATTTGCCCAATGTAGTATGTCGTCTGATATCTTGACTGCTGCTTCCATTCGTGTTGATTGTAGAACCAAGTAATATAAAGTCTTTGACAACTTCAATCTTTTTTCCATTTATCATGATGCTGCTTATTGGTCCCTTTGTGAAGATTTTTGTTTTCTTTATATTGAGGTGTAATCCATACTGCAGGCTGTAGTCTTCAATCTTTATCAGTAAATGTTTCAAGTCATCCTCACTTTCAGTGAGCAAAGTTGTGTCATCTGCATAACGTATGTTGTTAATGAGTCTTCCTCCAATCCTGATGCCACATTGTTCATCATATAGCCCAGCTTCTCGGATTATTTGTTCAGCATACAGATTGAATAAGTATAGTGAAAGTATACAACCCTGACGCACTCCCTTCCTGAATTTAAACCATGCAGTGTCCCCTTGTTCTGTTCGAACAACAGCCTCCTGGTCTATGTACAAGTTCCTCATGAGCACAATTAAGTATTCTGGAATCCCCATTCTTCTCAGTGTTATCCGTAATTCGTTATGATCCACACAATCGAATGCTTTTGCATGGTCAATAAAACACAAATAAACCTCTTTCTGGTATTCTTTGCTTTAGGCTAAGATCCATCTGACATCAGCAGTGATGTTCCTCATTCCACATCCTCTTCTGAATCCAGCTTGCATTTCTGGAAGTTCGCTGTCAGTATACTGCTGCAACTGTTTTTGAATTATCTTCAGTAAGATTTTACTTGCATGCGATATTAATGATATTGTTTGATAACTTCCACATTCTGTGGGATCACCTTTCTTTGAAATGGGTACAAATATGGAACTTTTCCAGTCAGTTGGCCAGGTAATTGTTTTCCAAATCTCCTATCATAGCCTAGTGAGCGCCTCTAGTGCAGCATCCATTTGTTGAAACATCTCAATGGATATCCCATCAATTCCTGGAGCCTTGTTTTTTGCCACTTCCCTCAGTGTAGTTCTTGATCATATGCCACTTGAAATGGATGAACTTCAACCAGTTCTTTTTGGTACAGTGACTCTGTGTATTCCTTCCATCTTCTTTTGATGTTTCCTACATCATTCAATATATTGCCTATAGAATCTTTCAGTATTGCAACTCGAGGCTTAAATTTCCTCATCAGTTCTTTCAACTTGAGAAATGCCGAGTGTGTTCTTCCCTTTTGGCTTTCCAACTCCATAACTTAGCACATTTCATTATAATGAATGCTTCTTGAGCTGCTCTTTGAAATCTTCTGTTTAGCTCTTTTATCTTGTCATTTCTTCATTTGCTTTACCTCCTCTGTTCAAGGGCAAGTTTCAGAGTCTGACACCCATTTTGGTCTTTTCTTCTTTCCTATCTTTTTAATGACCTTTTGCTTTTTTCATGGATGATGTTCTTCATGTCATCCCACAATTCCTCTGGTTTTCAGTCATTGGTGTTCACTGCATCAAATCTGTTCTTTTAATGGTCTCTAAATTCAGGAGGGATATAATCAAGGTCATATTTTGGCTCTTGTGGACTTGTTTTAATTGTCTTCAACTTCAGCTTGAACTTGTAAATGAGCAGTTGATGGTCTGTTCCACAGTCAGCTCCTGGCCTTGTTTTGGCTGAAGATACTAAGCTCTCCATTGTCTCTTGCCACAGATATAGTCAATCTGATTCCTGTGTTCTCCATCTGGCAAAGTCCACATGTATAGCCACCGTGTTGTTGCAGAAAGGTTTTTGCAATGAATAAGTCATTGGTCTTGCAAAATTCTGTCATGCAGTCTCTTAACATTATTTGTGTCTCCAAGGCCAAATTTTCCAACTACTGGTGATTCTTCTTTGTTTCCAACTTTTGCATTCCCGTCACCAGTGATAAACAGCACATCTTTGATTGCATGTTTGGTCAATTTCAGACTGCAGAAGTTGGTAAAAATCTTTCCTCATCTTTGGCTTTGGTGGTTGGTATATAAGTTTCAATAATAATAATATTAACTGGCTTTCCTTGTAGGTATATGGATATTATTCTATCAATGACAGCATTGTACTTCAGGATAGATCTTGAAACATTCTTTGAATTCCATGCCATTCCTCTTCAATTTGTCATTTCCAGCATAGTAGGTCATATGGTTATCTGATTCAAAATGGCCAAAACTAGTCCATCTCAGTTCACTAATGCCTAGGATATCAATCTTTATGCGTTCCATTTCATTTTTGACAACTTCCAGTTTTCCTAGATTTGTACTTCATTTATTCCATGTTCCAATTATCAGTGGATATTTGCAGCTGTTTCCTCTCATACTGAGTCGTGCCACTTCAGCAAATAGAGTTCCCGAAAGCTCTACTTTATCCATATCATTAAGGTAGGCTCTACTCTGATGAAGCAGCTCTTTCCCAGTCATATTTTGAGTGCCTTCCGATCTGAGGGGCTCATCTTCCACCACTGTATCAGATAATGTTTCAGGGCTATTCATAAAATTTCCCAGTAATGTATCAGACAGTGTTTCACTACTATTCATAAGGTTTTCACTGGCCGGTTCTTTTTCTTCTTCCAAGTCTGTCTCAGTCTGGAAGCTCCACCAAAACTGATCCACCATGGGCATCCCTGCTGGCATAGCCTCCAGCCTCACAGAAACATGCAAGCCACCACAGTTCGACAAACCAGCAGACAAGTTTGTCTCCCTTAGCTGTTCCAACTGCTCCACTCATTTCCTGGGCTTCACCGTACCTGTTCTGTGCACCCTGTCTGCCGCTGCTCCCTGCCGCCTGGGGCTGTCCCCTACCCTCCTTACGTGTTCCACCACCAGCCCTGTCTGCCGCTGCTCCCTGCCGCCTTGGGGGCTGTCCCCCACCCTCCTTACCTGTTCTGGCTATTGCCCTTACAAATGTAAGAGACAGTATTATTTTGCAGACTCTTGCTTTCTTGTTAAATAATTTGCAGGCCTTGAAAATGTCTATTTCCTAGGGTGTTTGACTATGTATATCTGTTTTTCTTGAAAAATTGAGCAGAAAAAAATGATCCAATTTAAAAATTTTTTCTTTTTACTTTTAGATAAACAAAAGCAGTGGAATTGTGGAAGCATCACGGATCATGAACTTGTACCAGTTCATCCAGCTTTATAAAGACATCACAAGTCAAGCAGCAGGTGTTTTGGCACAGAGCTCCACCTCTGAAAACCCTGATGAAAACTCAGCATCGGTGACATCTTGTCAGGCTAGTCTTTGGATGGGAAGGTATAACATGCACAATTACTGTTTCACTAATTTTCCAATTTGTAATCTACTGAAATCTCCTTAATATTATTTTCAGTGCTCTTTATGACATCTCAAAGCATGTTACTTTTTGCACAGTTGGTAGTGTGTCTGAGATCAGCTTTCAGATTATTCTGTGCTTTAAGATATTGTTAGATGGCCAATTTAAAGATAAAGTAACTCAAACCTGGTAATGTTTCAGTTCTCTCAACTCTACAAGCTTGTTAATGACATAGGAGATAGTTAATGTGCCTCATTATAATAGGTATTTATTTGGGTTCTTAGACATCAAAGCCCTTCAGAGAATTAGGTATTAGAATCTAGTAAAATCATCCCAGTTTTTCTTAAAAGAGTCTGGCTAATTAGAGCATTAAGAT
>NW_006921601.1:7396610-7398064 GCF_000298275.1 Orycteropus afer afer | reverse complement strand
AAATAGAGTATTAGTCATTAGTCATTGTGGGAGTGCTTTACATGTACTTATTAAATCCTAACAGCAGCTCTTTGAGAGTACAATTATTGGCCTCAATTTAGTTGAAGAAACTGAGGATTAGACAAATAAATGACACAGCTAGAAATTGGCCAAGCTGAATATCTCTATATTGTTATTCTATGCTACATAAAGATCCCGTGCTACAGTGCTGCTCAGATTTTAACATTCAGTAGTTTTGAGAAGGAACCTGAAATTCTTTTCCCGGGTGCCTGTTCATGCTACTAATCCAAGGACCACACTTTGAGTGTTCAGACTTCACTTCCCATGTTTTGCCAAGTGGTAGCCCAATTTGTGCTTGAATACCTCCACTTATGTGGCACTCACTGCCAGAGAAAAGCAAGTTTTTCATTTTCAGATGGCTCTAATCACTGTGAAGTTTTCCCTTTGGTTTGATTTTCCTCCAGCTAGCCAATATCTGGCTTTCTTCATGCAGCACAACCCAGACTCTAGCACCAAATTCTGGCTATGTTCAAGTCCTGGCTCGACCCCTACTTTGAACTTTGGACATGTTCTTTAAACTCTCTCCTCAGTTTCTTCATCTTTTAAAAGTGGATGGTGGAAATACGGTCTGCCTCATATGACTGATGTTGAGAGAGTTAAATGAGGTAGTACATGCAAGGTGCTTAGAACAGTGCCTGGGATATAGTAATATATCTGGAAGACTGTGCTATTATTATTAAATTATTACTGTAGTCTGCTCTTTGCTTTCGGTGGCTATGCCCTCTGGAATGTTGTTATGTGCTGTCGAGTCAGACCCAACTCATAGGGACCCCTCCTTGGGTTTCTGAGTTGGTATCCCTACGGAAGTAGATTGTCCAACCTTCCTTCCGAGGAATGGCTGGTGAGTTTGAACTGCCAGCCTTCTGGTTAGCAGTCAAGTGCATTATACACTACGCTACAAGAGCTCCTGGTCGTCTGGATTACCACCAGACAAGTCTCTTCACGTATTTGACAACAGTGATCACATTCTCACTTAACCCTTTTGCTCTTCAAGATAAGCATCCCCAGTTCCCACAGCCTTTGTTTATCTGATTTATGTGGTGTAGTGCCTAAGGCATTTGACTGCTAATCAGAAGGCTGGCAGTTCAAACCTACCAGCTGCTCCTCGGAAGGAACACTGTGCAATCTACTTCCATAGTGATACTGCCTCGGAAACTCAGGGAGGGGTCACTGTGAGTCAGATCTGACTCGACAGCTGTGAGTTTGGTTTGGTTTGGTTTTTTGGGTCTCACCTACATACTGGAGGCTTTTCGGAATGATCCTTTATCTGTCAATATGCCTTTCAGAGTATAGGCCTCAAACTGAATATGCTACTCTGCAAGTGGTTTAATAGGGGCAAGTAAAGCAAAATTTTGTCCTTCTGTGTTCTGGTCACTGTCTGCTAGGAAGGTAGC
>NW_006921601.1:7392209-7395584 GCF_000298275.1 Orycteropus afer afer | reverse complement strand
CCAGGTTTCTTGGTCTGATAGAGCCTGGTGAGACCCCTGAGACTATGGCCCCTAGCTACCCTTCAGATCTGGATTTGAACTCACTCGTGTAGCTTCTATCCAAATAATAGATAGGCACATGGGCTGAACATTTCTACCAGGTAGATGCACTACTTAGAGTGAGCAGTCATGGGAGAACAGAAAGGCAGTGTATGCACAGGGAGACAGCTCGGGGGGCAGGAGTGCATGGGAGGGAAGGACACAGGGAAGAGGTAACTGTGAGGAGGAAGTGGGAAGAGAGCTGTTACACTATGGGGAATTGCAGTCAATGTCGTGAGACCAAATGTGTATGAACTGTTGTATGGAAAATGAATTTGCTCTGTAAACTTTCATCCAAATCACAATGAAAATTAAATTTAAAAAAGATTACAGACTTGATAACCCTATGAAGAAGTTTCACTCCTAAGGCATTTGACTTCCAACCAGAAGGTTGGCAGTTCAACCCCACCAGCCACTCCACAGAAAGAAGATGAGACAATCTACTTACATAAAGATTTACCACCTTGAAAACCCAATGGGGGTTGTTATGAGTCATATTCAACTCAATGACAGTGGGTTTGGTTTTGGTTTTTATAGGGTCATTATGAGTCAAAAATCACTGAACAGCAATGGAGATAATAGTACATATTCATTCACTAATACTTTTAATGTATCATACCTAAAATCAAATACATTAGAGCCACATTCATCTAGATTTTCATTCATTTTTTTCCCATTCCTATTCAACGACTGACCTTCTTTTTCCCATTACTGAAGCTTAACATTTTCTTTTGTAATGCCTCTTAAGCAAGACCCTAGTTATCTCCTAGGTGAATTGCTAAAATAGGGTTCTAATTAATTTCCTCTCTCTAGACTGTCCATCCCAGTTGATCTTCCCAAAGCATTGCTTGAGTAGAGGTTCATTTCCTCCTGATTCAGCATGATTCTAGTTTGCCTGTCAAAACAAGTTCAGACTTACTATTTTGACATTCAAGAACAAGATTATTTCTGCTGCGTTTAATAGATCTTTTCCTTTAGGTTTCCCCAGAAGCATCACGCCAGCCTCTTTGTTATATGCACATACTTACAAGTGCATACACCTCCACCACCTTATGTACCCAAAATGTCCACGATCAAATCCTGTCCTTTTCCCACCTCATCTTTCCAATCAGTTTGAAATATACTCATCTTTTTCTTCTTTGCTTAGCACTTATTGCGTGCAGTGCACATTTGACATTTATTTATATTGTTTCATGTTCAACAAATTATAAAGTGCTATCTCAATGTGTGATGCAGGGCTATAAAAACAGGGAATTTAAAAAAAAAAAAAGCCAGAAATAGTTCCTGTGTTTAAGAAGCTTATAGTAGCTATACTTTAAAACATTCAGGTATTATTTTTTAATAATTACAAAAATAATACATGCTTAATAAAGATAACCTTTAAAAATACAGAAAATCACAAAGGATAAAAAGAAGGTTAAAATGACTTCAACAAATATTGAAAGCCTAAGGCAAACTCCTTGTATTGGAAGTTTATGACGGGATCAACCACTAAACAAATGAAAATGCAACATTTAAGTACTTTAATTGAGAAAATGTTGGTTTTGCAAGCAGAGAAGATACTGTTTTGAGCTGAGTCACTGAGGTGGTGGTGGTGGTTGTTAGGTGCCATTGAGTCAGCTCTGATTCATAGCAACTCTGCGTGCAATAGACCAAACACTGCCTGGTCCTATGCCATCCTCACAATCCTTGCTATGTTTGAGTCCATCGTTGCAGCCACTGTGTCAATCCATCTTGTTGAGGGTCTTCCCATTTTTCACTGACCCTCTACTTTACCAAGCATGATATCCTTCTCCAAGGAGTGGTCCCTTCTGACAGCACAACTAAAGAAGGTGAGACAATGTGTGGCCATTGTTGCTTCCAAGGAGCATTCAGCTGCACTTCTTCCAGGACAAATTTCTTCATTCTCCTGGAAGTCCATGGTATTTTCAGTATTTTTCACCAACGTCGCAATTCAAAGGCATCAGTTCTTTGATCTTCATTATTCATTGTCCAGCTACCACGTGCATTTGAGGCAATTGAAAGTATCATGGCTTTTGTCAGGTGCACCTTAGTCTTCAAGGAGACATCTCTACTCTTCAACACTTTAAAGAGGTCTTTTGCAGCAGATTTGCCCAGTGCAGTATGACATCTAATTTCTTGACTGCTGCTTCTGGGTGTTGATTGTGGATCCAACTAAAATGAAATCTTTGACAACTTCAGTCTTTTCTCCATTTTTCAGGATATTGTTTATTGGACCAGTTGTGAGGATTTTTGTTTTCTTCATGTTGAGGTGTGATCCATACTGAAGGCTGTAGTCTTTGATCTTCACCAGTAAGTGCTTCAAGTCATCTTCACTTTCAGCAAGCAAGGCTGTGTCATCTGCATATGGCAGGTTGTTAATGAGTCTTCCTCCAATCCTGATGCTGTGTTCTTCATATAGTCCAGTTTCTAAGATTATTTGCTCAGGATACAGATTGAATAATTACAGTGAAAGGATACAACCCTGACACACACCTTTCCTGACTCTAAATCATGCAGTGTCCCCTTTGAATATCTCTATTTGAATGACAGCCTCTTGGTCTATGTACACATTCCTCATGAACACAATTAAGTGTTCTGGAACTCCCATTCTTCCCAATGTTATCCATAATTTTTTATGATCCACATAATCAAATACCTTTGCATAGTCAATAAAACACAGGTAGACATCTTTTCTGATATTCTTTGCTTTCAGCAAAGATACATCTGGCCTCAGCAATGATATCACTTGTTGCACATCCTCTTCTAAATCAAGCTTGAATTTCTGGAATTTCCTTATCAATGTACTGCTGCAACCATATTTTAATTATCTTCAGCAAACTTTTACTTGCATGGAATATGAATGATATTGTTTGATAATTTCCACATTCTGTTAGATTGCCTTTCTTTGGCATAGGCACAAATACCAATCTCTTCCAACCAGTCGGCCAGGTAGCTGTCTTCCAAATTTCTTGGCACAAACAAGTAAGCACCTCCAGAGCTACATCTGTTTCTTGAAACATCTCAGTGGGTATTCCATCAATTCCTGGAGTTTTATTCTTGGTCAGTTCTGTCAGTGTCGCTTTTGACTTCTTCCTTCAGTACCATTGGTTCTTGATTTTATGCCACCTCCTGAAATGGATGAGGGAGCTCTAGTAGCATAGTTCCTAAGGCATTTGACTGCTAACCAGAAGGCTGGCGGTTCAAACCTACCAGCTACTCCTTGGAAGGAAGATGGGGCAATCTACTTCCATAGTGATATTGCCTCGGAAACCCAAGGAGGAGTCACTATGAGTC
>NW_006921601.1:7386240-7390977 GCF_000298275.1 Orycteropus afer afer | reverse complement strand
TTCCAACTACCAGTGATTCTTCTTTGTTTCCAACTTTTGCATTCCAATCACCAGTGATAATCAACACATCTTGATTGCATGTTTGGTCAATTTCAAACTGCAGAAGCTGGTAAAAATCTTCTGTTTCCTCATCTTTGGCTTTGGTGGTTGGTGCATAAATATAAATAATAGTAGTAGTAACTGGTCTTCCTTGTAGGCATATGGGTATTATCCTATCACTGGCATCGTTGTGCTTCACGCTAGATCATGAAACGTTCTTTGTGACAATGAATATGATGCCATTCCTCTTCAAATTTGGCATTCCTGGCATAGTAGATCATAGGGTTGTCTGATTCAAAATGGTCAAAACCAGTCCATTTTAGCTAACTAATGCCTAGGATATCGATCTTTATGCATTCCATTTCATTTTTGACAACTTTCAATTTTCCTAGATTCATACTTGGTACATTCCATGTCCCAATTATTAATGGATGTTTGTAGATATTTCTTCTCATTTTGAGTCATGCCACATCAGCAAATGGAGGTCCCAAAAATATTACTCAATCCACATCATTAATTAAGGTCGGCTGTACTCTGAGGAGGCAGCTATTCCCCAGTGGTATTTTGAGTGCCTTCGGACCTGAGGGGATCATCCTCCAGCACTTTATAGGACAGTGTTTCAGGACTATTCATAAATTTTTCCAATAATATATGAGACGATGTTTAACTGCTGTTCATAAGGTTTCGCTGGCCAATTCTTTGAGAAGTGGATGGCCCCTTCCTTCTTCCGAGTCTGTCTCAGTCTGGAAGCTCCGCTGAAACCTGTCCATCGTGAGTGACATTTGCTGGTATTTGAAATACTGGTGGATAACCTCCAGACTCACAGCAACAAGCAGGCCACCACAGCACAACAAACTGACAGACAAGTGGGGGGAAGGACCTGGTAGCAGGGTCCATATCTTACAGAGCTTTGAATGTTACACATTGAATAAACCATCTGTTGGTTGAATTCACTTACTTAAAATCAATATGATTAAAATGGGCTAGTATTTTCAGAAAGACCAGAATATTTCCAGTTTGTGTTCATATTTATTTCTTTAACCATTCCAGAAGTTTTCTTTTATCCAGTCTTTGTTTATGAAATTTATCCCGCACTACCTTTTCAGAGGAGCTCTGCTGGCATAGTACCTAAGGCACTTAACTGCTAACCAGAAGGCTGGCAGTGCAAACCCACCGACCACTCCTCAGAAGAAAGGTTGGGCAATCTACTTCCGTAGCAATACTGCCTCGGAAACCCAAGGAGGGGTCGCTATGAGTCGGATCCGACTTGATGGCAGTGAGTTTGGGTTTTTTTTGGTACCTTTTCCCTAATACATTTACTATCCCTAAAAGACATGTTAATATACAGTCTGATTTTGCACAGAAATAGTATTGTGCTTTATTCTGTGAACATGTTATTGTTGTTGTTATGTCCCATCAAGTCGGATCCAACTCATAGCGACCCTCTTGGGTTTCCGAGGCGGTATCACTATGGAAGTAGATTGCCCAACCTTCCTTCTGAGGAGTGGCTGGTGGGTTTGAACTGCCAGCCTTTTGGTTAGCAGTCAAGTGCCTTAGGCCCTACACTACCAGGGCTTTTCTGTGAACATATAGATATTTAATAATGTTTTTTAAGATAATGAAAACAAAACATAAAGTGTAATAACAGCAAAGAATATCAGTGCTCCAGCTCATTTTTTCTCTTGCAGGGTGAAGCAGCTAACTGATGAGGAAGAGTGCTGTATCTGTATGGATGGTCGAGCCGACCTCATCCTGCCTTGTGCTCACAGCTTTTGTCAGAAGTGCATTGATAAATGGTGAGTTATCCACTGACTTTCTGGGCCAGGCAAAGGTCATATGGAATAGTGTCCTGGAGGATTTTATTTTAAGAATCAATAAAGAAATGCATAAACTCAATCAATAAAGGTTCATGCATAAATTCGTTTAGTTTATTGCAGGGTAGTCATGGCAAGGCACACAACAAGTAAGACCTCAAGACATTCATTTAACATTGGAGAATCAGAAGTAAAGATTACAATGTCAGTTTCAATGTTAGAGTCCAACTCTTTAGACTTCAGGCTTTTACCTCTACTGAGTGATCTCTGGGAGGAGACTTGACCACCCCTCAAACTTAGAGGAGGTCCCCCATAGCTAAGTTCCAAGGTCATTTGTGGCGAGCACTGTCTCAGCAGGCTTCTCAGTCTTCAGAGAAGAGTCAGTTGCTTCTATCTTCTTCCCAGAGTAAGCACAAATCCATGGGTTTATATACCCTGTGTGCTGTCATGTTTAACTATAATTGGTATGTTTTATTGCCAGTTAAAGAATTGTGTGACATATTTATGTTTTGTTGTTTTATATTTTATTGCCAATTAGGGAATTTTATGACATATTTATATTCTTGTTTACTACATGTTTCAAGGCCAAATTAAAAACTGAAAATTATGGGAATTGTTCAGTGACATTTATGTTTTGTTAATTTATAAAAATATGATTGTTACATTCCATTATCATTGAGGATATGCTTGAACAATTTCTCTTAGGAAGATCAGCACAAGGTTGGTCCCCATGAAGCGGAGGTTAAAGATGTCCCAAATATCCAAACTACTATGCCACTCCATCATTTCAAACATTAACTCCTTCTTCTCCTCTCAGTAATCTCCCCAGTCTTAGCGTTCTATATTTTGCTGTAACACCTCACAGAACTCACAGACACCCAAGGGATTATCTTACATAGTGGTAGTGGAGGCTGACAGGCTGGCAAGTCTCAGGTCTGTAAGTAGGTCTGGAGGATCCTCCAATTCTCAGGGTTTGACGAACCTCAGTTAGAAGATCACATGACAGCTGCTGTCCCAAATCCAGGGGTGAGATGACGATGAGCCAAAATGCAGAACCAGAGCAAGAGGAGGGCAAACCTTCCCAGAGGATTCATAGGTATTTCCTCAAGGAAGCTAAGGGTGGTGATTTGAGTTGTACCCTCCAGCAAGGCGGGACTCAAGATAGATCCCACCTGTGTTGCTCCAGCAGAAATAACTGAAGTGGATGGCTTTAACAATCAGCAGCTACTCAGTTGCTCATGGTAAATCCCACCACAGAACCGATTGCCAGTCATTGTAGGAAATAGTTACTACCAGCTGCCCAGCCAAGTTGACGCCCAACCTTAACTACCACACCACCCCAAACAGGCATGGATAATGGGATTTACGAAACACCACAGAATGGAGGACAATGGCTAGAAGGGCCACATCAAGCAGTTCACTTCAGTGTAGGTGTACAGCCCAATTTTCAGAAAGTTATTTATGACCTACTTCACATACTTCTTCTGTTATCTATTTTCAAGGTTAGAATAAATTTCTAGTAATTTGTGGTTAGTGGTTAAAGAGTCTTAAGTTCAGAAATTCTCGTATTTCTAACTTTACATTATAATTGACTTCTATGTAGGTGTTTAAAAGCATAAAAACAACAGTATAAAAAGCATTATGAAAGTATGCATAATAGTGACTTACACATATATGTTTTTTAAGAACGTTACAGAATCAAATGGGATTTGAGAGTCTACACAAAGTATGCATAATGGATAGTGTATGTGAATACACTTTGAAAAGCACAAAAATACTGTATTATAAAGTATGAGAGGTTTTGTTATTTACTACTTTAAATTTACTGCTTTCTGGTTAAAAATATTTTTATTTTTATACCCTAAAGTTTATAAAATGTGGGATGTATCATTGTTTTGACATTTTGCTTTAAGGAGATTTGTGGCTGACTTGAGTCTTGAATCAAATATTTCCCTTTTCTTCCTTTTTTCTCCTTATGTCTACATTTATCCTCTACATAAGTTTACGAGTAATATGAATCCTTAAATATTGGACCTGGAGGGAACTTTAAACATCAGCTTGTCGAGCTCATTATTTAGAAAATAAGAACCAAGCATTTAGGACAATTTGTAATTGAAATGCAGCAAACAACACATATTTAAAGTGTACCATTTGTTAGGTTTTGACACATTCATATACCCATAAAAACCATCACCACATTCAGGATATTTGTGGTAGTTAAGGTTAAGTGTCAACTTGCCTGGGCCTGGTTTTTAGTGTCTGGGCAGTTGGATGTAGTTCTTCCCCATGGTGAGATTGGTAATCAGTTCTATGGTGGAATCCACTGAAGCTGTCTTAGAGATGTGGTCTTCTTCCAGTATATAAGAAGTGTTGAGAAGCAGATAGATGGGTGGACAGGCTGAACTATTAGGTATGTCTATGCAGCAGGGAGTGTACCCAAGACCATGTATAGGTTGGCAGACAGTGGTTCTACAAGTGTATTTGTATGTTCTGTAAGAACTCCAAGGGGTATACTAGAGCTGACAAGGGACAAGATTGTAGTCACTTCTTGGTCACAGCCAGCTACACAGAGGGACCAAGTAGTTGAACCTATGGACTCAGGACCATAATCACAGGGGACATCATGCTCAATTGGCATAATATACTACACAAAACATTGTTCCACCTCCTACTTCGACAAGTAGCAACTGGGATCTTAAAAGCAGCCATCTAGATGCAACGATGGGTCTCTCCTCATCCAGAGCAAAGAAGAATGAAGAAAACCAAAGATTCATGGAAACAATTAGTCCTTGTGACTGGTACACCATGTGATCCTCAGCCTATAAGACTGTGAGACCAGAAGAACTAGATGGTGCCTGGCTACCACAGTCAACCACTCAGAGGG
>NW_006921601.1:7380353-7385495 GCF_000298275.1 Orycteropus afer afer | reverse complement strand
CTTTAACCCAGCCCCTGGAGCTTGGCACTTTGAACTTGGACTTCTAGCCTCCAAAACTGTAAGAGAATAAACTCCTGTTTGCTAAAGCCATCCCATTTGTGGTATTTCTGTTAGAGCACCATGAAGTAAGCAAAACAATGATGAACACATCCATTATCCCCAAAAGTTATCTTGTGTCCCACTGTAAACCTCTCTTCCTACCTCTTCCTCTTACCCTTAGGCAACTACTTAACTGCTTATTGGTCACTATAGAGTACTTTGGATTTTCTAGAATTGTTATAAATAGAATCATATAGTATATACTTTTTTTTTTTGGTCTGGCTTCTTTCATTAGTGTAATTATTGAGATTTGTCCATGTGCGTGTGTCAATAGTTCATTCCTTTTTACTGCTGAATAGTATCCATGGTAGGAGCCCTGGTGGCACAGTGGTTAGTGTTCAGCTGCTAACCAAAAGGTCAGCAGTTTGAACCCACCAGCCACCATGCAGGAGAAGGATGAGGCAGTCTGCTTCCATAAAGACTCACAGCCTTGGAAACCCTATAGGGCAGTTCTCCTCTGTCCTATAAGGTTGCTGTGGGTCAGAATAGACTCCATAGCACTGGGTTTGAGTGAGTGTTTGTTTTGGTGGTGTCCATTGTACAAGTATACAGTAGTTTATTTTTCCATTCACCTGTTGATGGACATTCATACTGTTTCCAGTTTTTGGCCATTACAGATAAGCTGCCGTAAACATTCATGGAAAAGACTTTGTACGAGAGTTCTAGTTGCTCTACATCCTTGTCAATACTTACTTGGTGTTCTGGTTACCTAGTGCTGCTCTAACAAGAATATATCACAAATGGGATGGCCTTAACAAATAGGAGTTTATTCTTATAATTTGGAGGCTTTAAGTCCAAGTGCAAAGTGACAGGCTCTAGGGGCTGAGTAAAAGCCCCTCAATCTTGGGGACCAGCTCTACCTCCTGCTCCTGGCCCACTGAAGCTAGAGATTTTTCTTCACTCAGCTGCTGGCTGCTGAGGCTGAGAAACCCCAAGGTTGACAAGTAAAAGGCACAGTCCCAATGGCCACTGACTTAAGTCCATTGTAAGTCCCAAGGTCAGCAGAGCATAGCAGGCTGCTGAGCAGCAACACGGCTATGTGCAGGGTCCAAGTGTGAGACCATTCCCAAGGCTTCTCCTTAAATACAGGAAGCAGACCACATCCCAAAGGCAGCTACTCAGCTGCTTGTGGTAGATCCCACCATGGAGTTGATTGCCGTTTCATCGTGGGGAATAACTACCACCAGCTGCCCAGCCACTCAACCAGGCCCAGCCAAGTTGACACACAGACATAACCACTACACTTGGTATGGTCAGTCTTTTCATTTTCAGCCATTCTAATATGTGTATTGATATCTTGTGGTTTTAATTTGTATTTCCCTAATGACTCATGTTGTAGGCATCTTGTCACGTGCTTATTTGCCACCTATATACTCTCTTTTGGTGAAATGCCTGTTCAGATCTTTTGCTGATAATCCTTATTTGGGTGTTACAGTATTACTGAATTTTGAGAGTTCTTTATATATTCTAGAAGTTCTTTATATATTCATTCTAGATTCATGCCCTTTATTAGATATGATTTGCACATATTTTTCTCCCATTCTCTAGTTTGTCTTTGCATTCTTTCCATGTTCTTTCAAAGAGCAGAAGTTTTTAATTTTGGTAAGATCCTGTTTGTCAGTTTGTGATTTATGGATGGTGATTTTAGTGTCACATCTAAGAAATCTTTGCCTAGCCCAAGATGATAAATGTTTCCTTCTATCAGTTTGCAGAAAGGACATGGGGACGGCATCTTCTGACCTCCTCTAACTTCACAAGGGGTTGACAGAATCATCAGCAGCAGCCCAAGGCTTATTCCTGTGAGGCCAAACATGCTGCTGCCCTTGCACCCTTTCACTCATTCCGACACCAACCATCCCTCCCACAGCACTCTACTTCTCTGCCGAGTTTGATAATTTGTTACAGTGGCCACACACAACTCACAGCTGATATTCATGATTATGGAGTTTATGAGGGAAGTAACAGGTTACCGTTCAGGTTCAGGAATGCATCCAGGATACAGTTCTTCATCAGGACAGTCTCCTCTCTACTATGCCCTCAAACACACCTCTCTGGCCCTTGGCTTCTGGGCCTGCCTTCTGCCCTGCTCTCCTATAGGTACACCTAGGTGCACCCCACTCTGTCTTGTGCCTCTTGGTTCTGCTGCCGCCGTGTCTCTGCCAGTAGTCTCTGCCGTCTTTCTGCCAGGGAGATCTAGCACAGAGATCTTGGGTCCAAGGACGCACTCCACTCCACCTCTGGCTCTTCTCTCTTGATGGCAGTGAGATCCCCACTTCTGCCTCTACGACAGCTCACTTTAAGCCTGACAGAATGGCAAAACTAACCAATCCCAACATAAGAGTTCTGTACTACATGGTTTAAAATCAGGAAGGGAGTGCATCAGAGTTGTATCCTTTCACCATACTTATTCAATCTATATGCTGAGCAAATAATCCGAGAAGCTGTATTATATGAAGAAGAGTGTGGCTTCAGGATTAGAGGAAGACTCATTAACAACCTGTAATAGACGACACAACTTTGTTTGCAGAAAGTGAGGATGACTTGAAGCACTTACTGGTGAAGATTAAAGACTACAGTTTGTATTGTTGACTACATCTCAACATGAAGAAAATGAAATTCCTCACAACTGGACCAATAAAAAGCATCATGATAAACGGAGAAAAGATTGAGGTTGTCAGATATTTCATATTACTTGATTCCATAATCAACACCAATAAAAGCAGCAGTCAAGACATCAGATGACATATTTCACTGGGTAAATCTGCAAAAGACCTCTTTAAAGTGCTGAAGAGCAAGGATATCCCTTTGAAGACTAAGGTGCGCCTAACCCAAGCCATAGTGTTTTCAGTCACCTCATGTGCATGTGAGAGCTGGACGATGAATAAGGAAGACTGAAGAAGAGTTGATGCTTTTGAGTTATGGTGTTGGTGAAGAAAAGGGAAAGTACCATGGACTGCCAGAGGACTAACAAATCTATCCTGGAAGAAGTGCAGCCAGAATGCTCCTTGGAAGTGAGATTGGCCAGACTTTGTCTCACCTACTTTGGTCATGTTGTCAGAAAGGACCATTCCCTGGAGAAGGATATCGTGCTTGGTAAAGTAGTGGGTTAGCAATGAAGGGAAAGGCTCTCAGCAAGATGGACTGACACAGTGGCTGCAACGATGGTCTCAGGCGTAGCAAGGATTGTGAGGATGGCATAGGACCAGACAGTGTTTCATTCTGTTGTGTATAGGGTCGCTTTGAGTCGGAGGCGACTCGATGGCACCTAACAACACCACCTTATTTCTATGGTCCCACCCCCGCAAGGGTGCCATGTACCATATTTACATTAGTAACAAGTTATCCAATCCCCTTGATGGACCACAAGCACCTTACATTTGTATAGTTCCACTCAGTAATCTGGTGAGAGTCACAAAGAACATGGCTAAAGGAGCCATACCAAGTAATTCACTGCACCATACTTTTCTTCCAAAATGTTTCTATTTTCAGTCTATGATCCATTTTGCATTAATTTGTATATATGGTATGAAGAGATATGGATCAAACTTTATTTTTGCATATGACTATCTCAATTGTCCCAGTACAGATTGTTGAAAAGACTTTTTAATTCTGTCACTAAATTGCCTCTGTACCTTTGCTGAAAATCATCCCAGTGCATGTGGGTCTATTTCTAGACTCTGTATTCTATTCCATTGATCTATTTGTCTATCTTCATGCCAGCACTACCCTACTTGGATTAATGTAGCTTTATAGTAAGTCTTAAAATCAGCTAATGTTCATTTTCTAACTTTGCTCTTTTTCAAAATTGTATTGTCTGTTCTATATCTTGTGCATTTCAATATGAATTTTATAATAAGCTTGTCAATTTCTACAAAAAGCCTCCATAGATTTTTATTGGGATAGTGTTGAATAAATAGGTCAATTTGAGGAGAGTTGACTTCTTAGCAGTATTGAGTTTTCCAATCCATCAGCAGAGTGTTTCTCCATTTATTTAGATTTTCTTTAATTTCTCTCAACAATGGTTTATAGTTTTCAATGCTGTATATCTTTTGTTAGATTATCCCTAAGTATTTCATATTTTTTGATGATATTCTAAATGATATTTTTAAATTTCAATTTCTGATTTTTTGTTGCTAGTACATAGAAATAAAATGGATTTTTGTGTATTGATCTTGTATCCTGCAACTTGCTACACTCATTAGTTCTGGTAGCTTTTTTTTAGATTCCATAAGATTTTCTTGAATGTCTGAACATTGTTTTCAAAGATACTTTTTGCTGGATATTCAATTCTAGATTGACAGTATCTTTTTCCTTTCTGTACTTTAATGGCGTTGCACCACTCTCATCTTGCTCACATTGTTTCCTATGAGAAAATTGCTGTTACCTTTTTTTATCTCTATAGGTAATGTGATTTTTTTTTTCTGCAGTAACTGCTTTTAAGATTTTTTTCTTTACTGCTGCTTTTAAGAATCTGATTATGTTTGCCTTACAGTAGTTTTCTTCATGTTTCTTGTGCTTGGGGTTCATTGAACTTCTTGGATTTGTAGGTTGACAGTATCATCAAATTTGGAAAAATTTCAGCCACCATTTACTCAAATATTTTTTCAGTCCCATTCTCTATACTTTCCTTCTGGGACTCCCATTGCATATATATTAAGGCACTTGTAATTGTCCCAGAGTGCTCACTGATGCGGTTCTGTTTACCTAGTGCCACTCTGATGAGGATATACCACAAATGGGATAGCTAAACAAACAGGAATTTATTCTCTTACAGTTTGGAGGCTTTAAGTCCAAGTTCAAACTGCCAGGCTCTAGGGGCTGTGTGAAAGCCCCTCGACCTTGGGCTTCAGCTCTGCTTCTTGCTCCCGGCCCACTGACGCTAGAGGCATCTGTTCACTCAGGCAGCTACTGGCTGCTGAGGCTAACAAGCCCAAGGTTGACAAATAAAATGGCACAGTCCTGATGTTACCAAACCACACAGCAGGCCATTAATTCAAGTCCATTGTAAGTCCCAAGGTTGGCAGAGTGTGGCAGGCTGCTGAA
>NW_006921601.1:7377285-7379653 GCF_000298275.1 Orycteropus afer afer | reverse complement strand
GGGCCTTGCTTTTGTGATTTGTTAGGTGGGACCAAGTAGTGTTTAGCTTAGGGTTAATTATTCCCCATTGAGTGAAGACCCTTCAGAGTACTCTACACCATGCCCTCTGAATAATGAGGTTTTCCAGTCTAGCTGTTTGGAACAAGTGTTATTCTCTGACCCTGTGTGAGCTCCTGGCACTATTCCCACTTGCCCTTTTGGGTGATTCTTCCCTCAGCTTCAGGAAAAGTCCCTTCACATACATGCCTAAATCAGTACTCTGCTGAACATACTCAAGGGGGCCCTCTACAAATCCTGGCCGTTCTTCCCCTGTGCATCATCTCTTCAGCAGTGTTCCCTGTGAACTCCTGCTGCTTTGGTTTCCCGAGATTCTCAGCTCTGCCTCATCAACTCAGAAGCTATCAAACTTCACCTACATTGCCCTCTACTTACTGTGGTCTGGAAACTTTCAAGGCAATAGGATGGGCAGTTACAGAATGTGGCTTGTTTTCTTCCCATCTCTCAGGGATGATTGCCCTTTGTTGCCTGATATCCAGTATTGAAGCTATTGTTTCATATTTTTTTTCCCAGTGTTTTTGTTGTTTTAAATGGAAATATAAATCTAGTCCCTGTCGGCCAGAAGCAAAGTCAACAATTTTTTTTTTAAATTGTGGTGTTTTATACACAGAACAGCACACATAATTACCTAGTCAAATATATCTGAAGTGCTAGGAATCAACTTGAATAATATATACCAGCTCTAGTTTTCACATTTAGTTTTTTGAACAGATATCTTAAATTTTACACAAAAGCCAAAGAGCCATTGTTGTTGTTGTTATGTGCCGTCAAGTCTTCTCCGACTCATAGCAACCCGTCTTTGGGTTTCTGAGGCAGTATCTCTACAGAAGTAGATTGCCCAATCTTCCTTCCGAGGAGTGGCTGGTGGGTTTGAACTGCTAACCTTCTGGTTAGCAGTCAAGTGCCTTAGGCACTATGCCACCAAAGCTCCTAGCCAAACAGCAGTTGATACAATTTAATTACTTTGATCTCTGATTTCATTGAGAGATGAACAGAAGAATCTTTTTCCATGCAGATTGTGTTTCTGACTCAATTTTTGAAATTTCCAAAATCATGTTTAGCAAGAAAAAATATATCCCTTTGGGAAAACATGATCTTGACTGATCGTATATGAGTTCTTTCCCTATCAGAAAAATTATTCTGCATGTAAGTTTATCTTTTATATTAAGCCTTGAATGACTCCATTTTTATGTAACTTCTTAAATCTTCCTATTATGTATGAACCCTAGGAATTTTTATGACTTTTAAGCTTAGTTACATTGTTGAGAGTTCTGTAGATATTACTTAGAAAGATGACTAATATCCTTTCCTGTTGCCTTATTGTCCTGTCACTCTCAAGACGTTGTTCCTAAAGTAATGGCTTACATTTAAGTAATCACAAATAAACATTCATTGAAGAGAAGGAAGTTTCACTTTGGACTCATAAGGAATTTTGACTGTAAAAGAAAACGACTTATTTGTGTCCAAAACCCCATTGCCATCCAGTCAAATTCAGACTTATGATGACCCTATAGGACAGAACAGAGCTGCCCCATAGGGTTTCCAAGGCAGGAGCTCTGGTGGCGTAGTAGGGAGCTCTGGTGGCAAAGTGCCTAAGGCACTTGACTGCTAACCAGAAGGCTGACAATGCAAACCCACCAGCCGTTCCTCGGAAGAAAGATTGGGCAATCTACTTCCATAGAGATACCGCCTCAGAAACCCAAGGAGGGGTCATTATGAGTCGGAAACGACTCGATGGCACATACCAATACCAATATTTTCCAGGAGTGCCACATCTTTCTCCCATGGAGCCGCTGGTGGGTCCAAACCACTGACCTTTCAGTTAACTAACAGGAGCACTTAACCACTGTGCCACACAGGCTTCTATTTGAGTGCAGGGATATTAATTGCAACATTATTTATAGTGACAGAAAACTAAAGATCTTTCTATGAGGGACTGGTTAAATAAATTATGACATATTTATACAGTGGACTGTTATATTCAAAAGAATACACAGTTCTAACGTGCCAGTATGTAATGGTCTGCAAGATATGTTGACAAGTGAAAAGGGCACTGATGTATATATTGTTGTTGTTGTTGTTATGTGCCGTCGAGTCGGCCCCGATTCATAGCGACCCCTCCTTGGGTTTCCGAGGCAGTATCACTACGGAGGTAGGATTGCCCAACCTTCCTTTAATCATACTTAGTCTATTTCCAGAAGAATACATAAGAAACTGCCAACAGTGGTTGCCCCTGGAGAAGAGGATTGAAGATTGGAATAAGAGGGAGAGATTTACTTTTTATCGTATACGCTTTTTTTTTTTTTTTTTT
>NW_006921601.1:7370855-7377185 GCF_000298275.1 Orycteropus afer afer | reverse complement strand
TTTTTTTTTTTTTTTTTAACTTTTATTATGATGAAACATATACAACAAGACTTTTGCCAACATAACAACTTCCCAATTTATAGCTCAGGGACATTGATGATATTTTTCATGTTGTACTACCATTATTGCTTCCTTTTCCAAAAATATTCCACCACCATTAGCATAAACTCAATGCCTCCTACCCCTGGTAACCACTAATAATCTTTGGTTTATATATATATTTTTTTTTTCTTTTTCCCAACCTATCTAGGAATTTAGCCTCCCTTCCCCTCCCATCCCTTTAACCAATAAAGAAAGTTTCCTTCTATGTATAAACCTTTCCTTGAGTTTTTACAAAAGTGGACTAATAAAATATTTGTCCTTCTGTGATTATTTCACTCAGTGTAATATTCTCCAAGTTCATCCACGTTATGCAGTGTGTTACAGATTCTGCATTATTCTTCAGGGTTGCATGTATTCCATTGCATGTATGTGTCACAGTTTGTTTATCCATTCCTCAGTTGATGAGCACTTAGGTTGGGTCCATCTCTTTGCTGTTGTGAATAGTGCTGCAATGAATATGATTATGCACGTATCTGTTCTTGTCCTGGCTCTCACCTCTTTAGGATATATACCTGGTAATGGGATTGCTGGATCCAGTGGTATTTGTATTTCTAACTTTTTAAGGAATTGCCATACCGATTTCCATAGTGTGTGTATCATTTTACAGTGCCACCAGCAGTGTATGAGAGTCCCAATCTCTCCACATCCTCACCAGCATTTGTTATTTTCTATCTTGTTGAACTTTGCTATTAATGCTGGGGTGAGATGGTATCTCATGGTTGTTTTGATTTGCATCTCTCTAATGACTAATGATGATGAACATTTTTTCTTCATGTGTTTGTTGGTTGCCTGAATATCTTCTTTGGTGAAGTATCCATTCATGTCTTCTGCCCGTTTTTTAATTGGTTTGTTTGTCTTTTTAATGTTGAGGTGCTGGAGTTTTCTATAAATTTGAGAGATAAGACCTTTGTCCAATATGTAATGGCTGAATATTTTCTCCCACTCTGTAGGTTCTCCTTTTACTCTTTTGGAGAAGCCTTTTGATGTACATAACAATTTAATTTTGAGAAGGTCCCAGTCATCTAGTTTATCTTCTGCTGTTTGCACGTCTTGGGTTGTGCTTGATAGTCTATTTGTGCCATAAATTAGGGCCCCTATGTTTTCTTTGATGAGTTTTATAGTTTCAGGTTTCACATTTAAGTCTTTGATCCTTCTGGAGTTAGTTTTTGTGTATAGTGTGAGGCATAGATCTTGTTTCATTTTTCAGCAAATGGACATCCAGTTTTGCCAGCACCATTTGTTAAAGAGACCATCTCTTCCCCTATTTGTTGGATTTAGGTCCTTTGTTAAAGATCAGCTGACCATAGGTCAAAGGATCTATTTCTGGGTTCTCAGTTCTGCTTCACTAGTACGTGTGTCTGTCATCATACCAATACCAGGCTGTTTTGACAACTGTGGCTGTGTAGTAGGTTTTGAGATCTGGGAGACCTCCTCCTTTGTTCTTCCTCAATAGTGTTTTGTTTATCCAAGGTCTCTTTCCTTTCCATAATGTATGCACTTTTATGGACACATAAAACTATATATATTTTTAAGCAATTGTTATGGACGGAATTTTGTACCCAAAAAATATATGTTGTAAATCCTAACCTGTATGCCTGTGGTTTTAATCCCATTTGGGAATGGGTTGTCTTTGTTAGGTTGATGAGACAGGATTAGTGTGGGGTGAGTTTTAAGTCATTCTCTTTTGAGATATAAAAGAGATTAAACAAGCAAGTAAGAGAAGAGATGGGCAAAAGGAGCCACCAAGCCACAGGATCACCCAAGAGCAGAAGTTCAAAAGAGACAAGGACTTTCCTTTAGAGCCTACAGAGAGAGAAAGCCTTCCCCTAGAGCTGGCACCCAGAAGTTGGACTTCTAGATTCCTGTGAGGAAATAAATTTATTTGGTTAAGCCATCCACTTCTAGTATTTCTATTATACCAGCACTAGATAACCAAGACAGTCATGTACATGTATTACTTTTCAAATAAACCCATTTTTTAAAAAGAAAAAACTTAACAAACTGTATTCTTGATTTGACTTCTTTAACAGGAGTGATCGGCACAGGAATTGCCCTATCTGTCGCCTACAGATGACTGGTGCGAATGAATCTTGGGTGGTGTCAGATGCACCCACTGAAGATGATATGGCTAACTATATTCTTAACATGGCTGACGAGGCAGGTCAACCCCATCGGCCATGACTTTTGGGTGAAGGTCATCTGTTGCTACTGTGGGCTGTAAACACTTTGGTCATGGGCGAAGAATGCAGGAATGTTGTAGCGTGGACACAAGAAAACTATTTTTCCCACCTTCTTATTTTTGCTATTCTGATAATTTGTTCCATTTCTTTTGATAAATTTTCCATGTCTTCCATTTGTGGTAAACTTAAAATTTGCTACTGTTTTAAACTATATTGTACTATTTTTTATCTGTTCTAATGTGTATTAGAACTAATTGCTCTATGAATCCTTTGCCAAGGTAATGTTAACATTTCCAGAAGCTTTTAAAGCACTACTATTTTTTAGGGCAAGTTCTGGAATATTTTTAGTTAGGTTTAAAATAAACTTTGAATATAAAAACGGATGTAGCCATCTGAGGGAAATTTTTTAATAACTAAAAATGTAGAGTACATCAAAGTGCATGTTACTACTTAAAACTAGTCTTTGTGCTGGAATCTAAGGAGTGTATATACGCCCCCTTGTGGTTAATTATTGCTCCTATAATATTTTTACTTGAAATAATCCAGTTATTTTATAACTTTAGTAGTGTGTTTTGGAACTACATACTTTTTAACTCAAAGTTTCCCCAGCAGGGGGCGGGGGGGGGTGTTGATTGGTTTCTCTTTGCCCTACAAAAAATTCCTGTTTTGCAAGAGGAATGTGAAGTTGGGCATGACCTTGCCTGTGAATGGATTTATGCCTGGGAATCTTGGTACTCTGGAAGTGCTTTCCCACAGCTGGGAAGCCATTCCAAATGGCTTTTGATAATGCTCACAGTTCTTGGAGTTTCAGAAGGGAATTTTTCTTCATCTCAGATCCTAAATTTTCTATTTCTAAATTATGATAAATCACTCAAAATTGGTTTTTGGGCATTTATTTTCTTAAGGCATCTTTCTGAGGTTTAAATTCCTTAATTAAGAAAGAAGAAAACAAGATATACATTTTTCACCATATATACATAAAACATCTCTGAAAATTAGATAATGTGGCTTTCTTACTGTTTCATTGTACTTCCTTTGAAATAGTCTAAAAGAGTAAACTAATAGAATTATGTCTTCAGTGGAATAGCAACCATTTTTTAAAATGTTGGCTTATAAAATTTTTGCTTAGCAAAATTTTTATTTTATATTAAACAATAGCATTGCAGCATATAATAAAACTGACATCTCCTTTTTAATATATTTTAACATTCCGGGAAGGTTTTCTGATCTATTATTGGCAAGTTGCCAATACTGCTATTTTTCCAAGTACTAAGGTATACAATTTTAAGTTGCTGCTTACTGATGACAGAATTTTTGGATCCTAGGATTTTAGTAGGCATACAAATTAATCTATTTCTAGGAAAAATGTCTGATGCAGGGTAGCTTGATTTTGCTTCCAGAATACTGAAGAGGGGAGTTACCAAGTGGCTAAATACTCACTATAGATTTTAAGCAAAGTATTGGCCTTCTATCACTGTCAACCTGGCTGGCAATGTGTGATCTTAGAAAGGCCCTTATAAAGTCAACCAGTTATAATACATATTAATGTACTGGTGATCTCAAGTGTATTAGAATTTAGTAAGAATATATTTGTTATGATGGGAGTTATTTTAAAGTTTTTTTTCCCAAAAAAAAAAGCTAATATTAAAGTCAGATTTGCATCTCCACCATGGATTCTTAATACTCCTTGTAACATATTTTGAAAAGCTTGGAAGGTGATTCTCTAAGATATTTTCCAGCTCTAAGATTTTAAATTGTCCTTTTGGAGTTTAATTGATTTTCTAATTTTAAAATGTTTCTGCAAATAAAGTTGCTTCACAGAGCTTTGGATCTTTCCAGGTACAGCCAATGATTTTATCCCCCAGAATCCTTCAGCTTTCAAGGAACTACTTAATAATGAGCTTAGTGACTTAATATTGCCAAAACCTTTGTATTTTACAATATGAACTCCAAGACACTGACTGATCTACTGTGAAATAGAAAATGTTTTTATTAGCCTTATCAATAACTGAGCAAGCACACAGTTCTAAGCTCACTCCATTAAACTGGGTGATAATTCTTTAAGTGTGAATGTTAAGTAGATTCTACTGTAATAACTAATGTTAAAAGTTGTAAATTTGTTCAAATGATGAAATGTATACTTTTTGTATTCTGTACAGCTTTGTCTTTTTTAAATCCCAAGTACTTAAATGCACTTAGATGTTAGGAAATGTAATGTGTGCCTTCTAGGATTTGTGAAATGGTTTTATGAACTCTAAGGAATTTGTTTTATAAGTTATAAGGTTTTTTATTATCCTAACTCAGTAACAAAGGGTTTGTTCATATAATAATGCTATAGAACTTTAGTTTGAGAAAATGAATTTGACTGTGTACTAAATTTGGATGTTAAAGAGTATCTGTTTAATCTTAGGACAAACTGATAAATTGTGCAATAAATAATCTTTAGCAAGTAAATTTTAACAAATTGAAGTTTTTTTCCTTATCATGTAAGTTCACATTCTTATATACTAAATGTCTGTATTCCTTCAAGGACTGTTTTATATTGTGCTTTGAGAGTTTGTGATGTTTGTGTGCATTGTTTAAAAAGCCATTTCAAATTGGATGCAGTCTCCTTATGCCTGATATATACCTGGGTAAGAAGGCTGCTTCGAGAATATTTTTGGTTCAGTGGAAATAAGAAACTACTTGGAGACTGGGAGGGAAATGAGCCGATCGTCCACATTTAGGATGGGCAACACAATGACAGTGTGATATCAGCTGTTGACAACAGACTTTTCATTAGTGTTCAGGTCCATTTAACCTACAGTAAATCATTGATAAAACAATGATTTTTACTGAAAAACAGTAAAAATCATTGATAAAATACTCCATCCTATGGAGTATTCCCAAAATATAAGAATATAATTAGAGAAGTATCTTAGAAGCTTAGTGCGGAGAAGAGATTGACCATTTCCAGTGGACATCATCATATGCACGTCATCATAAGGAAGCACACGTTTTAATATCAAAACGACATTGTATCAAAAGGCATAAAAGCCTTCTCAGAGGTTTTGATAATCTTGTGGCTGTTTATAGTCTTGCCTTGTCATCTTCTATCTTTCTAATAAAATATTTATTCTTTACAGGGTAAGAGTGCAGAGATTTCCAAGGAACCGTGTTTCGCTGATTTGTGTTCCTTTTAATGCAGTTAGTTCTTTGTAACTGTTCTTTGTGGCAGTCATAGGTCAGGTATAGAAGGTTTAGCTATATCACCAATATATTAGCTTTAGTTTTATCTACAAACCTAGTAAAAGATAAATAGTGTTTTACTAACATAGCACTCAGAAACAAGAGAAAGCTGGGGTTGGGGGGTGCTTGTTAACTTTGTTCTAATCTACAGTAAAAGGAAGCAAAGGCTCACTCAGGACAGTTGGCATTGACAGGTGCCAACCCTGGAGCCCTGGTTTGTTCATGAGGCAGAGAGCAATAATGTTGATCATTTCAGTAACACAGTTTGAAGTAACATATAAAGTGGGCCTTTTAAAATAAGTAAGAGGTGACAGGACTCAAATTCAAAAACTGTTCTTTTAGAAACCTGGACCAGTATATAATTGCTTTTGGTTCCAACTGCAAACACAAATGAAAGCAGGCATTCACTCCCAAAAAGGCCAATTACGTACAGCGACGTAAATAGCAAGTGTTGTAGAAAAAGATGTCCAAGAAGCTGGCTGGTCAGATAAAGTCCAACAAATGTCAGCTGGGCAGACCAAAATACTATCTAGGGAAAAGGAAATGATCATGTGTGGCTTTACGCATAAACTATAACAGGGCAGAGTTCAATAAAAATTAGATAGCAGAGCTTTATTTCTGGGTCAGAAGCTTCAGTTTGAAAAGTTAGTTATTCTAGTAAATCTCACCCATGTTTGAGTCTTAGTAAAAAATAAGTTGTTGTTGTTATGTGCCGTCGAGTCAAACCCGACTCATAGTGACCCCTCCTTGGGTTTCCGAGGCAGTATCACTACGGAAGTAGGATTGCCCAACCTTCCTTCCGAGGAGTGGCTGGTGGGTT
>NW_006921601.1:7364008-7370755 GCF_000298275.1 Orycteropus afer afer | reverse complement strand
ACCTTCCTTCCGAGGAGTGGCTGGTGGGTTTGAACCGCCAGCCGTCTGGTTAGCAGGCAAGTGTCTTAGCCACTATGCTGCCAGAGCTCCCAAAAATAAATTAGCAATTGTTATTGATAGCTTTTCATGAATGTCCAGTCTTAAAATAAAAAGCAGATATTTGTTTTAAATAATAATGAAATTGAAATAGTTTTAATTCATTGATCCACTGTCCTGACAAACTTTATTTAATAATTCTTTAAAAAATTCTTGGTACAGAAAAATGGCAATGACAAACTGTATAATACTTTCTATGTTAGGGCAAATGTATACAAATGAGGGCTTTCAAAAAATGATGAATTCCTAGGATAAATACTGGGTTTTCATTCCATTTCATGATTAGCTATTAGATGAGCATGTATGTTTGCCTAGTGTAAGACTGTAAGTTCTGTATGCTAAGTTGACCAGTGAAAGGGACAAGCATTATGAGGTTACAGGACAAGACGATTTAAATTCAAATAAATATATTCACACGCAAAAATCAGGTTCTTCTAACTTTATAACGACTGAAAAAGGATCTCCTATAGGCTAAATATGCCCACAGAAATAGACAGGAAGATCCTTGAGGAGCTTGTCGAGACATACATATTCTTGAGGAGCACATATACTTTAAAAATTGCCAAAAAAAAAAATTCATTCAGTGATTCAACATTTATTGAGCACCTACTACATACCAGGTGCTAGTAATACAGAAGAAGAATACATCAGTAAAGCTTAAATTTAGATTGGTCTTCAAAATTACTTCCCTCCTGGCCCTTGGGACTGTGTCTTCTCAAGAAGTCTGGGTATTAGGTAAGGGAGAGGTTTTGCCTTTTAAAAAGATATATGTGTCAGGTTGCAGTGATTTGGGGTGAGGGTAGGGGGAACTAACATTTATGAGACCTAATGGAACAGTGGGAAAATGACTGGATTAGAAGTAAGGGAACTTAGTTCTATCTGGTCTTATTACCTGAAGCAAATTTCACTTCTCTGGCCCTAACTCTGAATCAGTCAAATTAGACTTGGGCTTCAGTTACAGAATATTAGTGCCAAAGGGAACAGAGATCATCTGCTGTCTAGTCTACTGGGTCAGTGCTGACTCCTAGCAACTCTAAAGGGCAGAGAACTGACCCATTGCTATAAATTTTTATGGGAGCAGATCACCAGGTCTTTTCTCCCACAGAGTGTCTGATGATGGGTTCAAACCTCTGCCCTTTCAGGTAGCCGTTGAGCACTTAACCATTGTGCTACCAGGGCTCTTGAGAGATCATCTAACCGTGTGCTTTTCAGAGTTTTTCCCCAGAAATCATTAGTTCAAATGAAAATGTTATCCAGAAGCTCCAGTACAAGACTGATGAAAGCAAAGTCACTTTGAAAAAATAAGGGCAGCACCCAGAAACACACTTACCCCTTCCCTCCCTGACCCTGAAGTGGTCTGTGATGAGAATTCACAGAATACCATTTGAAAACTATACAGCTAGTCTTAAAACCCTCACTTTTTAGATGAGGAAACATTTGGCTTCCTAAATAGAAATGGGGCCTAAATAAAACACTTTAAGAAATTCATTTTAAAAAAACACAAATTGTCAAAACAATTTTTCTATTTTAATTTTTTCAAAATAGCCCCTTTATGAAAGGGAGCTTTGAAATGGATTTTAAGGCAGCCAGCCCACCAAGGCTGAAATGAACGACTACCAACCAGCTTACAGGGCCTATAGAGGAGGACAAAAACCACACAATCCTCATATCACCTGGCATTTGACTGGAAAATCCTGGCCCCTACAACATATGCACTGGCGGTTTCTAAAGAAATATTTGGAAAACTAGGAACGTGTTCAGACAAGTGCCCAGCTCCCTGATCTCCAAAGAAAAGTCATCATCTATTACTCAGACACATGAACAGAAGTGGGCATGTTAGATCTTAAAGTGAACAGTGCAACCAAAAATCACTAGTTTGAAAGTTCTTCAGAGGCATCCTCTCCATGGAGTAAAGTCCTAGTTTGGTATCTTGACCACTGTTAGTCACAGCAGACCTGAAATTAAACCAAAAAGTTCAAATGCATGTCCCATGGACCTCTTTGGTCAGGGCTGTGATCTCTTCTGATTTCATGGCATCGGACAGGAAGCTGAGCTCGTTGCATAAGGTCTCGTAACGAAATGCCATCCGGATCTGAGCAACATTTGTCTTTCGAATGTCATTTCCTTCAGGTCCTTCTATATAATAATTTAGTCCCAGAAACTTTTGTTTTTCCTGTAAACCAATAAAATACAAATGAAACAGTATACCTTAGAGTCACTTTTTTATATCCACATAGACAACTTTAAGATTAGCCAAAGAATACCTGTTCCCTCAAGACAGATCCTCACTCAGGACATCTTTCCCCATAAGGCTTTTATACAACTCCTCCTGTCCTTCACATCCTCAGAATGTCACCCTGGTAACTACATTCATTACCTTCACTGCTGACTCTGCTTTCCTTTATCAGAAGGAAAAAGATAAGGACTGGAGGAGCTGCTGGGGATGGGCAAGGCAAGACCAATGTGTTAAGACTAAGAAGTCCCTCCTGAGAGTTAACAAGAAGGCAGTCAAGTGTTAGGGCTACGCCAAGAAGCACTCCCACGTAACAAGATCTTTGAGCATTTTACTCTTTTCTGCATCATCATCCAACAATAACGTCACCTGAGGCAGCCTTCTTCCTGTGCCAGTGGCATCATCTGGGGGAGTTTCCCCGGGGCCCAAGCTACCATGCTACCATCTAAAAGAATGGTCCTCAACCCAAGCTCCACATTAGAATCACCTAGTGTCTTGGTTATCTAGTGCTGCTTCATAGAAATATTACAACTGGATTGCTTTGACAGAAATTTATTTTCTCACAGTTTAGGAGGCTAAAGGTCTGAACTCAGCATGGCCCTAGGGAAGGCTTTCCCTCTGCGTCTGCTCCGGAGGAAGGACCTTGTCTCTTCAGCTTCTGCTTCCTCGTTTGTTGGAGATCTCCGCGTGTCTTGGCATCTATCTTACACCATCTGTCCCTCTGCATGCTTGTTTAATGTCTTATATTTCAAAAGAGACTACTTCAGGGTACACCTTACGCTAATCATTTCTCATTAACATAAAAAGACAACCCATTTCCAAATGGGATTACAACCACAGGCATAGAGCTGAGAATTTAACAATACATATTTTGGGGAAACATAATTTAATCTGTAACACCTTAAAAAAGGGGGAGCTTAAAAAAATACTGATGCCCAGGCCCCATCCCTCGAGTTTTTAAACTCAATCTAGGTACTAGTCATCTACTCAAGAAACGTTGAATACCTACTAAGTACCAAGGATTTTTCTAGGTCCTGGAAATAGAAAGCCGAACAAAACAGTCCCTGCCCTAAATATTGAGTACAATGTCAGTAGAGGGGATAGAAAATGATGGGAAGGATGTGGCTACTTTAGAATGAGCATTAGGAGCTCAGGTAGCATAGTGCCTAAGGCACTTGACTGCTAACCAGAAGGCTGGCGGTTCAAACCCACCAGCCACTCCTCAGAAGGAAGATGGGGCAATCTACTTCCATAGTGATACTGCCTTGGAAACCCAAGGAGGGGTCGCTATGAGTCGGGTCCAACTCAAAGGCACATAACAACAACAACAGTCAGGAGCAAGGAGGTGACATTAGAGTAGAGATCTAACATTGGAGTAGAGATCTGAGAATCTCCTAGAGCTTGAGTTTCACTGCAACAGAGACCCAGTCTGTGTTGTTCATCACTGATCCACCAGTGGGCATTCACTGTACATTTGCTGAAAGGATGGGAGGGACAGAGGGCAGTCTTGGCACACACTGTACCTGATGTGAGAGGCCACTCTGCAGCACGCTGTTCCTGGCAATTTCACACAGGTCACACGTGCTCAGCTTCCACACTTGGGCTGCAATCGCATACTCTTCCATAAGTGCTTCCTAGATCCCTCCCCCAAAAGGAGGTTTATTAGATGTGCAGTATTCATTTCAACGCTAAACATATTTCCAAAGTTAGAAATATTAAGCATCTAGCAAGCATATCTAATTTTTCTTCAATAACTGGCACCTTGATAATCAAGCAACATCACGCCTGTGAGTTGGAGTCGACTTGACAGCATACAACATCATCCTTTGAATGAAATCTCAAGTTACCAGAGTTTAAAAAAAAAAAAAAGAAAGAAAGAACACCTATACATTTCCTTGTTGGGCTGCAGTTGAGTGTGCCTGTGATATTTAAAGCCCTGAGCCAGGCACTGGGGATACCAGTCTATGCCCTCCTGTGACAATCCACCTTGTCATGCGCATATTTAGTACCTGCTCTGTAGTGTTAGGAGCTCTGGTGGCATAGTGCCTAAGGCATTTCACTGCTAAACAGAAGGCTGGCAGTTCAAACCCATGAGCCACTCCTCAGAAGGAAGGTTTGGCAATCTACTTCCATAGTGATACCTCCTCGGAAACCCAAAGGGGGGTCACTGTGGGTCGAAATTGACTTGACGGCAGTGAGTTTGGTTCTTTGGAGTTCTGTAGTAATGCTTTTTATTTAACATGCCATTTGAAGACTATCCAAATAGAAAAGTCAATGAATAAAATGCCAAGGACAGAAATGAAACATTAAAATAAGAATGAGAAATAGTCACAGTATGAGTAGTGAGATAGTGTAAACTCCGAAGGATTGGGGTTTGAGCTGTGGTCGTGCTGTATATCTTCTGGGATGTGAAATGGTGTGTATTAATCACCAGCCCTTCCATCACCCCTGCCCCATTGCTTCTGATTCCTGGAGCAGTGGTTTTCAGAAGTGTGGTCCAAGGATGCCTTAGGGTCTTCAAGACTTTTTGGGATCCACATGTTTCTCCCTTTTCCAACTATATAGCTGTGTAAGGTTGGATTTTCTTCATATACCATGAAAATGTGGTCCACAACAGAGTGAATGCAGAAGCAGATATGAGAATCCATTGTCTTCTTTAAATCAGACATAAAAGAGATTTGCAAAACATAAAAGAATGCCACTTTTCTCAGTACTTTTTTTTGGCTTTGGAAAATACTATTTTGCACAAAAATTGTAATACAATTCATTTATTAATATTTAATTGAATTAAATTTTTCACTTAATTTCTAATACAATAAATATCAATACACATAACTCACATAAGTAAGAGCTCTTTGAGGGCCTCATTTTTTAAGAATATAGACGGGTCCTGAGACCAAAAGGTTTGAGAACCACTGTCCTAAAAAAATACTTTGTCTCTTCTATTTTTGCTAATCAGTGGTTGATCTTACGAACACCGTCAAAATGTCCTAGGTATACTTATGGCTGGCCCCATGGTCCGTTCCTCTTTTGCCAGAGATCCAAACTTAGTAATAGTAATAACAATAACAATAGTAGTAGTGGGAAAAAAAAAGCAACATTCTGAATACTTGCTATATACAGACACTATATTAGACCCTTGGTCTCATTATCTTAATGAACCCTTACAATAAGGTAGAGGTAGAACTAGAGAGAGACAATGTTACCCCATTGTACAGATAAGGAGGAAAAATATTCAGAGTTCAAGTAATTTCGCCAAGTCACAGAGCTAGTAAGTGTCAAAGAATGGGAAAAAGAGAGAAGGGCAAAGAAATGAAATTGTGCTTTGAAGAGTTCAAGAACCCCAAAGAGAGGGCTTCTGGAAGGAATAGACCCTCCCCAGTGGCTTACTACCCCACCAGCACCGTCTCCAAAGATAATTGGCCCATGCATTCAGGACCTTGCAGTGAGAGGACAGGCCAAAACTGATGCTTGATGGGAGCACCATTGCCCCTTCCAAAAAAATTCTTACCTTCGTGTAGTGGAACTGCATGGGGTCATCGGTGGAGAGAGAAACGTGCAGTCCCTTGTGCAGGAATTCCCTCAGAGGATTTTTGGAATATTCGAGGAACAGACTATTGTTGCTAAGAGGTGACATCGCAATGGGGATCTGAGCAAGGTAGTAGAGATACTGCAATACCGGACTCTGCCAAAGAACCACCAAATTCATGTGACAAGTGCCAGAGAAGGAGGGAGGGAAGGGGAAAAGTAGAAACAGGGAGGAAGGGAGAGAAGCGTACATTAGTAGAAACCAGGGTCTGGGCAGTGTTTGTGCAAGTTCTCAACCAAGCCCAAGTTCCTCAAAGCCAGACCCCATGCTCCTTCCCCATCTATGTCCCTCTCATTCCTCTCTGGTGACTGCCCTTCACTTGCTCACTCTAGGCTCCAAACTGGAGGCACAAGCCCTACTGGACTCAGCTCCCAGAAAGAAGAGCAGCTACACCGCCCAAGGCTTACCCCACTCAGTGTTTAGCTCCTCTCCCCCAGATACCCAACAGGTTAGTCCAGGAGATGACCCACTCTTGTTGTTGTGTTGTTCTAACTCCAGGCTTTCATGTTGAGAATGTAAACACTGTCTCCTGGAAGATGAGCCCTGAAGGGATGGGAAGGAGCTGACCTGATGGGGTAGAGTGGCCTCCCACACAGAAATGTGTCATGTAGTGAGACCTCTCCAGGGACCAGGGCAGGGGAGCATTTTAAGCACACATCGTTCCTAAAGAAGTGATCCAGAATATGGAGAAAGTTGAATACAGAGTTCAGGGTAGCATCATTTACACGAGTGAAAAATTGGATGTACTCCATGTGTCCAACAATTGGAGACTGGTTAAATCAGACCATCCAAAGGGATGGAGCCATTCACCCAACAGCTTTTAGAATGA
>NW_006921601.1:7361324-7363908 GCF_000298275.1 Orycteropus afer afer | reverse complement strand
GAAAACAACTGCCATCATGTGGATTCCAACTCATAGTAACACCATGCAACAGAATGGAACTGCCCTATAGGGTTCCCAAAGCTGTAATCTTTACAGAAGCAGACTGCCACATCTTTCTCCCTTAGAGCAGCTGGTGAGTGAGTTTGAACCACTGACATTTCAGTTAGCATCAGAGCATTTAACCATTGTGCCACCAGGGCTCCTTATGATAATGAACACATTAAAAATATGCTCTGAAAAAAAAAATGGAAACACTAATACTGGCTATTTCTACTAAAGCAATAGCCATAAGGTTTGCTTTTTTCTCCCCATTTCTCCATTTTCTAAGTTGTAATGTATTTGATTATATAACTTACATAATTAAAAATAGAACCAAGGTAACTAACGTCAGGCCAGCTCAGAAAATGTTCCCACCTTCTAGCATCACTGGCTGGAGCTTCCCAGGGATGGCAGGAGCCCAGGTGATCCCAGTTCTTGCAGGGGAGCCCAGAGAAGGGCAGATACTGCAGGGCAGAGCCCTGTGAGGGGCTCAGTTATTACCTTCTTGAGGAGCAGCCCATGGGAAATATTGTCGGCAGTCAGGAAAGCAGACACCAGGTGGGTGATGGAGCCAGCCTCCCCACAGTGAGGCCGGAACAGGAAAGTGCTCAGGCCTCGTTCCCTGAAAGAGAAGGTAGGCTGTGGGTCCACTGTGCATGGGGCATCAAAGGCCTAGGACTAGTATTCCTAGCTCAGGAGAGACAGTTACCCATAGCAGGGTCAGCACAGCTGACCCAGTGCAGCCCAGAAACTATCCCAAAATGTCAGAGGTGTAGGCCCAAAGCTCCTGAGAACCAAGAGACATCATCTCTGAGGGATAGAAAGGGAGTCTAGTAATAAGAACAGACCCTGCCCTCCCTCAACCCCCCTCACCAGAACTTGCAGCCCAGGTCCAAAGAACTTCAGGCTAGAAAAGGCATGAGAAGCCATCGAGTCCTATCTCTTTATAATAAAAATGGATAAACCAAGGCCCATAGAGTGAAGTCATTTGCTCAAGGCCACGGAGTGAGTCAATAGCAGAGCTAGAATTAGAAGCCCCCTCCAAAAGCTCTGCCCAGGATTAACCCACTCCCAACATCAGGCCATCTTCTCTCAGTCATGACCGCATTCAAAGGCTCCACATCCACGAACTAGCATTGACTTAGGCTGAGCTAGTGAGGCCCTCAAGGCCCAGCCAGGAGCAGGAAGAACACTAGGCCGGCAAGAAGATGGGGGATTAGCATCCTGCTGCACTAGGCATCCAACTGCTGTCCATGTATGTCTTGGTGGGAGGCCATCCATGTAAGATCATTTGAATATAAGCCCTATGAGGGCACGAATTTAGTCTGTTTTGTTCTCTATTATATAGCCGGCACCTAGCAGAGTGCTGTCACATAGCAGATGCAATAGTATTTGTTGATTGGATATGTATGTCAACATTGTTAGTGTGTGTGGTTCAACATATATGTATGTGTGTTGGTATGATTTATATTTGTACATATAGAAACTATACATATATACATGTATGGTGAATACTGTATGTGTGTGTGTGTGTGTGTGTGTGTATATATATATATGAATGTGTGTATGTATGGTGTGTATCTGACATTATGCATAGGGTGCACATCTGTATTGGCATACATGTCATAATGGGCATGTATGCATGTGTCTGTAATGATACCAATATGTGCCTGTGTGTAGGATGCTGGGGTATGCCATATATTTTGAGGTGTGTGGACACATGGACATGTGTGTTGGCTTCGGTGCACATAGACACGTGTGTTTGTGTATGTGCTAACAGGTGAACACGTGTGTGTAAAGGGGCTGGGCTCACCCACCTGCGGAGATTGTTGAGCACCATGATGTTGACGTACATGTAGTACAGGTAATAGCTGTAGGGCGGGTTCTGCTCACTGGTCCAGATGTCTGGGCTGGGGCTCTTGTCCGAGAACATGTGGTCACTGTGCTTCGACTCATCATCCACGCTGTCAAACCCTGTCACCTGGGCAGGAAGAGGGGTCCTGAGCATCAAGCCAAGGCAGAAAAGGTCTCCCGGGGCTTAGAGCTGAGCTACCAAAATCTCTCTTAAGGTTTGCACCTCAGTTAGGGACCCTGTGGCCTGCTTGAGGCCACAGTCCTCCCAGAGGTGGCAAGTGGGCACAACACCACTCTCTGTTCCTCCAGAGCTTCCAAAAGTACCCAGAAGGCCAGACTGGAGAATGCCAAGCACCTGTGTGGTAGTGGTGACAGGGTCAGAGGATGTGATACCATGCCACCATACCCACCGTCCATCCTTCTATAATGCCAAGTAGATCAGCCCTACAGGGTACCCAGCAGCCACTGCCATCAGCAACAGGCACAAAGGGCTGTGACGGGAAGGGGACAGGTATGCCCATGCACCTACTGTAACTCAGGCCCTGCTTGAAGCACCGTGTCCACATGAGCTACTTTAAGACTCAGAGCATTCTCAAGCGGCCAACAAACATATGAAGAAATGCTCACGATCATTAGCTATTAGAGAGATGCAAATCAAAACAACAATGAGATACCATCTTGCTCCAGCACT
>NW_006921601.1:7319015-7359679 GCF_000298275.1 Orycteropus afer afer | reverse complement strand
GAAAAAAAGACTCAGAGCAGCCCTGTGAGAGAGGGATTGGTGTCATTTTACAGTTGAGCAATTAAGGAACTTCCCAAATGAGACAACCAAACCTGAAGGTGGAGAATACCCTAAGGCATGTCCCAGGCATGGCCATCTGAGACTAGCCTGGACGCCTCACAAGCAGGCCTTGGCCCTTTCCAGGAGAGCCCATTGGAAAGCTATGGTTCTCAGGAGGTAGGTCCTGCCCCTATGTCCTCATTGGGAACTGTGATAGTTGGGGTTGTGTCAACTTGGCTAGACTATGAATCTGAGTGTTTTAAGTAGTTGTGATGTAGTTATTCCCCATGATGAGACTGGTAATCAACTCCACGTGGAATCTCCTGGAGCAGCTGAGTAGCTGCCTTAGGGAAGTGGTCTGCTTCCAGTATATAAGAAGTTTTGAGAAAGGTCTCTGCAGTTTTTTGGCATGCTTGGACCCTACAGTCTTCATTTAGTTGCCTGCCGTATATCCTGCCATTCTTGGCACTATCTCTGGACTTGAACTAGTAGCCTGCCATATTGTTTGGTAATACTGGGACTGTGCCATTTTATTTGTTGACCTTAGGCTTATAAGCCTCAGCAGCCAGCAGCTGCCTGAGTGAAGAGATGCCTCTTGTTCCAGTGAGCTGGGAGCAAGAAACAGCTCAACGTAGCCCAAGGTCAAGGGGCTTTCACACAGGCCCTAGAGCTGGCACTTTGAACTTGGACTTCTAGCCTCCAAAACTGTAAGAGAACAAACTCCTGTTTGTTAAAGTTACTCATTTGTGGTATTTTCTGTTAGACAAGCATGATGTAACCAAGACAGGGATTACCCTATAAGCTGAGTTAGAGATGCCTCAGGAAACCCATCCTTCTACTGCAGTTACACCTCAACTGGCACCCAAACTCTGCCCCTGGGTGACCCTACCCTGGTCATCAGGCTGGCTTTCAGAGCCTTCTAGTTGATTCTAGAGATCAAGCCTCAACCAAGAATGTACCTACAGAAGATACAGGACACAGCCTCTTGGCCAACACATCAGGGCAGTTTTGCTAACATATCCGCTTCCTTTTCCTCAGGCACAACAGCATTTTGGGAAGAGGAACACCAGATGAGAGAAAGACTGTCCAATCTCACTCCATAACTGGTCCAAACTGGGGTGCTCCCAGACCCCAGCTAGGTCTTTCAGCCTGTTCCTATAAAGGCAGTAGGGGCCAGAGGAGGAAGACCATGAGGGTCTGGGCCAGAATCTTGCCCATTGTAGAGTCATTTCTGTCAAAGGAAAGGGCCAGGTCCCTGCTATGGCTCTAGGCATCCCCTGGATGGGTCGGGAGGGCAGAGGAGGGCCTCAAGTGCTGCTCTGTGCTCACCACCCAATACTTCACCTGAAGTCTCCATGTCCTGGTTTTTCCACCTTTGGAAGAAGGATGAGGTTAGGCCCTCCCCTGGGCTCTAGATCCAACTGATGCCGAGCCTCACCACCTTGGTCTCCCCCAGGCCTCAAACACAAACATGTCCAAACCCCAACTCTCCTCCTCTTCCCCAAGTCTGCTCATCTCCCACTGGTGGCAGTGACCTCTGAAAGGTGCCAGCCACATCCACTCTCTTACAAAGCCAAACCCCTGGGAGGCATCCTAGACTCTTCCCTCTTCCTCACCTTCAGTCTTTGCCCTGTCAATCCTACCACCCACCCCTTCTTGCCAAGACCCCTGCTCTGCCCACAGAGTCCCTGCCATCTGCTCAGGGCCACAGGCTGGTAAGTTACTACACACCTCACTTTTCTTCCTTGGAAAGCAGTTTTGTCTAGGGGTAATGGCACGTGCTCTGGAGTCAGCCTGCCTGGATATGAATTCCAGTTCTGCTACTTTTTAGCTCGTGACCCCACTGTTTTAATTTCTTACTGTGTAAATTGGAGCTAGTACTTCATAGAGCCTGTTTGAGGATTAAATGAAATACTCCATGGACCTAACACATGACATGCACATAATTCTGCTTATTATTAACCGAGTAGTGATAATGATAGGATAATTGACATGGTGTGTATCACTAGGTGGGGCAGTTAGCAATTGATAGATGTGAGCTCTCACCACTGGTCCAAGCTCCCATCATCTGTCTCCATTGCTGGAACAGGCCCTCTGACTTGACTCTCTTCTTGCCCTTCCCCCCACCTCCAACTACCTTTTGTTCCAGGCCATTCTCCACGTAATAGCCAGAATGATTTGTTTAAAACAAATTCCATGATGTCCCTCCACTCATTCAAACTCCTTCTTGGCACCTGCCCCTCTACACACACACTGGCTCAATCACCTCTCCCTCACCCCCCAGGCCGCTAGGCTCCTCCCTGCCAGAAATCACCTGGACCAGGTACTGAGCTTGCCTCTCACTATCTGCACCCCTCTATTCTGGACACCCAGAGGATGACCAGCTACTGCCCCTTCACTCTCTTTCTGGTTAAGTCTCTCCTTCATCCCTTCTCTCCCTCTCCCATAACTAACCACACATGGAAGAGTAACATTTCCGAGGGCTTAGTGAACTTAACCAAACAAGGTGTAAGGACTTTTGTTTGTAATGGTAAAAGCAAAGGAGTCGAAATGTCTGCATTTCTAAAGAAGACTCGACTCTAGAACTGAAGCCACCCAGCGATCACCTTTCAACCAAACAACCAAAGCCAAAAACCAAACTCACTGTCATCAAGTCGGTTCCGACTGTGACCCCTCTTTGGGTTTCTGAGGCAGTATGTCTACAGAAGTAGATTGCCCAGTCTTCCTTCCAAGAACCGATAGCCTTCTGGTTAGCAGTCAAATGCTGTAGGCACTACGCCACAATAACACTGATGATGAAGCTAGTCCTCAGAACAGTTAACCAGAACAGACCAAAAGGGCAGTATCTGCCCCAAAACAAAGCTCAATAGATAGGAAGGGGAAGGAAAGAAGGACAAATGGAAATGAGGAACCCAAGGAGGAAGTGGGAAGAGTGTTGTTATATTGAAAGGATTGCAACCAATGTCAGGAAACAAAATTTGTATAAATTGTTGAATGGAAAACTAATTTGCTTTGTAAACATTCATTCAAACCACAATTTAAAAAAGGCTGCTTCCTGATCTGGTGTCCCCAGCCTAATCTGATCAGGAACTGACTCTTCAGCCTCTCACCTATAGCTTTCCTTCCCAGGACAGGACACATCTTGCCCCATCACTCTTCCCCTGGGGCTGCCCTGAAGAGAAGGGGACATTCCTCCCTGGGCAAGGCGCCATTATTTTAGGAATTTAGTTTCCTGAGGCAACCCTCCATGTCTGGGGCACACAGATGTCAGAAAATAAAAAGAGAAGCCAGGGTGGGACTATGAGAAAATGACCCAGACAGATACCCAGAATCCTCTCCCTCCCTGTACACTAGGTGACTTGCCTGGGCACCACCACACTTACATATTTGAGGAAAAGGTGAAGCTCTCTGTGATCCTGAGGGTTGATTGTGGCCTCAAAAAGGGGCAGGAAGATGTTCTCCAGCATCTTCCCAAAGCTTGGCAGCAGCTTCTTTGACCTAAATATATCACTGGGGGATAGCAAAAATTGTTTATTAGGCAGGTTCAAGAGTCCCCTTGGCCTGTCTGTGATCAGCCCCAGTCACTTCCTCAGACACCCTGCATCCCCATTTAAATGTCTAGAATAGAGTTAGAAATGAGCCCTGAACGCCTTCTCTCCCTCAGCTCCCACTAATTTCTGCAATATTAGATATGGTTTGCAAACTCAACACACACACACACACACACACTCGCCCATCAGAGAGCTTGCTCAAGCCAGAGGCCATTCTGGGAGTGAGGTGGTAGGATTCAGGCTAAACAAGGTTCTGAGAGATGCGTCCTCAAATTTTCCAGTGACCCAAACTCTGCCTCTCAGTTCAGTTTTCCTAAGCCACATGCCACAACCTGCCCTGGGGCAATGAGCCCCACACTGGCCAGTCAGCAGGAGAGGACAGTGATGATCCAGAGAAAGGGACAGCAACCTAGACCACCAACCAGGTCACTTTATACCTTAAGCCTCACCCAAAAGAGCAATCCATCCTCCCCTCTCCTCCAATGAGAAGAAAGTAGGGCAGTAGTTCCCACCAGGGCTTTGCACATAAATATTCTTTGAAGAAGTGTCACAAAACCGTCTTTGCTAGCCACTCTTCATTGTGGGAGAATCCCTGGGGAATGAGGGGCCTAAGCCAGAACAGGCCCCAATCTCACTAATACAAACTCAATAGTCCTGGACAGACTGGCGTCCCCAGAAGGCAGAGGGCAGCCAGCATGGCTCCTTACTTACTAGATCCGGGGCACCTGGATGATCCAGCGCATGTTGGGTGAGTAGACCTTGTGTTGTATGAACCAGCGGGCCAAGTTGAGCCACTCCTCAGGACTGCGGCCATAGATAGAGAGCCGTGGCTCCGAGTACTGGTACTTGCTCTCCTCCAGCTCCCGGGCCACCTCCTATCACCAAGAGCTTGGGTCAGCCCAAGAGCATCCCAGCTGACTGAGAGACCCACCCCAGCTCTCTGCCACCAGCTGCTGCTTCATGCAGCCCCCTTGGCCACCTGCTCCTGCACTAGGAAGGCCTTATCTAAATCCCAGGGCTACTGTGTGAGCATTTGCTTAGCCTCAGCAGAGATACCTTCCTGGGGAGGAAGGCCTTGGATCTACACCCAGTCACACTGCAGAGCAAGGCCAACCATCAGAAGCTTCTCCATGGTGAGCTATTCTGTGAACAGACAGGCAGACAGCCTGGATGCTGTGAGCTCTGCTGGATATGGGTATCCTTCCCTTCCTCTTCCCTGCAACTACAACTGCAACACAGCCCAGAGAAGGGCAGTCTTGGCAAGCACTGGGCACCTAGGCACCTCAGCCTGTACTTGAGTTAGATGGTGGGTAGAGGAGGGCTCCAGGCCACACAGGGCCCCACCCTCTGAAGGCAGATGCTGACAGATATGCCAGCCCCCTGGCCCCTGAGGAAAGCTTGGCAGCTCACTCACCTTGACCATTCGAGCAAAGTACTCTCCTCCTAGGTAGTTTTCAGTTTTCAAATAGAGGTCACGCAGCTCACTAGCTCCCACAGGGTTGTACTTGGAGTTGAACTTGTCAAAACGATGGAAAGTCTGCCGGCCCTGGAGAGAGGAGATCACAAGCCAGATCAACACATTGTTCTGTACTCACACACACATCCTTTTCTCTGGGCCTTTACAGACACCTGTGGGCCACCATAAAGATGTCCTCTATGTCATTTATTTCAAGAAAACCAAACTCACTGCCATTGAGTCGATTCTGACCCCCTTTGGGTTTCCAAGGCTTACCACCAAATCTTTATGGAAGTAAATTGCCCAGTCTTCCTTCCAAGGAGTGGCTGGTGGATCAGAACCGCCAACCTTCTGGTTAGCAGTCAAATGCCTTAGACACATCTTGGGAATTCTTGAGGGCCAGGACTATGATCCCCACTCAGTCAGCCATGGAGCCCTTTTGTGAGGCCCTCTGTGAAGGTAGCTCAGGAGGCTTTATGCTCCAAGGTACAGTGCTAGGAGCATGGCTGGCTTAGTGTACAGGCAATACTAGATCATTTAGCAATCCATAATAAAGCATTGCCTATTACTAACTAGACTTTGTCAAGCCCTTTCCCCACATTACCTCATGTGGTCTTTTAATAACTTTGGAAAGTCAGTAAGGCACATGGAAGTCATCTTTTTATATAAATAAATAACAGCCCCATGGCTGCTCCCCAGCCTTATTATTTTCTCAGGCCAAATCACCTCTCACTATCTCCACAGTTAAAAGACAGAGCTGCTTACAAAGTCAGGCTCACTTGAAGCACAACTGTGGCCACGTTCCAGAGGACTGAGACCCCAACAAGGGCTGTTCTTGGCCTGAGGCCCTGGGTAGCAGTGCACATACCGCATGGACATCCAGAGAGTCCACAGTGAGGTCGTAGGGGTCCATGTGCAGGCTGTCGAACACCTGCCGTAGGGTGATCTTCCTGCCCCGCTTCTCGGCTACAGTCCTGTCAGGCTCCGTCTGGTAGGTGTGCTTAATGAAGCGCAGCAAGTGCTTCTGATTCATACAGGCAGCTGCATGGATATGTGTGTCCACCTGCAACACAGCACCCACTGGCCCATGAGCCAGGCCACCATCTCCAGCAAAAAAAGTCAAGATGCCCAACCCCGACTGTGGAGCCACAGAGCCTCAGCACCTTATGGACCACGGAAGCAACCCCCACCAATGCCTAAACCCCTCCCCATTCCTCCTGCTAGACTTCCCAACTGGCCTCTGTCTAGCCTTTCTAAAATGTAAATTTAATTTGGTCACCCCTCTATTAACAGATCTTCAGTGGCCCACATCATCTTCAAGATAAAGTCCATGCTCCTTAGCCTGCACAATCCTGTGCTCCAGCCATAACAAACAACTCACAGGTGCTCACAGCCCCACACTACTCCACACCATGTCATTTGCCCATGCACTTCCTCTGCCTGGAATGCCTTGTTCCTCCCCACCAATCTCATCGACCTGGAAATTTCCTGTGACTTCCTTTACTTGGAGGCCAATCCTGATCCCTCAAGCACAACTGATCGTTCTTTCCCTTAAACAACCTGGAAGCCTAGCACAGAAAGTCCTATTCCTATATATGTCCTCTTGATCCACTTTAACATTCTTCTGTCTACTCCTTCACTAGACTGGGAGGTCCTCAAGGACAGAAGCAATGTCCAATGCACGTAAGTCTCCAGTGCTAATGTCAGAGCCTCATACAAAGTATTAGTTGACTGAACAGATGGATGAATGAACAAATGAATATGTATGGTCGTTTCCAGTCATTCCAGTGATGTCCACATCTTCCTAATACCCTAAGCCCCCACCAAATGCTCCACAAAATCCTACTCTTCACATTGATCTCTCTTGGAACCCCCAGAGCATTCCCAAAGCAAGGAAGGCATCAGAGACCAGCCACCACCACACACTTCCTTGGCTTGGAAGGTGTTCTGGTTACCTAGTGCCACTTTGACAAGAAATATACCACAAATGGGATGGCTTTAACAAACAGGAGTTTATTTTTACAATCTGGAGGCTTTAAGTCAAAGTTCAAGTGCCAGGCTCTAGGAGCTGGGTGAAAGCCCCTCAACCTTGGGGTCCAGCTCTGTCTCCTGCTCCTGGCCCAGTGGAGCTAGAGGTGTTTCCTCACTCAGATGGCTGTTAGCTGTTGAGGCTGAGAAGCCCCAAGGTTGACAAGTAAAAAGGTACAGTCCCAATGTTACCAAACCACACAGCAGGCCATTAACTTAAGTCCATTGTAAGGCCCAAGGTTGGCAGAGCATAGCAGGCTACTGAGCAACAACACGGCTACATGCAGGGTCCAAGCGTGCCAAAGGCTAGAGACCATTCCCAAGGCTTCTCCTTAAATACAGGAAGCAGACCACATACCCAAAGGCAGCTACTCAGCTATTTATGGTAGAGTCCACCATGGAGTTGATTGCCAGTCTCATCATGGGGAATAACTACCACCAGCTGCCCAGCCACTCAACCAGGCCCAGCCAAGTTGACACACAAACATAACTACCACAGAAGGTTACACCTCATCTAAACCTTAGAGCACCCAAACCCAAAGAACAGCTGCTCTACTGACTCTAAGCCAGATGTGGGGCCCAAAGCCAAATAGCTTAGAACAAATCCTAAAAGCAGAAATGCACAGGGAACTTTTCCCATACTATATAGGCCTTAGTCACCCTTCAAGCCTGGAACTGAACTCACCCCTATGGCTGGGCTTTCAGACAAACAATAGACAGGACTATGGGGTGAAAAATAAACACCAGGGAGGTAGGCACTCCTTTGAATTATCAACCATATGAGATCAAAAGGGCAGTATCTGCCCAGGGATAAAGGCCAGAAGGCAGGAATAGATAGGAAAGGACAGATGGATATGGTAAACACAGGGAGGAAGTGGGAAGAGTGCTATTGTGTTGGGACTGCGATCAATGTCATGAAATAAAATGTGTATGATTGTTGAATGGAAAACCAATTTGTTCTGTAAACTTACACTCTAATTTAAAAAGGAAAAAAGGTTCACCAGGGTCTCACAATATCTTGTGGGATTTCTCAGTCTTCTACATCTTCCTTGTTCCTGTGACACCAAGTTGTCCTGCCTTTCTGACTTCTCCTTTTCAGATTCTTCAGTAGACTCATCGTGAAACCAGATCTCTCAGTTTTGAAATTCCTTCAGGCCTGGTCCTGGGTCCTCTTAATTCTCTCACTATACACTCTCCTCAGAGATATCTGATCTATTTCAGGCCTTTAGTTACCCTCTTTATGTCAACAGCTCCTACATTTATATTGGCAATCAAAAGCTCCAGAATTATACACACAACTACCTACTTGACATCTCCACTTGAGTAACTCAAAGGTAAGTCAAGTTTAATATTTCAAAAGTTGACTCCATCTCTGGCCCTAGCCCCAACCTGATAGTCTCCCACGTTTCCTTATCTCAGGAAATGGTGTGTCTTGCATATAGCTGTTCAAGCTGGAAATCTGGAAGTCATCTTTGGCCTTCCCCTGTTCCCTTCCCCAGCACTCAGTCAGTCCAATCAATTCTACCTTCCAAATAGATCTCAAATCCATACAATGTTCTCTAACCTCACTGCTGCCACAAGAGTTGAAGTTTTCACCTCTCACTCCTGAATTATCACAATGAACTCCAAACTTGCCACTTTTTTCTCTTGCTCTGGTTCAATCCACTCTCCACACAAAACTAGAATGAATTTTTTTAAAATACAACTTTACCAAGATATGAAATACTTAATCTTAAGAGGAGGGCCCTACTGATATGACTTGGTCCCTACCCATATCTCCATATCCCTCATCCCCACTCTCCCCTTTTTCACTGAGCTCCACCCCCAGGACTTTTTCTAGTTGCTTGAATGTCCCCCATACTCCCTTCAGCCACTAACCCTGGAGAAATGGAGCCCTGACTAAGCTGAGAGCTGACTTGAAGTGAGCATTTGACTTCCCATCCACAAGCCTGAGGATCCTAAAAGAGCGCTCCAGTGAGGGTGACAGGACTTACAGGCCAAGTTACTGCCAGCCACCACATTGCACTCTAGTAATTGCTGAAGCCAACTGTGTACTCTGCCAGGGCAGGAGTGAGGAGGCAGGCTGACCTCAGGCCAGGGAATGCTGTTGATCGCTGATGGAGCATCTCTAAATCATGCCAAACCAGACATCTGATCTACAGCTCATGCCATTGGCTACATCACTCACTCATCAGGGCTCTTCCTGCCGTTTATCCTGTCACTCCTACCAGAAAGACAGATCACTAGACATGAGATAAATGAAACAATTCAAAGCATCAAAAACAAAAACATCACCCAAACCATCCAAGGCTCAGGCACCTCAGGTACAGGGCTAGACTCAGGAGGGACATCCAAGAGAAGGTCAGCCTGGCTTAGTCCAGCTGGACACAGCTTTGGTCAACTACCTCAGCATGACTCAGTAAATTCTAGGCCTCTGGTTCTGTCTTCCAGCTTACCAATGAAATAACACTGTGGGTTCAGCCTGTCCTTAGCTCCATGAGACACAAGCTCAAGGACAAAAGCAACTGGAAAATCCAGGAAGCATCCAGTCCAAAGTTCAGAATCCCAAAGGTGACTATTTTAGGAAGAAGTGAAAGAGGCTATCATTGGATGTCAATGTTTTCAAATTACCAAAAGATCTAAGTTAATTCCCTGCTTTCACTTAAGATCCAGGTCTAAACACGCGGTAGAGTTTCCAAACAACGATGGCCAATGCCTGGCACCTGAGCCATTGCTGACCATATCCATATCCATGGCAGAAATCAATAATCAATTACAGTGCTCTTTTCACTAAGCTTCAGGAGTAGCCTCAGGGAGCCACTCCCAGTCGATGATATTGGGCACAGAATATGAAACCTATTTGCTTAAAGCAAAGTGGGAAATGTCTACTCTTACCCAGGCCCAAGCAGCAAATATGCCCAGTCCTTGTTCTTAGTTCGGGTCACAAAACTAGTGTCTCATTGACACAGTCATGCTGGTTAGACCTCAAGGTGTCATAACCCATCACCTGCTATGATGATGTGGGTAATTCAAAAAACATCAGTCACACGGACCCGTGGCCATACCATAGCTCCTGCCCTCACACACAGAACTGGCCTGCCCAAGTGACACTAGCAGCCACCTTGGACATATGGAGGCAGCCCTTCCAGCCCATCCTGGATTTCAGGAAGCCAGTTCTCCTACCACAGTACAGGCTTTGAAGGTAAGTGAAGCTGCCAGCCCAGGAGGCAGGCCTCATCCTTACTCAGGAAAAGCAGACACAGGACTGGCTCAGAGCAGACCCAGGACCATTTTTGTAAACTGATGGAGGTGCCAGTATATTCAGGTCACAGCACATGCATCTAGGCCATCTCTGTATAGAATACATTTACCCCCAGAGCTACAGGAAACCCAAGAAGAAACAGCATGAGGCATCAGAATCCCACGTCAGGATTCTCTGCCACAAACTAGACAGTAAGCAGATGCTTGGTCCAAGCACACCTGCTGGGGTCCCACCTCAGAAGCTAACAGATGTGATGTGGGAATCAGAGTCAGTACAGTAAGAGAGGACAGCTCCACCCCGGGGTGGCAGGAAGCAGTCAGCCACATGCCATCCATATGAGAGGGGCAGGGCTGCACAAGGCAGGCAGAGGACTTTCCTTGGGCATGTGCTGGACATGTGGGTCCCATTCTGGGCAGGGCTGAGATGAGACTGCATAGTGACTGAGGCACCCACCTGATTGAACACCTAAGGCTCACAGAGAAGTGAGCAAATAGTGCTTGGAGATTAAAATGCCAGGGTGTTCAGGAGGTGGTATCTACCTAGAAATTCCAAGATACTTCCCCAGGCCTCTCATAATCCATAAACTGAAGCCAAACTCATTTCTTAAAACTCTTGATCCCACCCAAATGGGAGTCCCCTTTAGACCCCATGGCATTCAACGGAGGATAGGGCACCTGAAGGTGGCTTCCTTCTAGGATGCTGCCTGCTCGCTCCCAGCCAGCCAGGAGGTCAGGAAGCCCTGAGCTAGGCTTTCCCAGAGGGCCCATATCCTCCACTATTTCACCTTCCCTTACCAAAAGCTGACCCTAGGGTGGTCCTCAAGAGTCCCAGTTGGGACAGAGGCCCCTATAAAGATGACAACCCCACTGTGACTCAACTCCAGACAGAATTAATCCCCACTCTTCCCCCATCATCTTCTCCCCAGCTCACTATCATACCTCAGCCCACCCCCTGCTTCTCTGAGAAAACTGTGGGCCCTTGCATGACCCAGAACCTCCACACACCTCTGTAGCCTTACTCCCCCAAAAGCCAACACCCTCTCCTTCCCCCACTCTAAGCTCCAGCCACACTGCATTGCTTGCAGACTTATCAAAGTACCACTATAATCTCTCCCAGCCCCACCCTCTCCCTCCTGATATTCACATATGCTATTCCCTCTGCCTAGGAGCTCTGGTAGCTTAGTGCCTAAGGCATTTGACTGCTAACCAGAAGGCTGGCAGTTCAAGCCCACCAGCCACTCCTCAGAAGGAAGGTTGGGCAATCTACTTTCGTAGTGACACTGCCTCGGAAACCCAAGGAAACCCAAGGAGGGGTCGCTATGAGTTGGTTGAGTTGGGGGCAACTCAACAGCACACATCAACAACAATAGAATGCCATCACTTCCATATCCCTACCCCACCCTCTGCCTGTTACTCACTCTTCAAGTCAACTCAGTCTGACCTCCTCCTGGAAGCCACCCATATCACACCACTTATCACACTAATAGTAATAGACTAGGATCTTCTGGCAGACAGAAACTGACTCTTGTTCACCATCAAATGCCAGTGCTTAGCACTGATCCCGGCATATGGAAGAAAACAGAAGAGCCAGAGGCCACATTCATTTAACATACATACCTGCCCCTATAGGTTGAGGGTGCCAGGAGCCCAGGCCAAGAGGGGCAAAGATAAGAGCACATCAGATCCTTAAGGAAGCTAAACTATAAGCCTCAAGGTCAAAGTAAACATGATGAATTCAAAATATACCCCCTACCTTAAGAGTAGCCTGGCCTCAACATTCATGACCAATTAACAGTCCATGCCCTATGTCCCAAGGAAGAAGGCACATACTAACAGAGTCTCAACAAGGACAAATGTTTCCCTTTAGAGTGATCTACCAAGCACTGTCTGAGCCACTGCCTGAGGCAAAGACCTGCATCTCTCCAAGCCTTCCCTCTGCACAATGCATGGCGCCTCCCTTAGCTAAGGGCCTGATCTCACTCAGGGGACTAGCCCCAGAGGGGCTCACCACATCCCAGAGGCCTGGGAGTGGGCCTAGCAGAGCTGGCTCTGAACCCTAGCCCACTAACGCACCTTTCTCACGTTATAGAAGTCTCGGTGGGGATTACTCTTCAACTCTTTGAATTCGGACATTTCATTTAACATCTCGTGAAGGCTGAACTTGGATTCCAAAAAGTTCAGTCGCCGGTGGCAATATGTTTTCCTGCAGGTTAGGGGAGGGGGAGAAACCACAGGTGAGGAAAAGTTGCAATCAGGCTCTCCAGTTTGGAGACTTCCAGTGTCTGCAGCCACAGACCCTGTGGTGGAAGGACCAGGGCTCAGGCAGCATGGGGCCAGGGAGGGATAAGGAAGTTTCTTATCCTACAGCTTTCTACAGACTCAGCTGACTGTTTAACCACATCTGAGCGCTCTATAAAATGGGTAAGTGCTCTAAAAATAGGTAAATACAGGCAGTAGAGAGCAGACTTTGGAACCTGATACAGGTGCTGCTTCTAGCTTTATGTGCTTAGGCTTCCCATGAAGAAACATGGAGATGGTAACGCCCAAGGTTGAAATGAGGGTTAAATTAGTTTATGTGTGAAAGGACCTACTCTAGGCATAAAGAATGTTCAGTGAGTCTCTCTCCTTCCTCCTCCTTCCTTCTTTCCTCCTATCTACCCTCAAAAACAACCAGTTACTGTTGAGTCAATCCCAACTCATAGTGACCTCATGCGTGTCAGAGGAGAACTGCGGTCCGTACAGCTCTCAATGGCTGGTTTTTCAGAAGTAGATCTCCAGGCCTTTCTTTGGAGGAGCCTCTGGGTAAATTCAAACATCTAATCTTTGAGTTAGCAACCAAGCATATTAACCATCTTCACCATCCAGTGATCCCACCTAGCCTCGACCACCTTCAATTCTTTGAAAGGAGTTTTAAGTTCTGCCCAGATCAGTAATACAGTCAAACTATAAAGCAAGAATGGCCCATCTTGGAGCAAAGGGGTACCTTGCTCCTGACAAATGGCCACCTCTCAAATCCCAAGACCTAAGGAGCTCTTAACTTGGATTAGAGGAGGATGTTTTGCATCAGGCAGATTAGGAGTGTAGGGATGTTTGTTACTGTTACTGAACTCTCTGTAAGAGTTGATGGCCCCAAATTCTCAGGAACTCAAGGGCAGGAATGAGGTTTTCCTAGGGGTGAAGGTGCTCACTAATTGCAGCTCACTTCCCAGGTGCCCAGACACATCCCCATACCCACACCACAGGGAACCTGCAACCACAATTCACATTATCCCTGTGCCCCTCAAACAAACAGCTGCTCCCTTCCCATTCAATGACCTGGGCTTTTATTATAAAAAGTGGCTGCTAACTCTGTAAACAGTGCACCTATCTGCCAAGACAGGAACGCCAGAGAGTTCAGAGTTGGAAGGGACTTTAAAGGTCATTTCACCAGTCTCTATCTCCAGGCAGGACTCTCTTCAACAATTTCCCAAGCAGGACAGCCACTGCTCAGACACCTCTTAGAATAGCCAGTTCCCTCCATCTTCCCCTGTTTCCCAAGGCTTTCCCTGAAAGTTCCTCCTCACATTGGCTAAGAACTGGTCCATCCTCCACCAGATCTTAGTTCTGCTTTGAAATCAGTGAGGATCAAGAGCCAGATGCCCAGTTCACCTGAGAGCCCACTCTGCCTCCCTTGGGGACTGGCGCTGCACCCATTCCAAGCTAAGTCCAAAAGGCAGGAGCAAGAAAGACGTTCCTTCCCCCTCCCAGGTACCAGTTGCTGTGGAGACAGTACCTGCTCACGGTGGCCCCCTGTGTGTCAGAGTAGAACTGTGCTCCACACGGTGTTCAGTGGCTTACTTTTCAGTAGGTTGCGAGGTCTCTCTTCTGAGGTGTCTCTGGGTGGACTCAAACTACCAACCTTTCAGTTAGCAGCTGAGCGCATTAACCATTGCACCACTCAGGGACTCCTCTCCTTTCCCACAGCCCCTCCCCTCTGCTGGGGCTCTCAGGGTCAGGGCATGCTGAACCTCCACTGCTGACTAGCTTCAGTGCTCACCAAGAAAGGGAGGGGCCAAATTCAGGAAAGCAATTGCCTGCCAGGTTATCTCAAGCCACACTCACTAAGCAATATGGGGGGCATGGCACAAAGTCCCCAGTCTCCCTGCCAGTCTCCCCTCCAGAAACATGGAAAACCCAACACAAGAAGCAACAGTCTTCATCACTCTTCCATCATCCACATTAGTGCCCTGGGTTGGTTACTCTCTGCAAGGCTACTGCCCTGCTTGGGTGCCTACTATTTTAAGGTACACAGGGGTCACCAGCAATCATAAGCTGTACACTTATGTGTGCAAAACAGACAGGTAGTACCAACTCTACAAATGTGCCAGCTCCTCCGACCTTCCCTCCCACTGTTCCCCATGCTGAAAAAGATAGCAAGTTGATGAAAAATAGCAGGCCGCCCAGCAGCGGTGGGGAGAGATACCAAACCCAACCCACTGCCACTGAGTTGATTCCGACTTATAGCAACCCTACAGGACAGAGTAGAACTGCCCCATAAGGTTTCCAAGGCTTGTAATCTTCATGAAAGCAGACTGCCTCATCTTTCTCCCATAGAGCAGCTGGTGGGTTCAAACCATCAACCTTTTTGGTTAGTGCTTTAACCACTGTGCCACCAGAGCTCCTCCAGGGAGAGATAGTGAAAGAAAATTGTCGCAGAAACCCACAAAGCACTGGGGAACAGGGATACCATTCCTTCTGGGATGGTTTAAGTTCAAGAAAGGCCAGAGCAGAGGGGTGGCCTACTTGGCCTTTTCCAGCACCTTCCAACAGCTAGCACCCATTCAAAGAGAGGCAAACTCAGAAAGCTGGCTTACGTGGGGCCATCAGTGATGAGAGCCAGGATGTGGCTCATGTCCACTGTGTAGGTCTCCAGGTCAGGATAGGGCAGGCTGTGGGGCTCCTGGCGTTCCAGCATCTTCTTGTTATCATACACGAAAAGGATGCCCCCCTGCATGTGGACCAAGTAGCCCAGGTTGGGAGGTACATCCTCTAGGCAGTAGGGGTCTTCCTGGGGCTTTGGGGGAGGGTGGAAGTCTGCAAAACATGATTAAGTGATGGCAAAGTCTCCCGACCTCCTAAATTCACATATGCTCAACAGTCACATTCTCAACTAGGCTTGTCCTGGCCATCCTCCCTAAAATTCACCCACCCCGCACTGATCAACATTCCGTGTCACCCTTCTCAGCTTCACTTTTTCTCCTTGGCCCTTAAAATTATACAAAATAATTTACTTATTCATCTTGTGTATTACATGCCTTCCCTACTCAAATAGAATCTCCATGTAGACAGAGATTTTGGGTTGTTTTGTTCACTGCTATACTCAACAGCACCTAACAACAACAACACCCCCACTGCCTAGAACAGTCACTGGCACTAGACTAGTCCCAGCACATGGCTGACACTTCAATAAGTTTGTGGTTTTTTTTTTTTTTTTTTTTTTTGGTAATTGAAATGGGCTTCAGCTTCCAGAATACTTCAGGACCCTGAGAGATGTTCCAAAGGCAGCTATGTCTTCTCCCAGCAAGAGAGCAGATAGCACCAGGGACTGCCAGTGGGAAATTGTCTCTGTCCTTCCACATCTTCCTGAGCCCAGGGCAGCCAAGGGGTGAGATGAGAAGCACCACCACCTTCAGTTCCCAGGTAGGCACAAAATAGGGAACATCCCTTCCACAGATCAAGGAATGCCAATGACAGAGTAGTCCATTCCCCACAGCTATGAGTAGAGTTAGCTCATAACCAAAAAACCAAACCAAACTCACTGCTGTGGAGTCAGATCCAACTCATAGTGACCCCTCCTTGGGTTTCCAAGGTGGTATCACTATGGAAAAATACCTCTTCAGTATTTCCCAGCTGTGAGACTTTGGGCAAACCACACTACCTCTCTGATCTTGTGTCCTCATCCAAAGATAATACCCCTTGCCTTATAGGGCTTGTGTGAGGTGTGTAATATGTATACAGGAAAATGCTTTGAAAATAGTATGCCCCTACACATGAATTATAGGGTATTATTCTTATTACTAGGAGCCCTAGTAGCACAGTGGTTAAGCACTCAGCTACTAACCAAAAGGTCAGCAGTTTGAACCCACCAGCTGCTCTGTGGGAGAAAGATGTAGCAGTCTGTTTTCCTAAAGATCTACAGCCTTGGAAACTCTATGGGGGCAGTTCAACTCTGTCCTATAGGCTCATTTTGAGTTGGAATTAACTTAATGGCAATGGGTTTGGGTTTTTTTTGGTTTATTCTTATTACTATCATAATACATTTTCTTGATAAGTTCTGTCTCTGGCCAAGGAATGAGTTGGTGCCAAACAGCAACAGAACTGTGGGCTTCAGCTCTCTGCAAATCAGCCAACCCCACACAGGATCCAGCTGCAAAGCTGCCAGGCCCAGCTAGAGGAAACCCTGGGATTCTCCTCAAGGAAGTGAGCAAGACAAGTGACCTGCCTTGGCATCCTCCATCAGTGCTCGAAACAGACTGCCCATAAGAGCAGATGGGAGGAGTCACAGTGGAGCTGAAGCAGAACTAGGCACTGATGGCCTCCCATAAGGTGCAACCACAGGCCAGTTCAGTAGACCCTTAAGTGTGCCAGTGGCCATGCAGTGGCCCATGAGATGCAGACAGAGTTACAAAAGCCAGAGTGAAGCCTCAGTTTGAGCTCTTGGAGCTTGTTCCACCTCACCAACTCATGGCCAGGACCCCAGATACCCTATTAAGTATAAAGTGTATATTTGGCAGTCATTCCCATCTTTTCCCAAACAAGGGGTGGTGGAATCTACCCCCCTCGGACAGGCAGAGAAATGGCACCAGAAGGGCTGAGACTTGCCCAGAGCTCCAGGTGGTAACGGATGCTCAAAGTCTAGGCCTCAGAGCTTCAAGGAAGCTGGAAATAAGAAGTCAACTTGGCACTACCCAACTAGATCCAGGCATAGCCAGAGTTCCAGGCATAGGCAGATAGGTTCTCCTAAGTTCCCCACCACCAGCTTTCAAGATTTCCTATTCCCCTCCTTATATTCCTTATCCTATAGCCCCTACTACTCTTGGGTCCTTCACAGACCACATGGACTCTGCCAGGAAACCATCCTTGCCCTCTCTGACCTCCCTCCCCTTGCCTGAACTCGACAGCATAAAAAACAGACTAACATGTACTGAAGACTCACTAGATGGCAGAACTGCACTAAGAACCTCATGTCTATTCTCTCATTTAATTCCCACAACAGGCCCAGAGGATAGATATTGTTAGTATTCCCACTTTACAGATTGAGAAACTGAGTTGGAGAAGTATCTTGCCCAAGGTCCCAAAATGTAGCAAAGCTAAGATCTTAATACAGATATGTTTTACCCCAGAGTCTACTTCCCTGTTCCTGGAACATGACTTCTGACCTACCCTTGACCCACCCCACAATTGATTCAGCATTTACTGTCTGATCGTGTTAATATTCCACATCAGATAGTTTTGTCTCCCTTGTAGATTCCCCAAGAGCACAGACTGTCTTTCATCTCTCTTTCTCTCTTAACTTCCATAGCTCAGTTCTATAGAGGGCTAGGCCCACTGCACCATCTTGGGGAAATCAAAAACATCAATGTAGAAGAAGCCAGGGTCCTGCCTTTAAAACACCATCTGGTGGAAATGCTTCCAGTCAGCAGAACCTTGACCAACCCTTGGGTCCTGCCTACATTTGGGACCCCACCTCCAGCCACAGCATCGTACTTGGGAGACCCTCCTCTAGAGGGGCAGTGTCAGCTCGCTGATGACCTAGGTATCGGGATGTGGTCCGTGGGAAGCGGTGGTAAGCAAGCCTTGCATACTTCTCCCGGATCATCAGGGCCTTGGCTAGGCTCTTGGCAGCCTGCTCATAGTCTTCCACAGTGATCTGCAGGAGGGAGGTGTGCAGAAAAGAGTTAATAATGCAGGCCAGGCACATAGAAAGACCCATTTATTGCAAGATTGACCCTTGCCAGGCATCTGGAAACTTGATTTCAGAAGAGTTCCCACAATTCTTAACTGATAAGAAGGACTCGCCATGTCTCAACTATTTGTACAAACAATGTGCTGAGCTCCTGCTTTCCTTCTGGTAATCCAGAATTTTGGTCGGTGCTAGAAAGGGGGTGCTATATGATCAGTCGCCAATAAAAAATCTGAGTGCTGAGTTTCTAATGAGCTTCCCTGAAAGAAACACTTCACATGCGTTGTCCCAATCCCATGCTGGAGGAATTAAATGCAACCTGTATGGAGACTCCACCAGAGAGGACATTGCCCTGGTTTCTTCTGAACATCACCCCTTTCCCTTTGCAGAGTTTGCTTTGTAGCCTGTCACTGTAATAAACAATAAAAACCAAAACCAAACCCAGTGCCATAGAGTAGACTCTGACTCATCGTGACCCCAGTGGGTTTCTGAGGTGGTAAATCTTGACGGAAGTAGATTGCCCGGTCTTCCTCCTGCAGAGTGGCTGGTAGGTTTGAACCGCCAACCTTCTGGTTAGCAGTTAAATGTCTTAGGCACTGCACCACCAGAGCTCCTTGTAATAAACAATAGCTATGAATAAAACTATATGCTGAGTCCTGAGTCCTCCCAGCAAATCTAGGGAGTGGTTGTGGGGACACCCAGTACAAGAAGAAAATTAAGGCAGCTTAGAGGGGAGCAGAGACTCCAGCCTGCAAACTCATGTTGTCAATTAAACCACAAACCATGCTGTTGGCACCTGACACATGAAGAGACAAAGCCAGAATCCTATCACCTGATAAGGACAAGTGCCATTGTTTTCAGTTGAGAAAACACATGAGTCCTTCACATTAAAAAAAAAAAAAAAAAAATCTGCATGCTCAGCCTCTTGCTTGGCCATTCTCAGGCTTCTGATTAAATCTGGGTAATAACCCCAATTCAACTAGTCAACAAACACTGTTGACATGTGTTATGTGTCAGATCTTTTCCCTGGATTTCATTTTTATCCTCATTGCAACCCATTTTACAGATGGGGAAACTGAGACCCAAAGAGGATCAATAACTTGCCAGCAAGTCACAAAGTCAAAATTCAGACTCTGATCTGCTTGATTTCCAAAGCCCTTGGACATAATTACTTTCCCACAGCTGCCTCACAGACAAAGATGAATGAGATAATTCATCTTTGTCTGTCTGGGAGGGATGAGGCTCAGAAATCTGAGTGAGCTTGGGGAGCTAACAGTTCAAGAGACAGTCCTAACAGGGACACAGTGACATAACAGAGGGAGGAGCACAGGTTCCTCCCCTGCTTTAATAAAAAATAATAATAATTTTTAGTTTTGAAATATTTTAAATATATAGACTACCACTGAAGATAATATAATAGACATTCATGGACCTGCCTTCCAGATTTAATAATACTAATACTTTTCATAATTGTTCCAAATCTCTTTTTTATTGTAGTAAAAACTCAAAAACTCACTGCCTTCAAGTCGGATCCGACTCATAGCGACCCCTCCTTGGGTTTCCCAGGCAGTATCACTATGGAAGTAGATTGCCCAATCTTCCTTCCAAGTACTTATTGTAGTAAGTATATTTTTATGTGTGTGTGTGTGTGTATGTATGTATGTATGTATATGTATATACATGCCTAAGGCACTTGACTGCTAACCAGAAGGCTGGTGGTTCAAACCCACCAGCCACTCCTCAGAAGGAAGGTTGGGCATTCCTACTTCCGTAGTGATACTGCCTCGAAAACCCAAGGAGGGGTCGTTATGAGTCGGGGCCGACTCGATGGCAAATAACAACAACAACATGTATGTATATATAAAACAAAATATTTGCCATTTCAATTTTTTAACATGTACATTCCAGTGACATTAATTACATTCATATTTGCAACCATTACCACTATCATTTTTCAACATTTTCCATCATCCTTAACAGAAGCTCAGTGCCCCTTAAGCAATTACTCCTTTTATTCTCCCTCAGAACTTTGATGTTTGAATAAATAAATCATCAGAGATACAGCTAAATCTCTGCCCTCTCTCCCTGATTGGGGGTTGGGGAGAGGATCTAGCCTGTGTTTCCAAACTTAGCAGGTAAGAAAAGCTGAATCAGCAATAACTGATTTCATGTAAACAGTGACCAAATCTATTAAATATTTGGGAGCCCTGAAGGGTCCATACTGGCACCTTTCTCAATGAACTACAGGGACAAAAGACAGTGTTCTGATCCTAGAGAATGCACTGAATTTACAGCTCACAGCCAGTATAGCAGCTTGCAGCCCTAAGCTCTCCTCACAGGCTTAGGGCAGCTCCCTAGACACACCCATGACCCCCTACCTCTGCTAGGACTTGCCTCCTCCCTGCCACCTCCCAGACACTCACCAGACTGGACCAGGCTTCTGGGATAACCATGACCTTAATGATCTGAGGGGCCCTTGGTCTCTGCATACAAGGCACACACAACACAGACTCCTGGAGGAAGGAGCCTGTAGGGTAGAGGAGTGGGAGATGCCTTACCCCAGCACAGTAATCTCCACTGATGGTGACCCGCTGGAACTCAGGCATGGTATAGGGTGCTGGTACAGGCTGGGAAGTAATTCCAGTGACCACAGGGGTTGTAGGAGACATGGCCGGACTGGCTGTTGGAGGGCCCTTCCAATCTTGCTGTGTTGGCATTTGCAGAGACAGGGACTGGGACCGAATCATCTTGAAACTTTTCTTTCTAAGAACCAAGGGCAAGGAAATATGGGAGACATCAGTAGCTATCTTGGCTGAGTTCTCTGGGCAATGATAAAGAGCCTTTGTTAGGTATATGGCAGGCTAATTTTGCTGTGATTAATCACTGGTGCTGCCCTTCCATTAAGAAGTTTCAAATCATTTATGCTTTCATCTTACACACATCTCTTAGGATAAGACAGAGAACAGCCCTTCAAATATCCATCTCTGAGGTCACTAAGAGTATTAAAAAAAAAAAAAAAAAAACTGCCATTGAGTCAATCCCAACTCATAGCAACCCTATCGGGCACAGTAGAACCACCACAGAGGGTCCCCAAGGCTATAAATCTTTACAGAAGCAGACTTCCTCATTTTTCTTGCACGAAGCAGCTGGTGGATTTGAACCACTGACCTTTTGGTTAGCAGCAGAATGTTTTAACCACTACACTACCAGAGCTCCTGGCACAAAGAGTATTAGAGTAGGAAAATACCACAGAAGACAGATAGCCGGGAGACAGACAGACAGGCATCCATGCTGCAAGGGCACTAACACCAGAGGCCAGGTGAGGTGAGGTTGTTATCCAATGAACCAGGCTTTCCCCTGGTGTGAAAAGTATGCTATCTTCAGAAAGCCAATTGTGGCTGAGTCAGTTCCACTCATGTTGACCTTATGTGTATCACAGTAGAACTGGGTTCCACAGGGTTTTCATTGGCTGATTTTTTTCAAGTAGATCACCAGGTCTTTCTTCCAAGGTGCCTCTGAGTAGACTTGAACCTTCAGTCTTTTGGTTAGCAACTGAGCATGTTAACCATTTGAACCACCTACAGACTCCATCTTCAGTTGACTTAACTCTAAGTCCTGACATATAAACAGTCTCAGAGAGGAATATGAACAAGGTCACAGAGAGACAATTACATTGTATTTCACAGTTAGCAATTTGGGACATTAGAACCAAAAGAGACCATGCCAATCAACTAGTTTGACCTTGTTGTTTTACACAGAAGAAGTCAAGAGCCTAGAGATGGGAAAGAGCTTATACAAATTCACAAAACAAGGTGACATCTAGACCCTGGCCTCCTGCCTCCCTGGGACCTACTCCACTCAGCCACCCCTGCAGCTCCCTCCTCAAGCCTGATGTTTGCCATCCCAGCTGCTGCTGCTGCTGGATCAAGCACACACCTGGATCTCTGTTTGGGAAGGGGATTGACCAGCATTGATTTCAGTTCCTTCTGATTCTGTCACCTTAGCACCCAAAGATGATGATTTCACTAACTCTTTGGGGAAGCGAACACAAGGTTAGTTTAAAATGCCATAAGTTCATACTTATTTGCAATGCTGTTCTGTGATAACTCCAATTTCCTCATTAGTGAAATAGCACCATTTCAAATGACATCACCTCAAGTCCTGGAATCATCCAGGAAGAAAATTAACCAGCAGTGAGGTGAGGTCATCAACACACCCATCTCCTGTCTCCTTCTGCCTCCAAATGGAACCCAGCCTCCCTGCATTGACACTCAAGGGTGTCCAATGCCAGAAACTAGATGACTACTTGTGCTACCTTGTGCCAGAGTGGCCCAGCAGCCTCCTGATATTTATCCCACCATGACCAAGACTTCCAGCTCCCCACAAAGGACTCCGTGACAACTATGACCCATCAGAGCCCATCGAACCCCTCCTTTCCAGACATCAGTGACCCTTACCGGTGATGATCAAGATCTAACTAGAGATCTCTTGCTTGAGAAATTAACTGATCTCCAAATAGACCTCATGGCTCACCCAAAAGCAGCTGTCTTCCTCTTGGCTCTTGGCCAGGTCTCCTTCTCAGACCCACTACTGATTTTTCAACAACCACAGTACTCTTCCCATTTTTATACCCGCCACTTGCCATAGTCTTCTGGTTCTTACTTGCCAATCCAGTGTTATCACATCTTTAGGGACAAGGCTGTTTATACCTAGAAGATGGAATTGGCCCCTTTTCAGTTTACCTTTGTCCTATCTCTGGCCCTGCATAACAGACACACTCAGCTGCTTCAGGAAATTCAACCTGAACTCAGGAACCCCTGTCAGGCTTTTCTCCCTGCCATCTATCATATGCCATCTATCAGATGAATCTGAGCCAAGCATCCCATGAGGAAGATGCCAACACACACCATGCAATCATTCCTCAGAGGCAAATTCACCTTGAGAGATAAGGTTCTCCCTTTGGCACTTTTGGATGTTCACACCCACAGGAAAAGCCATTAATTTGGGTTTTTTCTCACATTCTGACAGGTTCAGCCAGGCCCCATGAGTCTCTGGTTTCTGTGTCACTCACATGCCCACCACATCACTGTCTTTACCTCTATGCCAATCTCATCCCTGTATGCTTCAGCCAGTATTGCCTGAGGCCTGGCCCTACCAAAGAGAGGCAACAAGTAAAGGTGAAGGTGAGAGAGGGAAAAAAATCCATTATGATCAGAAAGCTGGCAGGCTGCCTGAGCTTAGAACCCACCAGCATTGTCCAGTTGATGCTGGCTGCCATTAAGTCAGCCCCTGACTCATGGTGACTCCACATGTTATAGAGTGTAGCTGCTCCATAGGGTTTTCTTGGCAATAATCTTCACAGAAGCAGATTCCCAGGACTTTGTTCTGCAGAGCCACTGGGTGGGTTCGAACCGCCAACCTTTCAGTTAGCATTAGCAGCCAATGGCAAACTGCTTGCACCGCCTGAGCAAGCATTCCCAGGAATGCAGGAATATTCATATTCTTCTGCCCCAATGAGGAAGCCAATAACCACTAGCAGGTGTCCAAGAATTCTCCTTCCTGAAGACATAGGTATGGCTACAGGCTTGGTCTTCAGGTATTGTGACTTATGAACATTTGTGGGCCAGGAACTCAAACTTTGTAGGCAGAAAAAACAGGTTTAATAATAGATGGGCCCAACTCTTCAGAGCCCACTCACTTTGGGTAGGGGCATGGCATAAGCAGAGTTAACCACTGAGCTTTGATCTCAGAAAGTTGGAAAAGCTAAAAGAAGCCCAAAAAATGGTCTTGTATTCAGGGTTTTTGTTGTTGTTGTTTTGTTTTTTCTTTTCTTTTTGCTGCATAACAAATTACTACAAACTTAATGGCTTAAAAAAAAAAAAAAAAAAACAGTTGGCATCAAGTCAACCTCAACTCATGGTGACCCTATGTGTGTCAGAGTAGAACTGTGTCCATAAGGAGTTCAATGGCTGATTTTTCCAGAAATAGATCACTAGGCCCTTCTTCTGGGGCACCTCTGGGTTAAAACATCCACTTATTAGCTCACAGTTCTGTAGGTTAGATGTCTGGGCAGGTTTGGCTGGGCTCTTTGTTCAGGCTATCTAGAGGCCAAAATCAAAATGTCAGCCACATTGGGCTCTTATCTAGAGGCTCTGGGAAAGAATTCCAAGCTCATTCACGTTGTTGGAGGAATTCAGCTCCATGTGGCTCTAAGACTTAGGTCCATGGTTCTTGCTGGCTGCTGTCCAGTGGTTGCTCTCAGCTCCTACAGGCCTCTCTCCAGTCTTTGCATGTATCCCCCTTCTTCTTCAAAGCTCATCATTCTGCTTCTGCCTCTATCTCTTGTTTCCCCTTCTTCTCTCAGAGTGAGAAAGCTCTCTGCTTTCAAAGACTCACGTGATCACGTTTGGCCACTCAGATAAACACAGGAAGGAGATCTCACAGGATCCAGGCATTAGGAAGAGACATCTTTGGGGGCCATTTTAGAAATTCTGTCTACCATAGGCCTGTATATGGTATCCATTCTACATAACTCAGCCTACAAAGGTGGAGAGTGACTGAGTGTGTATGTGCATGTGTATGTGTGGTAGGTGGGTTCATGTGTGTATGTGTGGTGTATGTGTGTGTAGATGTGTGATGTATGTATATGTGTATGTGTATATGTGTCCTATAGGGTTGCTCAAGGGTCACAAGGGAGCCCTGGTGGTGCAGTGATTAAGCACTTGACTGCTAACTGGAAGGTCAGCAGTTCAAACCAACCAGCTGCTCCAGAAAGATAAGGCGATCTGCTTCTGTAAAGATTTACAGCCTTGGAAACCCTATGGGGCAGTTCTGTTCTGTCCTATGACGTTGCTGTAAGTCACCATGAGTCAAAATTGACATTCCAGCAGCAATGGATATGGTTTTTGGTTCTATATATGTGATGTATATATGCATCTGTGTGGTGTGAATGTGTATGCATATGAGTGTATGACATATATGCAGTGTATGTGTAGATGTGTAGTGTATATGTACATGAAGTGTGTGTATGTGTGTGCATGTGGTATATGTGCATATGTTGGGGGGGTTGTATACATACTGCACAAACATCCCTCCTTCCCTCTCAAAGCTGTCTGAAGCCCTGTATGTTACGTAATAAAAAAAGAAGTCACCATAAGATTTTTCTGAATTATAGAAACATAAAATCTCCTGGCTGGAAAGGACCCTAAAGACTACCCACCTCAACCCTCTCACTAAGACACCCTTCCCTTGAACACCTTCAGTGACAAAGAGCTCACTATGTTCACAAATAAGACATCAGCACTCAATCATTTATTCAATAAACATTTGCCAAGCTCCCATCTGGGCCAGGCCAGCGCCAGGCACACAAACATGAAGTTGAACAAGACATAATGTGCTGACACTATTAGAAAGCACTTCCTATGATAGGCCAAGATCTGTCTGTCCACACTTGCACCTGCTGCACCTCGTGCTAGCCCTTAGGGCACCGGAGTACGCCAGCTCCCTCTGCCACATGAGAGGTATTCAGAGACAGCTGGCCTGCCCCTTCCTCCCCTGCCCACACAAGAACACCTGGCAGAAACAAGTTGGCAGGGTGTGGGGCTGGAGGACAGTTGCTCCCGCCCAAGCCTGAGGGACCAAAGGGCCAAGAAGCAACTTTGTTTTCTCTGAAATGGCCTTTCTTCCTGTGCCATGGGATACTCCAGGTCCTTAAAACATGTGCTACCTAGTCATCTGGTCATGTGAGCTGTTATCATAGCATCTCCCAGCACCTATATGGTGCCTGTGCCAGCTGCTGCCCTCATGGGAGCAGCCATTCATGTGCTCCTGCCCCCTTCCTCTCCCCCACTCTCAAGCCTTCCTCAGCTCCTGGGAACCAGACACCCAGAGTCTTCCAGTCTGATTTGTACATGGAACAGAAGCTAAGAACCCTAGAGCCCTTGTTGCTCTTCTAGAGAACAATATGCATTTCCCAGGAGCCTTTGGAAGCCCACTGCCCTGTGAAGTCTATGCAGCAGAACTTCCAGGCAGGGAGGGACACCAGAGCAAAGTTTTCACCAAGGCTTTCAAATGTGTACAGGGAGCCCGTGTGTGGCCCCACTTCATTTAAAAACTACTGTGTGCCAGGCCCTATGGAAAAAACGGTAGATAAAGTCTAGTCCCTGACTCCAGAGACTAACTGTGTGATGAGACAGATGGACCCAGACAGTCCAACAGAATGTTGTCATACACTGTGTTTGGTGTAATGAGATGCCCTGGATATTTTGGGATCCCAGAGGAGACACCTAATCCAGATCGGGCGTGGGACAGTGGAACAGCAGGGACAGGGAAGCCTTCTGCATTGTTCAGAGGGAGAGGGGAATATTTTAGAATGGGAGATGGTTTGACCACACACACTCAGGGGATTCTGGCAGCAACCCCAACGGCACTCCTCCAGATGAGAATTAGGGCTCTAAAGCTTCAAAGAAGGAGTCACCAAATTTGAATGTGAATGTTTTTAGGTGGGGCAGGTATTCTCTAGTACCACAGATTCACCTGCTCCTCTTGCTTACACTGTCCACTGCATTGGCTCATGTGGAGGGTGAGAACCACCCCACCCCACCCCCACCCTGCCTGAGGAGGGGAGGGAGTAAAGAGCTACCTACCACTGCTCTGAGATTGAGACCAGAGGCCCCACCCTACCCTAAAGGAAAACACAGAGACAACTGACTGATGCATGACGCATGATGCCTCTAGGAAAGTTGTGTAGAGGATGCTGGGGCCACAGAGAACACTCTCTGCATGCATGGCCAGTGGCCAGGTGGGTATAGCTTTATTTGCACACCTGGCAGCTCCACCAGGTGTGGAGATTCATAGCCTCACCTCTGCCTCTCTCTACTGCCTTCAGCACAACCTGTCCCTCACCTACTGATGTACGCCTCCATCCCCTCCACTCCTGAGTGTAATCTCCATTTGGCTCCCTATCCTTCACCTCCATCCCTCCCTTTCTGCAATCCTTCCCAATGGCCCTTCCTCCCTACAGACTCATGCAGTCAAAATGAAGCACAATTTTTACCACCTTTTCAACTGAGATTCATAATCTGTATTTTCAAATTTTAAAAGCAAACGAACTGACTGTTTCAAATGAAGCTTTTTGTCCATGACGCTAATTAATAAAGAAGTTACCCACTCCTGACTTAAGAAATGTCATAAAATAAAATAATTTCTTTACATTTTAGCTGTGCTCTGAAGGAGCTCTGGTGGTGCAGTACCTAAGGCATTCGATTGCTAACGAGAAGGTTGGCAGTTCAAACCCACCAGTCATTCTGCTGAAGGAAGACTGGGCAATCTACTTCCATAAAGATTTACTGCCTCAGAAACCCAAAGGGGGTCGCTATGAGTGAGAATTGACTTGATGGCAGTGAGTTTGGTTTGGTTTGATGCTCAATTTATAAGGTGCCCTTGTGGCACAGGGGTTAAGTGCTCAGCTGCTCACCAAAAGGTTGGCAGTTTAAACCCACCACTTGCTCCATGGGAAAAAGATGGGACAGTCTGCTTCCGTGAAAATTTATAGCCTTGGGAACCCTCTGGGGAAGTTCTGCTCTGACCTATAAGGTCACTAGGAGTCAAAATCAACCTAACTGCAATGGATTTGGTTTGGTTTGTATTTGTGTATCTATTTTGCTCAGGTAAGTAACTGTTCTGGATAACAAAGTTTTCCAGATAACAAAGTCTTCCCCTTTTATACTTTGAAAAAAAATTAGGTAGGGGAACATGGCTTTTTTTTTTTTTTTTAATGATGCACAAAATTCCTGCATCCTTAATCAGAGCATGCTGAACATAATTTAAAGTTTTCTTGGTGACTCAGGGTCATGATTGTGGATATCCATGATATGTCATCCAGTCATGATCTTAGAAGGATTCTGTCCCTAGATTGGTTGCTTTGAATTCTTGCATCTGCTTTGCATAAATGTTCCATTTCCTCCCTCACTGTTAGCTACCAAATAATAATATCAACAACAACAACAACCCTAATGATGTCACAAGCACTGTGCTAAGCATTTTATGTGTATTAACTTATTTAGTTCTCACAAGATGGTGGTGGTGTTGTTGTTAGGTGCTGTCCAGTAGGCTCTGACTCATAACAACCCTATGTACAACAGAACAAAACACTGCCCAGTCCTGTGCCAGCCTCACAAGGTAGGTCCTATTTATATCTTCATTTTGTGGACCAGGAAATTGAGGCTCAGAGAGTTAAGAGCTTTGGCCGGGGCCACAGAGTTATAACTGATGGGGCTGTCATTTGAACCCAGTCAGTCTAGTTCCAAAGCTGGTGTTCCTAGTCACTACACTTCTGTAATCTGACCTATAGAAGTCTCTCTCCCCAATTCTAATTTGCTGCTTCAAATCTGTCATAGGATAGCAAACAAAATAGTTAACCTTATTAGAATTCTGTGAAAGTAAGAATAAATATGAAATGGGATGGAGGTGTGGGGAATGATGGCTAAAAGGCACAGGGTCTATTTTTGTTGTGATGGAAATGTTGTGAAAAAATTGATTGTGGTGATGGTTGCACAATGGATATAATAAAAACCACTGAATTATACACCAGTGAATGATATGGTAGAGGAATTATCTAAGACCAAAACCAAACCCATTGCTATCCAGTCAACTCTAACTCACAGTGACCCTATAGCAGAACTGCCCAATAGGGTTTCCAAGGTTGTAGTCTTAATAGAAGCAGACTGCCACATCTTTCTTCCATGGAGTGCCTGGTAGGTTCGAACCACTAACCTTCCAGTTAGCAACCAAGTGCTTAACCACTGTGCCACCAGAGCTCCTTAAATCTTAATAAAGCTGTTTAAAAAAGAAGAAACAGTAGATTCTAAGAAGCCCTGATGTACATTTTGGTTGCTCCAAAATTTTTCACATGGTCATCAATGTTCATCAATGTTAAGTTCCAACTATGGATTTTTGTAGAGTAGGTAAACTCTGGCTAGGTAAGGCAGATGAGACTGAAAGCTTAAAAAAAAAAAAAAAAAAGGTAGCTTCTGGGTACTCCCAGGGTTTTCCTGTCTTCTTGTTTTGCCATTTAATTTTGATTCTTAGATTCAGTATTGACTATAGATAGTACATACCTCCCTCTCACCTTAACCGCACGTAGGAGTCCCAGTGGAGACTTGGCCACCAGCTCCTGATCTTACCTGGCCCATAAGCAAGTGCTTACTGAGTAGCCTTGAGCCTTGGCCCCCTGAAGCCAGACCCCAATCCCGGCAGGGGTAGGTCTGAGCCCAGCGTAGGTCTTAATAGCTGCTATAATCCTGTTCAATGAGCCCAGGATTTTAGGTGCTCATCTTTCTTGTTCACAGCCCAAGTTTTCGTTATTCTTATAAAAATCTGTTTAACTCCCATGGTTCTAGCTTATCTTAGAATAGACTTTAAAAAAAAGAAGAAGAAGAAGAAGAAGAAACTTGCTGCAAAGAAAAGCCTCCTCCACTTGCCAGGAATACCCAGGCTAGAGGAACCAGGGCAAGGGAAAGCTTTTTCCAAACTGGAAGCCCCATCTCATGTTAGTCTGAAGCACAAACCTACAGAATCTGGGCATCTGCAGGCTTGCCCCTGGTTCCAGGCCTGCAAGCTCCTTCTACAGACGCCCCATATCACCATTTATATTCCAGAAAGGTAGGGAGGTGCCAGGGATAGAGAGAGAGTTGGAGAAAGAACATCCACCATGAAACTGTTACCATAATATTTGGATAAAGATGCCTCCAGTGAAGAGTGAAGATAAAGGACAAATTTTGGGGTGCATAGCCCTGGAGGTCACTGGCACATCTGACTAGCCTGTCCTATGGAAGAAAAAAAGCCAGCGGACAGAAGGGGACCTTAAGCCCAACTTCCTTCCATTTCATTCAGAAGCCAACGGTTATATCCTATGCCCAACTGTTATATTCCAGTGACTACAGACTGAGTAGCCAAAGACCCCATTCGTATCTGGAGATAGCGTAGCTTTGTGTTTAATGTGAGAGCTCTGCAGTCAAAGGATCCGAGTTCCAGTTGCTTCCCTATTACTTACTCACTATGAGTTCAGATGCAAGTTAACTTCTCTGAGCCTTAGTTTGCTAAGCTGCAAAATCCAGCTAATAAGAATATCTGCTTGATAAGCTTGATGTGGGCATTACATGAAAATTAATGTAAACTGCACAGCTCAGCACTGAGCCTGCTGCAAGCACTCAGCAGCAGTAGTCCCCACTCCTCACAACACACCAAAAAGTTAACTACTGTTATCAACCCCACTTTATAGAGAAGTAAGAAACTGGGCCACAGAAAGGTTTCCTAATTTGCCCAAGGTCACACAGCCTACTAGTGAGTTTTCCAAGTGGTCCAAGGAGCTACAGCCATTAAAAAAATGCTAAGACGCCTTCTCTTCTCATTATAAGCGGCTAAGATGCTCGATTTATAACACACAGAAGGGCCTGAAGGCCATTCAGTCTGTAATATTAGCCTTTCTGCTAAGCCAGTGCAGTGTGATGAAGATCTCCAAAGACATGCTCCTCTGTACCCTCCAGGGATGACCACACCACTGGGCCTACCCACCCCTCCAGTCTTACGTCATTTGGATGTAGTATCTGTGGTGACAGTGGAGGGAAAGGGGTGTCAGGAGGTCTTTCCTCTTTAAGATGTTCACTGCTTACCAACAGAGGCTAAGCCCTGGGCTGGACCCTGCAGACTAGGAGAGGGCTAGACACAGTCTTCAATGGGCTTGTTGTCAGAAGGGCAGATAGATGCAAACTACGGCCACCTAGTAAGTAGGCATGAAACAAAGTTTCTGCAGAGAAGCTTCTGGAAACCAGGGAGCACAATTTGGATTTAGAATAAGAATATTTCCATATGCTGGTAACACTGATAAGACATTGATAAAAAGAGTATAATCTCTTTTTTGCAGATGTCAAGCCCAGAGTTACTCTGTAATGGAAAATGACCTCAGAAACTCATTCTTCCTGGCAATAAAAAAAAAATGCTAAGACACCTTCTCTTCTCATTATAAGGAGCTAAGATGTTCAATTTATAACACACAGAACGGCCTGAAGACCATTCAGTCTGTAATATTAGCCTTTCTGCTAAGCCAGTGCAGTGTGGATGAAGGTCTCCAAAGACATGCTCTTCTATACCCTCCAGGGATGACCACACCACTGGGCCTACCCACCCCTCCAGTCTTATGTCATGACATTTTTCTCTTTAGCCACACTAGTCTCCAAAATACTTGAGGTTCTTTGTCCTGGCTGATTCCTGTGCCAATAAGACTCTCACCCAACTCTTCACATCTTTAGCTTTTTGGAAATGTCACCTCTTTAGAGAGACCTTCTCTGACTACCCTCTTGAAATCAAAAAAGTTTGCTCCAAAGAATGAAGAAAACCAAAGATTCATGGAAACAATTAGTCCTAGTGACTAGTACACCATCCAATCTACAGCCTATACAACTATGAGCCCAGAAGAACTGGATGGTGCCCGGCTACCACTGTCAACCACTCAGAGGGGGATCTATGGAGGAGATCCTGGATAGAGAGGAAGAACAATGTGGAACAAAATTCAAAATCATTTGGAAAAAAAAAAAGGGGACCAGGTTTGTTGGTGTGATAGAGAATGGTGGAACCACGGAGACTATGGCCCCTAGCTGCCCTTCAGGTCTGGAATTGAACCCACACCTGTGGCTTCCAGACAAACAAAAGACAGGCATATGAGTTGAACATTTACCTAAGGTAGATACACTCCTTGTAGAGAACAATCACAGGAGAAAGAAGGGTTGTTTACGCACAGAGAGACAGCTCAGGGGCAGGAGTGCATGGAGGGATGGACACAGGGAAGAGGTAACTATCGGGAGGAAGTGGGAGGGGAGCTGTTGCATTGGGGTAAATTGTAGTCAATGTCTTGAGACAAAGTGTATGTGAACTGCTGTATGGAAACTGAATTTGCTTTGCAAACTTTCACCCAAATTACAGTTAAAAAAAAAAAGAAAGAAAGAAAAAGTTAGCTCATATTCCTCATTTTCCTTTCTCTCCCTCTCCCCTCCTTAATGATCTTCATAGCATTTGTGCTGGGCCTATCTGCCCCAAGATCCTTTCCTCACACTCCCCTATGTTTTCTAGGTGCAGGTCTGCTGGCTTCTGACTGGGTTTAGCCAATGGGAGATACTGAGAGAGACTGGAAGATGCAGGAAGAGTAAAGCCAGGGTATCTTCCACCTCCATCTCTGCCTTGAGAGGTATCTCACAGCTGCTATCTCTCCTCCTTGGCACCAATTCCCAACACACAGGCCCACCATGGGTTCAGCTTCCCCAGCATGGCCCCACTCTGAGCTCCAGAAACACCATCTCTCTTCCATGGCCTCTCCAGCCTAGGGGTGGAAGCTGCTTCCTACTGTGTCCAATCTTTGGGTTGCTTCTCTCTCCCCTGTTTGACTTCTCAGCTCTCCACCACCTGTGTAACTAACTCCCCACATTAAAATCCTGTTTCCAATACTCAGGTGGTTTCTGTTTTGTTAGAACTTTTCATTTAATGAATTTGTTCAGTTACTTAATTATTGTCTAGATTCTCTGTGAGCTCCACAGGGCAGGGACTGTTTCCGTCTTGTTCATTATTGCATCCCCAGCACCAGCACAACCCCTGGCAAACAACAAGCTGAGGAAAATACTTGTCACATGATGAACGAAAAAAGTAACATTGATGTATCCCAAGAAATCCTTACATTTCCAGAAAGTAAATTAAAATGTGATTTGGAAATGCTATTTGTACACATGATTTGTTATTAAATAAACAATTACGAGGAAGTGGTTATTGAGCTTTTCAACTAGAGCACAAGAGAATTCCTTCAAGAAATAAGTGGTGAATTAAATGGTCTTGGTTAAAAAAATAAACACAAAAACACTGATGTGAGGCCCTACTCAGCTCCCTCTACTCCCAGGGGCACTCCAGTTCCCATGAGGCACCTCATCTCAGAACATGCACCGACAGCTGGCCTGGGTTTGTATAACTATGTGCCTCCAAAAGCTGAGTTTGGGGACAAACCTTTTCGTGGTCTCAATAGATTTCTGCTCCGCCAGCTCCTTCTGAAGCTCCCTCTCCTTTGCTTCCTTCTGCCCGATGGGGCAGTCCTCGGGGACGGTGAAGAGAGACAAGGCATCTTTGCTGTCTTCTTCTCGGAGCACTTTAGCAAACACCTTCTCGGCCAGGAGCCGGACTTGCTCATCCACTTCAGAGATGTTCAGCTTGGGAAATTGGCGCGGCATCTCGGCTAGCAAAGAAAGAATAGGCAAACCATAATGAATGGGGGATGGTCTGAGTCACCAGTGCAGGGGAGGAGGAGGCACAGAAAGAAAAGCCAGGCTCTGACCCCCAACCCCCAGCCCCCAACCCCGTCCTCCTCAGCCCCCTTCCTTGAGGTCAGCTGTCTGGCTGGGAATTCCCCAGACCAAACCCAGCATGCTAAATTCAAAATTTCGCCCAAGAAGCTATTGGATGGGAAGAGTGTAGGGTCACTGACATTTCACTTGAAACCTAATGAACAGAAGTTAAAGAAGGAACTGTGCAACTAAACCCGTTTCAATTTCCCAAACGCAGGCAATCTGCAGCATGCACGTAGCCCTGGCCTCCTCAACTTTGTTTCAGTGATTGAGAAAGGAAAGGAGAGAATTCAGAACCCTCCCTCCCCCAGACTGTAAGAAGGCTGAGTTATCAAGTCTCATTCCTCCACTTCGCAGAGGGGAAAACTGAAGCCCAAAGGCTTTTAACATTAGCCTGTGGTCTGACAAGATTACAGCAGAGCCAGGGGGAATCCAATGCTGCATTCTTCTTTACAAAAAACAATGCCAATTGCTGGAAAGAAGGAATCTGCACTCAGAGTACCATTCGCCAAACGCTTGAACAGGACACAGAAAATAAAATAAAGGGTTTGAAACAAGGGATACTTTCACCTCTCAGAGAACAGCTGAAAACGCACTTCCCCAGAGAAGCATCTCCTTATCCACCTCTCTGCCTATTGGCGCCTTAGGATCAGTAATAGACCTAAATCACTCAATTTCTTTCTTTCTTATTTTCTTTGTTTCCTATTTCTTTCTTCTTTTTAACAAACACTTATATAGCACTTATTATGTGTACTCTGCCAACTGCTTTATACATATTAACTCAGTTAACCCTGTTAATCCCATTTTACAGATATGGGAGGGAGGCTAACTTGCCTAGGGTTACACTTTTAATAAATTGGCAGAGAAGTTGGCAGAGATCTGTACTGTTCTCAGTCTTTCTCTACCTCGTCTCCTGTCCCCTTCTTCTCTGGGATTGAACCCAGACACCTGGTTACCAAGTTTGCGCTCTTCATCACTACACTATGCTGCTCCTCTTTGCCCATTTGGGTGTCAGGGTGGAGTCTCTCCACTGCCCTCAACATGACCTTTGTGGAATGGACAAAAGCTGCATCCTTTCAACAAGCCACTTTGAACAGGAGCAAATCTGGAAGAGCAGTTTCCTGTCCACCTGTTACCACAGATTCATTAAGGTTGATTTAAAGAGAGAAGTGGTTTTACCAGCCAGACGTCAGAAGGATGAAGGTGAGACAGTGCCTGGTTGCTATCTGGTAGAGGAGAGGAAACCAATACAGGGAGGAAAGACTCAAGGAACAATCTCTGGGCCTCACAATTTTCTCATCTGTGAGATAAAGGGATTAGACTAAGTGGTCTCTAAGGCCCTCTCACTTGTAACTGCCATAGTTCTAGGTACCAAGAAGGCTGCTAACTCGGTCTTCTCTGCTGCATGTGGGTCTAATTCAAGACTCGAAGGAGGAAACAGGCTAGTAACAGTAGTCAGTTTTGTCTTCAGTCCCTTAACTATGAAACCAACTTCCTCCTTCCCTCCTCACCCATGGAAACGCCTTTCCTGAGCCTCTCCTGCCCTGAGTGATCTGAGTAAGAGGGAGTGGTAAGGAAAAAGGGTCCTCGGCAAGCAACTGTCAGGCTCTGTGGCAGCAGGCACTAAGCCAGCAAGAGCCTTTCCTCAGAAAGAGTAACAAAGAACAGAGCTGACTGTGGCCATTTCCAAGTCCTGACAGCAGAGAGAAGGGGAAGCTGGAAACCACAGAGCACAGGGTCAGAAAAGGAGGGGACAGGGGACGCTGAGAACAGCACAAAGAACTAGAAACACAGGAGGGATCATCAGGCCAGAACAAAGCTGGACCCCCGCCTCCCAACTCTAAATCCACAGGTTAAATGCATCATTCCAAAATTCACATTACATCCAGAAGTAGACATCAAACAGGTCCCAGGCAAAAGCAGCATAAACACCATAAGATACACACCACTTGACCAAATATCTCAAATTCTAGAAATGTTTTTTTTTAAGAAAAGAATCTAATGGAAGGAAAAAAGCACAGAAATGTTTACTTGAGAGCTTTATATAAATAGCTTTAAAATGTCCAAAATAGAGTATATTCACTTGAAAAAATGTTAAGTAACCAAAATTATAATACTAAGAACAGTGCAATTACATAGAAAACATTTCATGAAACATTTCATAAATGTTCATTTGAAAAAATGAATGCATAAAACTATGTCCTTTATTTGATGTTAAGTAACCAAAATTATAATACTAAGAACAGTGCAATTACATAGAAAACATTTCATGAAACATTTCATAAATGTTCATTTGAAAAAAATGAATGCATAAAACTATGTCCTTTATTTGATTACAACAAATGCAACCAATGCATCAAAAATTCATTTTGATTACAAGAAAATGCATCCACTTATGGACAAGGGCTGCAAGAGACACTCAAAATGGCCAGATGGCAGGACTGCCTGTGTGTGAGTGGGTGTCTTGTTGTCATAATTAATGCTATTATAATGCTTTTTAATAAATGCAAAGAAGATAAAAAGAAAATGAAAACGAAATCAAACCAAGCCCATTGCCAGGAGTCAATGCCAACTTCTAGCAACCCTAGGAATAGAATAGAACTGCTCCATAGGATTTCTAAGGTTGTAAATCTTTACAGAACCAGACAGCCGCATTTTCTCCCACAGAGAGGCTGATGGATTCGAACTGCCAACCTTTCAGTTAGCAGCCTAGCACTTTAACCAATGTGCCTCCAAAGCTCCTTGAATAGACTTAAGACTTGATAAAATGAGGGGAAATTGAAAAACAAATCAATTTTTTTCTCCCAGCAATTTTTTGCAGTTAGTATCCTCTCTCATTTACCTCACACCAGAGAGAGGCTACCTCAAAAGGAATCATACCATTTAGACCCATTTCTGCCTTGGCTCCCATCCTGATTGGAAGCCGACTAACCCTACCACCACCATCACCACCTACCTCCCTCCTTCTACCCCACAAATATACCCAGGCCTAATCCAGATGTGTCCCACCAGTTCCCCCTCAGAAATGGGCATTTGGGCAGTCCTTTATGTCTGAAGGAGTCCCTGGCTGGTACACACAGTTAACAAGCCCAGCTGCTAGCCAAAAGGTTCAGGTTTACCAGAGGCACCTCAGAAGAAAGCCCTGATTATCTACTGCCAAAAATAGCCACTGAAACCCTTGGGGAGCACAGTTCTACTCTGATACACATGGGGTCACCATGACTCAGAGTTGACTCAATGGCAACTGGTTTGGATATATATATATATATATATATATATATATATTTTTTTTTTTAAGTCTGAGGATTTTATACCAGATCTGTCATGTTTTTCCCTGAAACATTTTTAGTTTTCTCAAGTTAATTAAACATACTTTTCAGAATGTTATTTTTCTACAAAATACTAGAACATCTTCCTTTTCCATAGCTTAAATCTGGCTTTCTCAAACTGGGTCCCAAACTAAAAAACCCAAACTCACTGCAGTTGAGTCAATTCCGATTCATAGTGACCCTATGTTGTTGTTGTTGTTATGTGCCGTAGAGTTGGACCCGACTCATAGCGACCCCTCCTTGGGTTGCCAAGGCAGTATCACTACAGAAGTAGATTGCCCAACCTTCCTCCCGAGGAGTGGCTGGTGGGTTTGAACTGCCAGCCTTCTGGTTGGCAGTCAAGTGCCTTAGGCACTATGCTACCAGAGCTCGTAGTGACCCTATACTACTGCCCCCATAGGATTTCCAAGGCTGTAAATCTTCATAGAAGTACATGGCCACATCTTTCTCCTGTGGAATAGTTGGTAGGTTTGAACAGCTGACTTTATGGTCAACAACTAAGCACTTTCACCACTGTGCCGCCAGGGCTCTGTAACTGGGTCCCCCAGGAGAAATCAATGCCTGTTGACAGGAAAACAGGTCCTGTGGTCAATTCACTGGGGAGATGGCTGTGTTCCACAGTCCCTCAGTCCAATATCCACAAAACACACTAGCGCATTAAAGACTCAAGAATCATGGGGGAGTCAGGATGGCCGCTCAGTCTAAGAATCATAGGGTAACATTCTCAATATCTTTTTCACAGAACCCATATGAATCTCCTATATTGTTGTTGTGTTGTTATGTGCCGTCGAGTCGGACCTGACTCATAGCAACCCCTCCTGGGGTTTCTGAGGCGGTATCACTATGGAAATAGATTGCCCAACCTTCCTCCTGAGGAGTGGCTGGTGAGTTTGAACCACCAGCCTTCTGGTTAGCAGTCAAGTACCTTAGGCACTATGGTACCAGAGCTCCTAATATTAGTGTCTGAAATAATCAGTGGAGAATTCATTCCATACCTTAGTATGGACCAAATGACCCCACTTGGGGTGCTGCACAAAGTAAGTGGGCCTTACAGGCCTACCCCACGGCTGCTGTCTTCTGGACATCCTTGGCAACAGCTCCCACCCACCAACCCTTCCCACTCAGAACTTCTCTCTTCTCTCACACCCACAGACACTGGCAAGGCTGGCTGTGCTGAGGAGAGCTCACTCCACAAATACCCAGAGAAGCTTCAACTCCAGCCTGGCGGGAGTTCACGCCTGGCTTTCCACTGTTTCTCAGCTAACAATGACAGGCTTGGGAGGCTCAGCTGTGAATACACCAATGTTAGTCAGCTACTGATAAAACTTATCTCATTGTTACAGTCAGCTTGAAAAACTGCCCCAAAGTTACAAAGCTCTGAAACACCACCAATTTCAATAGACAGTAACTTTTCCTGACATCACAGCCCTTCCAGAAAGGAAGCACAGAGCCACTGAAGTCCCCTCCTCACACAAAGGACACCGTTTCCTGTTCTTTCCAGGCTCCCATGTCAGAACCCACGACACAGACCTGAGTTGGGTGCTGGAGTCTCCATGACTGATCCCGAGGATGCCACACAGGTCACACACCTGGAGCCCAGGTGCTGCGTGCTGCCCTGCGGGTGGCGATTGAGCTGAGTCAGTGTGTAAGTGAGCTAGCTGGATCCTATCTGCGCTGCTGGGTGAGAGGTCTCTGCTTTGCATAACTGTGAGAAATAGTGAGCCAGAGCAGGAAAAGTCTAAGCTAGAAATTCTTCCGTGAGTATGAAATGCAAGTAGAAAATTTCCAAGAGTCCTAAAGGCCCCAGGTAATGCCAGTTACCCAAGGCAAAACAGTTGCTGCATCCTGAATGCAGTGCTCACAGACTTTACCAAAAAAGAAGAAAGTAAAGTTGTGGCTGCCCCCAGTGAAACAGTACATTCAACCGCCCTGACCAACCACAGAAGATAAGCCACAGTCTCCCTCCAATATCCGGTGGCCTTACTTCTGATACTATCACTTCACTGCTTCTGTTTGGAACCCTACTTCAGGCCCAGCCTGGTAACAGATTCATCTTACCTAGGGTCTTTTATGGCACACCCTTGCCTCCCCTCGGAAAGACCCCCAGAGAAACACTCCTGCCAAAGCACCCCAGGACCAGCAGGCAAAACTCTGAGCCCACTTGCCAATGCAAGCCCCTCTCCTATTCAAAAAGAAGAAGGGATCATGAACTACTACTCCCTCCCTCCCTAGGGGAGGACAGAGACTCAGGGAGAAAGAAAGCCTCAGTGTAGAAGCAGAGGGCAGACAGGGGCCAGTTAGGATGGAAAGCTGACATGCCCACGTCCCATGCCTTCCTTTCCTCACGAAAAGATGCCGCAGATGACAGGTGACTGGTAGGCTGACAAACTCTCCCAGAGCCTTCCCCCTACCTGACCCTCCTGAGCCCACCTCCACCCTCACTCCCACCCCTTCTCACTGCCGTTCACAGCTCCCACGTGGGCCTCCAGCGCTGAGAAGCCTCCTGAGTCCTGGCTGGGCTCTGCCACCCTGCCACCAGCAGCTCTCCTCTCCCTGAGGAAAGTGGAGCCTGGCTCAAGAGACCCACAGAAGCAGTTCTCTAAAATCAAGCAGGATGGATTAAAACTGCACCACGGGGCACAAAGCTCTGTTTCAGGAAAAGGACAGTCCTGTGTGGGAAGGCTCAGAACAGACACACAGCCTCCCAGTGACAAAGACAAACAACGTGGGTCTGGGAAAGAACCATGAGCAAAATAGCTATTTCTGTGGTCTGTTGAAATCCTGGGGAAAGAGCCCAGGAAGGACAGGTCAGTTGTTTACTGGGAGGCCAGCTCTAGCCCTGCCTTGGGCCTGAGTCACCTCTCCACATCCAATCGTGAGGTTGTGCCTTCTTGAGCCCACATCATAATTCCTGTCAGGATTACAGGTTGACACATGACCCTCAGGCTTCTGCTGGGTTTTAACTGCCCAGAGATGAGGACCCACCTGTCCTCACAGCTGTTTCATAAACAGTGCGATCAGCAGGCTACAAGCAACCTAGAGGGAGGGTAATATTTATTCATTAAATAATTAAACAGACTCACTGCACCAAAACAAGAAACAAAAAAAAAAAAAATCCAAGCCCTCAGTACTGTTCTGCCAGAAGGAAGGAGGGGTAAATGATCCTTTGGTTGAAGTGTTTTTGTTTCGTTTTGTTGGGGGTGAGGAGGGCAGGGGGCTGCTGTGGGAGCATCTTAGCCCATGGATCTGAAAACATAGCTGGACTCAACACATTGAGGCAAGTTAATTCTGCACCTTTAGCCAGATTATGGATAGCTTTAGTGTAAACAAACATTTCCCAAAATGTAGTCTGTACAACATAAATGGTCAGGTGGCTTGGAAAATACCATATACCATAGTACAAGCTGCTTAACTTTGTTTAACCCAACACACTTATTTGACCCTTCAACGATGGGCCTCTCCTCATCCAGAGCAAAGAAAAATGAAGAAAACCAAAGATTCATGGAAACAATTAGTCCTAGCAACTGGTACACCATGTGATCCGCAGCCTATATGACAATGAGACCAGAAGAACAAGATGGTGCCAACTACCACTGTCAACAAGTCGGAGGAGGCTCTATGTAGGAGATCCTGGATAGAGAGGGAGAACAATAAGGAACAAAACTCAAAATCATTTGGAAA